>NC_084830.1:144585208-144885208 GCF_033115175.1 Lepus europaeus
TGATTTCCATGGCAGTGTCACTTCCTGCTATACTTCCATGGCCCTGAAGCCTCACTCACTAAAATCTCTAAGAGAAAAAAAAAAAAAAATCACAAAATAATAGAACTAAATCTAAATTTTCCTCTCCCTAAATTGATTTTAGTGACCAAGGTAATTATCCAGTGATGCCTCATCATTTAGTTATGTATGTGCACACAGTATACACATGTACATGAGTGATTACACACACAACAAGCACACACACCTAAGTGCATGCACACACATACATATACGAAGAAGAAATGCCAAAAAACAACTGATGTTGTTGCAATCTCTTTTATGTACATTTGAGTACATGTGTGTCCTTTTGGCAAATGAAGCGTTATACATTGCACATCAATGGAAATGCTTTGAACTCACCCTGAAAAAAACTGATTTATCAGAAATGTGCTGGGGCTGGTGCTATGGATCAGTGGGTTAAACCTCCAGCCTGCACTACGGTTTTGAGTCCTAGTTGCTCTACTTCTGATCCAGCTCTCTGCGATGGCCTGGGAGAGCAGAAGATGGCCCAAGTCCTTGGGCCCTTCACCCACATGGGAGACTGAAAGAAGCTCCTGGCTTCAGATCAGCACAGCTCTGGCCATTTTAAAAAAGATGTGTTTGTTTACTTGAAAGGCAGTTGCAGAGATAGAAGGAGGGAGGGAGAGACATCTTCCATCTGCTGGTTCACACTCCAAATGGCCACAATGGGTGGGGCCGGGACAGAGTGAAGCCAGGAGACTGGAATTCCATCTAGGTCTTCCACATGGGGGCACAGGCCCAAAGATTTGGGCCATTTTCTGCTGCTTTCTCAGGCGCATTAGCAGGAGCTGAATCAGAAGCGGAGTAGGGGCTAGAACTATGGTTTGTCAGGTAAAGCCGCTGGCAGTGCTGACATCCCATAGGAGCACCAGTTAGAGTTCCAGCTGCTGCACTTCCAATAGAGCTCTCTGTTATGGCCTGGGAAAGCAGTGGAAGACGGCCCAACTCCTTGGGCCCCTGCATCCACTTGGGAGACCTGGAAGAAGCTCCTGGCTCCCAGCTTTGGATCGGTGCAGCTCTGGACATTGCAGCCAACTGGGAAGTGAACCAGAGGATAGAAGACCTCTCTCTCTCTCTCTCTCCCTCTCTCTGCTTCTACATCTCTGTAACTCCGCCTTTCAAATAAATAAATCTTAAAAAAACCGGGCCTGAACTGCTGGCATGCCATATGGGCACTGATTCAAGCTTTGCCTGCTCCACTTTCCATCCAGTTCCTTGCTAATATGCCTAGGAAAGCAGCAGCAGATGGCCCAAAGGCTGGGGACCTTGTACCCAGATGGGAGACCCAGATCAAGCTCCCAGCTCCTGGCTTCAGCCTGGCACAGTCCCAGCTACTGCAGCCATTTGGGAAGTGGCCCAGCAAATGGAAGATCTCTTTCTCTGTCTCTCCTTCTCTCCCTCTGTAACTTTGCCTTTCAAATAAATCTTAAAAAAATAAAATAAAAAAGAAAAGTCCTAGCACTACATCTACCTAAACAGATGTTATTCATTATCACAAAACCTAAGAGCTCCCATGACTGTGAAAGACACTAAGGCGCATGTAGTTCCATTTTCCAAAGGATGCTTCAAATGCCTCCAGCCCGTTTTCACAAATGGACCCCATCACTGCTTGAACGCCTGGTGGTAAATATTCAATAGCCACTCTCCTCCAACAAAGCAACTTGTTCTAACTCCAACCCATGCTTATTCAACCTGCCACAAACTAAGTTCAGGTGCAGTGACCCATGGCTTTCGCAGTCCCAGATCTACCCCTCAGACTAGAACAAACTCAAGGCATCTTTTGTACAAGACTTTAAAACATGTGAGGAACAGCACCAACTCCCCTGTGCTGAGCTAAACATTCTTCACGCCTGTAATTGTGACTCATATGATTCAAGAATTATCATGGTTCTACTTACTCTTTATGTTCCTCTATTTTTAACTCATTTAGAACACAGTCCCTAAATCCAAGCACAACAAATGCACAAGCATATGACAGGCAATACATTTTTGAAGAATTAACGAATAAGCTGGAGACTAAACAATATTCATATCACCCCTTTCCCAAGTAAATTTCTGTTACTGCAGAAAATTACATATTCTGTTGTTTTTTTTTAATTCGACAGATAGTCAGACAGTGACAGAGAGAAAGGTCTTCGCTCCAATGTCTCACCTCCCAAATGGCCACCATGGCTGGAGTCACGCCGATTTGAAGCCAGGAGTCAGACACCTCCTTCTGGCCTCCCACGCAGGCACAGGCACCCAAGCACCTGAGCCATCCTCCACCGCCCTCCCTGGCCACAGCAGAGAGCTGGACTGGAAAAAGAGCAACCGGGACCAGAATCCAGCACCCATATGAGACGCCAGCACCATGGTGGAGGATCAACCAAGTGAGCTACGGCGCTGGCCCCTGTTCTTTTTTTTTTTTTTTAAAGATTTATTTATTTAATTTGAAAGGCAGAGTTATAGAGAGGCAGAGGCACAGAAAGGTCTTCCATCTGCTGGTTCATGACCCAGATGGCTGCAACAGCCAGAGCTTGTCAATCTGAAGCCAGGAGCCAGGAGCCTTACCGGCGATGGGTTCAGATGCTTAAGGAAAGCCTGTACAAATCCCTCCTGAACAACTTTTTTTTTTTTTTTTTTTGACAGGCAGAGTGGACAGTGAGAGAGAGAGACAGAGAGAAAGGTCTTCCTTTGCCGTTGGTTCACCCTCCAATGGCCGCCGTGGCCGGCGCACTACGCTGATCCGAAGGCAGGAGCCAGGTGCTTCTCCTGGTCTCCTGGGGTGCAGGGCCCAAGCACTTGGGCCATCCTCCACTGCACTCCCTGACCACAGCAGAGAGCTGGCCTGGAAGAGGGGCAACCGGGACAGAATCCGGCGCCCCGACCGGGACTAGAACCTGGTGTGTCGACGCCACTAGGCGGAGGATTAGCCTGTTGAGCCACAGCGCCAGCCCCTCCTGAACAACTTTCATGAGCAATCTGAAATATAAACAACTACTTCCATGCTATGTGTCCCAGACTCACTGTACTATCATGCAGCACAGGCATGTTCTTTCAGAAGCCCAGACACTGCATTCTCAGGGCAGATACAGTCATACTCACATTACAATTACAAAACACTAATGAAACTTAATGGTTACCTGTGGTTCAAAACCCATGTCAAACATTCTATCTGCTTCATCCAAAACAACATATGTCACTCTTCGAAGATTTGTGACCCGACCTGAGATGAGAAGAAAAAAATAAAGACAAAAAGAAAACTAAAAATCAGTTACAATACATTTTATGAGCACCAAGAACTTTAAAAAAAAATTGTAAAGGGAACTAAAATGCCTAACTTAACCAGAGGGGTAGGTTAGGTATCTTAAAACAGTGAAAAAAAAAAAAAATTTGGTCTACAGTATCTTAATCTAGTGACAAATATTTTCTGACAATGGGTGTATATGAGGCCCTTTATTTTGTCAAACTCGTCTCTTGCATACCATCAAAGGGCCTGAAGAACCTGTAAAATTCAGAAAACAGCCCTCTCCAAAACACATCATAAAACTAAGACTGAGATGAAGCATCGAGCCACATCAGCCATTATCTGACAGCACCACCTAGGAAAAAACATATTAGAGATTACAGCGTATGTGTGGAAAGCAAGTTCCAGTACTAACTACTTCAGATGCAAAGATTTCTCTTTATATTACTTCATAGCCTACTTCCATACAACTAGAAACTTCTTAAATGGGTATGTCAAATCACTGATGAGAAACTACTACATAAATGCACTTTTCTGTACAAAGGTACAACTCCAATTTTTATTAAGAGCTTCCACTGGCTTAAATAAACGCAACTGGCCTCTTAGCAGGTAAGAACAACATGTACACACAGGAAACCCTTTCTAAAAGATTAACAAAAGTGTTTGCTACCAACTGTGGAATCAATCACCTGGCAAAAACATGTGAAAAAGTTATTAAGGTAAACCAAAAGGACAGATAAGAGAAAAAGGTAACATTAATCGAGACAAATTTCAGGAAATTTAATCAATGCAGCATTGGAGGGGTAAAAGGGGATTATTTAACCAGCATTCATCTCAAAACTTTTCATATGCTGTATGAGCACAATAACTTACCAAACAATATCCAAATCACCTTGCCAACTTCATGTAGAATTAGCATTACGTTTACACAGAAATTCAAGCAGAACGCTATTAGAAACATGCATTACTCAGTCTTAACACTCTTTAACGTATAATACTGAATATTGCAATGGAAACCTTTGAAAGCACTTTCTTCCAAAAAATGAAGAAGCCAAAATAAGTGATTTCTAAGTATTCCGCACTAACTTTTGCAGCCCCAATTAGTTTTGCAAGGTTGGGAACAGCAGTAAGTTACCTACCTTTGCTGGCTTAAGTCTCGGAAGCCCAGTTCTATAAATCTTGAAGGGCCTTTCTCCACAGAAGTTGAATAATGTCAACAGTTTAGTAACAGTTTTGATAGGGAATAATTTAACAAAGCATAACAATTGAGCTAAAAACATGCAGAATTTACAAAAAATAAAATTTCTTGAAGCTGCAATATCTTAATTTATCTAGTATTGTAAATTACAAATGCCTATGTAGAAAAAGTCTAGATGTCAAAAGAAAGGGAAAGAATGATACACCTTTTTAAAAGCAAAGCTAGGTCAAAAATGGACTAAGAATTCAATTAAGTGCTATAAAACCAGAGGATGCCAGCTCTAAAAAATGTTTTAATTGAGTCACAAAAATATTGGTGCTTATTAAAACATTATAGTACAAATGATATTACAATACAAATTTTAAGATATTACAGCTTTAAGAACAAACACAGAAACCCTTTGTTGGTTTCTTATATTTGCTTTAGTTTAACCAAAATGTATAGAATTCAAAAATAAAAGAGAACAAAAAATACCTCTGACTTACCACTGTTAGCGGCTAACATGTCAATCATTCGACCAGGTGTGCAAACGATAATTTCAGCACCTCTTTTCAGCTCAGCAATCTAATAAAAAGATAATGTTTCACAGTGTATCTACCACTTACACCCACATAGACAGATCTGAAGATATTACACATGGTCCTTCACAGAGGACTTCACAGTGACCTGCTCAGTTCCCTGGAACCAGAGCACTACTAACGGAACAGGCAGAAGCAGCATAATGACAGTGATGTGTATCTGAAACCAATGAATAAAAATTTTATCAAGTTTACTTTTGGCACTATCTCTCAAAACCAAAAAAGGAACCTAAGAGAATAGTCAAAAAAATAAAGTGATCATATCAATCAACATTGTTCCAACTGACAGTGTTGCCACCACCAGCAAGCTGTAAAATCAATTTACTGGGACAGGCTTTGTGGTTCAGTGGGTTAAGCTGCTGGTTTACTTGCCCATGTCCCACATGGCAGTGGTAGTAGTCCGTGTCCTGTCCACTTCTGATAAAGCTGCCAGCTAATGTGCCTGGAAAGCAAAGGATGATGTCACAAGTATTGAGTCCCTGTCACCCATGTGGGAGACCCAGATGGAATTCCTGGCTCCTGCCTTCAGCCTGGTCCAGCCCTACTATTCTAAACATCTTGAGAACGAAGCAGTGGTTGGAAGATCTATCTCTGGCACTGTTCCTTACACATAAATAAATCTTTGGGGAAATAAATGAATATATTAAGTCATAATCAGCGTTTAAAAAATGAAATAATCACAAAACAGAATGTTCTAAACATCACAAAATTCTGCTTCAACTTTATACAAATATAAAATGCATGTATATACCAAGTTATTTCATAAATTATTCCTTACTTCAGGCTGTGGTCAAACAAACTGACAAGGAGATGAACCCAGAAAATGAACTAAGTCCAGATGTTTAAAGTAGTACAGGGATAACAAAAGCAAAGATTCCCAAAGTTTATTTTTATAACACTACTCTTTTTTTTTTTTTTTTTTTTTTTTTAAGATTTATTTACTTATTTGAAAGGCAGAGTTACATAGGGACAGGAGAAGCCTTCCATCCACTGGTTTACTCCCCAGTTGGCGGCAGCTTTACCTGCTACACCACAGCACTGGCCCTGTAATACTACTCCGAAGAAATGGCTTTGCTGCTGGCGCTGTGGCATAGCAGGTTAAAGAACCAGCCTGCAGCGCCGGCATCCCGTGTGGTCGCCGGTTCAAGTCCCAGTTGCTCCACTTCTGATCTGCTGTGGCCTGGGAAAGCAGTGAAAGATGGCCCAAGTCCTTGGGCCCCTAAACCTGTGTGAGAGACCCGGAAGCTCCTGGCTCCTGGATTTGGATTGCCTCAACTCCAGCCACTGCGGCCATTTGGGAAATGAAGCAGCGGATCAAAGATCTCTTTCTCCTTCTCTCTCTTTGTAACTTTGTCAAATAAATAAATAATTAAAAAGAAATGGTTTTGTTTGGGGCTGGTGCTGTGGTGTAGTAGGCTAAGCATCCTATATGGGAGCCAGTTTGTGTCCTGGTTGCTCCTCTTCCAATCCAGCACTCTGCTATGGCCTGGGAAAGCAGTGGAAGATGGCCCAAGTGCCTGGGCCCCTGCATCCACGTGGGAGACCTGGAGGAAGCTCCTGGCTCCTGGCTTTAGACTGGCATATCTCTGGATCAGCTCAGCTCTGGCCACTGCAGCCACTTGGGGAGTGAACCAGCAGATGGAGGACCTTTCTCTCCTCTGTCTGACTGTACCTCTCTCAAATAAATAAATCTCAAAAAAAAAAAAAAAAAAAAGATATTGTTCAGAATATGTAAATAAATTTATCCACCTTTTTAGCATCTTAATATACATCATCTTATTAAAGATTAAGCAGGTTTTGCAGGAAAGATAACTATTTTCATTTTATAATATCAAACAAGTTCAAAACTCATTTCACTACAGAACCCATGTTTTCCAGTTAAACAAGGTTTTGATGACTATCATTCTTGGGGAGAATCCTGGCCTAGGTTTATTATTTTTGGGTAAAATCATGGGGTGGGTATGTGGCCCAGTGGTCAAGATGCTATTCAGCACATCTGTACCCCAGCTCGGAGCACCCAGGCCTGAGTACCAGCTCCATTTCTAATTCCACCTCCCAGCTCATGTGCACCCTGGGAGCAGCAGGCGACTGCTCAAGTACCTGAGCCCTTGCTACCGACATGGGAGACCCAGACTGAGTTCTGGGCACCTAGTCGTGGCCTGACCTAGCCCCAAATCTCACAGGCAGTGGGGAGTGAACCAGCGGATGAAACATCTCGCCGTCTCTGTCTCTGTGCCTTTCAAACAAAAATTTTAAATAAAATAAATATGACTAAAAACATGGAAGAATGCAAATGTTAACTACTATGAGTACATTCCAATCATCATCTTTTTTTTTTTTTTTGACAGATAGAATTAGACAGTGAGAGAGAGAGATAGAAAGGTCTTCCTTCCGTTGGTTCACCTCCAAAATGGCAGCTACGGTCAGACCTATGCCAATCCGAAGCCAGGAGCCAGGTGCTTCCTCCTGGTCTCCCATGTGGGTGCAAAGCCCAAGCACTTGGGCCATCCTCCACTGCCTTCCCAGGCCACAACAGAGAGCTGGACTGGAAGAGGAGCAACCGGGACTAGAACCCGGCATCCATATGGGATGCCAGTGCCGCAGGCGGAGGATTAACCAAGTGAGCCACGGTACCGGCCCCCAATCATCACCACTTTTTAAAGATATCAGCATGCATTAGAGCAAATTAATACTGGAGTAACCTGAAGATCTAGGTTCTAGGGCAAGCTCCAGGTCTTACTATAAAATGGAGAAAATATCTGCCTTCCTTGGGTGGGAAAAGAGGAAGCAGAAAGAACATTAAAAAGATTCTAAACATTCCAAAATAGAATATTACCATAATTCACCCTCCCCTCCTCCAGGTTTACCAAAAATGTAACCGAAAAAAACTTTATATATTTAAGATATACAATGTGATGGATTTTGTTTAAAAACTCATTTATTTGAAAGCTAGGGTGAGAGAGAGGGATGTTCCATCTGCTGGTTCACTCCTGACCACAAAAAGCAGGGCTGCGACTAGACAAAGCCAGGAACCCAGAACTCCAAAAAGGTCTCCCACATGGGTGACAGAGATCCAAGCAAGAATTGAGCCATCACGTGCTGCCTCCCAGGGTGTGAATTAGCAGGAAGCTAGATCAGAAGTGGAGCAGTCAGGGACCAGTACTGTGGTACGGGGTAAAGACACAGCCTACAACTCAGGCATCCCATATAAGCTCTGGTTCATGTCACAGTTCCTTCATTTCCAATCCAGTTCCCTGCTAGGTCACCCAACTGGGGCCCTGCCACTCACATGGGAGACCCTGGATGAAGCGCCTGGCTCCTGGTTTTAGCCTGGCCAAGCCCTGGTCATTATGGCCTCTAGGAAGTCAATCAGAAAATCTCTGTCTCTCTCCCTCTTACTGTAACTCTTTCATGTAAGTAAGTAAATCTTAAAAACAGGGGGGTAGGAGGTAAAGGCAGGTGGCTGGCTTTGTGACACTGCAGGTAAAGCCTCCACCTGCAAGGCTGGCATCCCATGTGGGTGTCAGTTCGAGTCCCAATTATTCCACTTCTGATCCAACTCCCCGCTAATGTTTCTGGGAAAGCAGTGGAAGATGGCCCAAGCACTTGGGCCTCTGTATCTACATTGGAGACCCAGAATAAGCTGTGGGCTTCTGATCCGCCTAGATCCAGCCAGTTTAGCCATTTGGGGAGTTAATCAGTGAATGGAAGATCTCTCCCCCTCTCTGTCTCTACCTCTCTCTGTAACTCTGCCTTTCAAATAAATAAATAAATCTTTTAAAAAATTTAAATGTTTTTTTTAAAAAGTAGAGTAGTTGGAAGTCAAACCAGCATTTATATACGGGCTAAGGGCATCCCAAGTAGCAGCCTAACCCACTGTGCTGCGAAGGTGCCACACACTGTGACGTTCCAATACACACACACTGCGAAACCAGCACCCCAGTCAGGCTGATTAACATCACCGCACAGTTAGTATTTCTTCTTTTAGATCTACTTAAAGATCTACTCTCTTAGTAAGTTTTAAATACATGACACTATTATTAACTATAGTCTCCACTGTCTACATTCAATCTCCAGAAAGTATGTATCCATCATAACCTAATCCAATCCTACAACTGTTTGCACACTGAGTATGTTTCAAGGTTTTAGAGGCAATCACTAGTTGAAACACTAAAATTCAAGATCACTCCGTTTACTAATCATTCAATTTGAGAAAAGAATGGAGAACTTGAACGTTTCATTTATAAATACCTACCTGCTCACTGATTCCTGTTCCTCCATAAACACACACCACTCGAAGTCCCAAGGTCTTTGAAAACTTTTTACATTCTTTAGTAATTTGCAAAGCCAATTCTCGAGTCGGAGTCATGATGACAGCTGAAAAGATAAATATGTCAAATCTCTAACCATCAAAATTCTTGAGAGGCTGTGCTTTCAACTGTTAGATCTCTCAGTCTAATTCTTCTTTGTATTTGTTTTATGAACCTCTGAAAGCTCTATTTCAAAAGCTTTAAAACAGCAGAGGTTGTGGTGAAGGGTAAGTGTTGGTAGATTTTAGGAACATGCTACAGGAAAATAAATGAGTTAAATGCCACACTCAACCCTTGGGAAAATGGTTGGTTGAACAGAATGCAAATAGTTCTCAACTGCAAATCACAGAACAAAGAAAATCACGTGACTCACTGTGCTGCAGAAGCCATACCGCTGCTTCCGGGAACAACCTTGGTCTGAGGGGCACAGACAGAGGAGAAAAATGCTGTGCCCTGTATTTCCAAGAGAGGGGCTGAACAGCTTTCCAGAGCTCTACTTACATTTGCAGAAGATGCCCAAATGAAATCAAGAAATAGGAATCAGAAGGCCTAACGCTGGAGCAAATGCTGGCACTACAGCCTTAAGGCCGTTACAAAGGAAAGCCAGGAAGTCACATCTGCCTAGTTCTCAGCACATCCACCGACACTCGGCTAAGAACAAACCTCCACGCAAATGAACAGATAGATGCACGAGGAGTCTACCTGCTGCGTCAGAGCTTAAAAACTGAGCTGTGCCGGAGAGGCTGTTTTTGTACTTCTGAGATGTCACTCCAGAGCTCCGAAGAGTCTCACTCCACCTGCTGGTAAGGGGAAATCAGCCCCAAAGTGCCATATTGAAAAAGGATATGGACACAGAGACATCTTTATTGTCATAGTTAAGAAATGATATCATGTCCTTCTGATTAACTGACAACAAAGCTGTTAATCCTTTAAAAGTTTAATGAAAAATATTATACCTATTGGCCCCTCTCCTTCTTCTAGTGACCTCTGATCCATGATGTGTCTAAACATGGGCAACAGAAAAGCAATGGTCTTTCCACTTCCTGTTTTGGCAATGCCAATCAAATCTCGTCCAGACATTATGGCAGGAATTGCTTGGGTCTGGATAGGTGTGGGCTTTTCATAGCCATGCCTGAAAAGAAAAACCAAAGGAAAAACAGGTAAGAACTGAGGACTCCAAGTTCCTGAGAGATGTTAAGAATGAGCTCTTCCAAAATGTGAGTAATCCATACAACAAAATATTATTTGGCAATAAACAGGAAATAAGAACTAGGACATTTTACAACACAGATGAATTTTCAAGATATTATCATTATGCTAACTGAAAAAACACACACCAGTGACTACATACTGCATAACCCCATTTTTATAAAAGGTCTAGAATAGCCAGTTCTGTAGTCAGCAGTACAGAGTGGCGGAAATGGGAGAAGAATGACCACTAATGGACACAGGTTCATTTCGGAATGACAAAAAAAGCTCTAAAATTACATTACGGTGATGGCTGCGCAACTCCATAAATCTAACATTGAATTACAGACCTTAAGAGTTAAATTTCATGATATGTAAATTATACAACAGTACTTCAGAAAGGTCATGGAAATTGTGCCTTATCATCTAATTCCATTTTCTACCAACTTCTTGAAGTACATGAAAACATTTAAGAAAAAGAGCTTTTCTCTGTGTGGGTGCAAACTGACGAAATCTTTACTTAATATATACTAAATTGATCTTCTGTATATAAAGATAATTGAAAATCTTGATGTGAATGGAATGGGAGAGGGAGCGGGAGATGGGAGGGTTGCAGATGGGAGGGAAGTTAAGGGGGAGAAAAAGCCATTGTAATCCATAAACTGTACTTTGGAAATTTATATTTACTAAATAAAAGTTAAAAAAAAAAAAAAGAAAAAAAGAGCTTTTCTATTAGAGTAAAAACACAACACAGGGAGCTATTTGTGTGAAAGGGTTATTTTGAGTACCAACACACTGCAAAATGTACACAATCACCACCACTTACTTTTTGAGGGAATTTAAGATCTTCATGGAAATTCCACACTGGACCCAAGATTTAATTGGTTTGGGACAACCTTTTCCTTTGACTGTAATACCTTCCATTTCCAATCGAAATACATTCACCTCTGCAAAGCAAAACCCAGATTAAAAACCCTTAAATACTGTTTGTTGGTGTCTCCTTTTCAGTTAGGAATGGGACGATCAAGAATTCTAACTCTTTTCTTTTTTAATATTATCAAAGATATTTTCATATCGATAAATTTCTTTTTTAATATTATCAAAGATACAGGAGGAAGCATCAAAAGATTTAGAAAAAAAGCGATTACCGTCATAATTAACTGAAAATAAAAATAAAAAATAAAAACCCAAATTTCAACAATTAGTTTTTGGTTTTTTAACAGCACAAAAAGGCAATGTCGCCAGCACTGTGGCATAGCAGATAAAGCCACGACCTGGAATGTCAGCATCCCAAATGGGAACCAGTTCACCTTCCAGCTGCTCAACTTCCAATCCAGCTCCCTGCTAATGGCCTGGTAAAGCAGTAGAAGATGGCCCAAGTGTTTGAGCCCCATGCGGGAGAACCACATAAAACTCCTGGCTTTAGTCTGACCCAGCTCTGGCTGTTGCAATCATCTGGCAAGTGAACCAGCAGATGGAAAATCTCTTAACCGATCTCTCCCTTTCTCTCCGTAATCCTGACTTTCAAATAAATAAATCTTAAAACAAAGAATAGTGAACGGTAACTCAAACCACTTACCCTCCTAGCCAGAGTTGCCTACACTATCTCTATCCAACCAATAACACACAAAAGCTAAAGCTGCTAACTCAAATCTCAGAAGGAAAGGACTCACAGAAATATTATTTTTAACATCACAGAAGTATTTTCAATGCTAAAAATACCAAATGCATAAGCTGAAGTGATTTTTGCACACTTTTCTAATAATCCCCATCACATGCCCCTTTAACTCACAGCCCACCCCGTTTCTTCAGGACAAAATAAGACATATCCTCCTGTGTTGCCATCGTAACCAACACATGAATAAAAGAATTTTACCCTCTTGAGACATTTTTGCTAGTTCTGGAACTTCAACATAGAAGTTTTTTCTGAATGGTTCATATTCAATTTTTCCATGATCAACGGGTTCCAGAAGTTTCCTCTGTTTTGTCTGATAGCCTGTAAGGGCCGTCTGTAGATCAACTTCTTCTTCCTCTGAAGAATACTATAGTTTAAAATAGAGAGTTCAGGTTCAGTACTCTACCTCTTACGAGAAGTAACAGTCCTAGTGTTTAAAAGTCTCTTCTTCCAGACACCACTCGTTAGCTTTTATTTTTTTGCTTTCTAAAATAGATGACTTGGCCTGTACTTCTGTGCTGCTCCAAAAAACTTAAAACTCCTAATTTCAAACTGACCTAAAATGAAGTCAGTTTTTATGAAAGTACTACCATGTTCTGAGGAATTTTTCAATTTCTTTTTTCTCTGCCCTTACAGAAACTTTCAATGCCAATATAAAGCAAAAACCATTCTCAGAGATGGCTTTAATGAGCTTGTCCTACTGCTCTCGCTTATTACATAAACCTTCACAACATGTTAGTGGAAGAAATGTAAAACTCACTGCCATTTCACTTCCCTCTATATTCGACTCCTGGGGTGAGGTGGGTGGGATGGGAGAAGGAGAGTGAAAGGTTCAGAAAGATTCACAGTGGTCTCTTTAACAACAGAACTACTGCACAGATAAGACAGCAGGAGTCCCTTCCAGTGCCAATCTGCAGAACTGACCAGTACAGCACCGTCACTGCTGTGCTGGACACCCTGCCAGGACAGGATCACAAAGTCCCCGAACCAAGAATCACCTCCATGGCATCCTGGTCGTTCTCCATCAGCTCCCCCTTCTTCTTATCAGCGTCCACGACTGCTTTCTTGGTTGTCACAACAGTGACAACTTTTGTGACCGTGGGTCCAGACTTCTAAAATCGAAAGGGAAGATACAAGTTTGCAAAAACTGAAACAGAACTCACATGCCAAACGAAGCACAATAACAGTCACAACTTATGATTCAAATCAACTTCATTGTGATCGTTTAATCATAGAGAAGACTCTGCTGTGCTCCTTAGTATAAAAGTTTAAATGAAAAATATTGTATTTTATAATGGATTCAAGTATGGTTTGTTGCATAATACAGTTTTATAAAATGATTATATACAGACAGTATTTTTCACTCATGAAACAAATCAGGCACTATTCTAAGAGTTCAGATGAATAAATAAGCAAAACATTGGTGCTCACAGCCTTTGGGAAATTTTATTTTAGAAGGGGAAAAGCACAAACAGTAAATGCAAAAAAAAAAAAAAAAAAAAAAAATTTCATTGTATAATGATGGGGCCGCCGCTGTGGCATAGTGGGTAAAGCCATCTGCAATGGGAACATTCCATATGGACACTGGTTCAATCCAGCTCCCTGCTAATGTGCTTGGGATGCAACAGAGCATGGCCAAGGCCCTGCACCCACTTGGGAGACCCAGAAGCAGCTGCTGGCTCCTGGCTTTGGACCAGTCCAACTGGCCACTGCAGCCATTTGGGGAGTACATGAGCCAATATAAGACCTCTCTCTCTGTCAATCCCTCCTTTTCTCTATAACTCTGCCTTTCAAATAAATAAATAAATACTTTTTAAAAAATCAAAATTTTATAATGTTAAGAGGCAATAAATAAATGCTATTTAAAAGGAAAAGGGGGAAGGGGCAGCACCATGGCAGAGTGGGCTAAGCCTATGCTTTGTGGTGCCAGCATCCCATGTGGGCACCGGTTCTAGTCCCACCTACTCCTCCTCCAATCCAGCTCTCTGATATGGCCTGAAAAAGCATTGGAAAATGGCCCAAGTGCTTGGGCCTCTGCACCACCATGGCTCCTAGCTTTGGATCAGCCCAGTTCTGGCCATTGATGCCATTTGGGAAGTGAACCAGTAGATGGAAGACCTTTCTCTCTGTCTCTCCCTCTGTATGTAACTCTACTTCTCCAGTAAACAAATAAAAATCTCATTTAAAAAGAAAGAAAGAAAGAAAAGAAAAAGAGAGGCAATGGTTGGAGTCTTGGCAACTCCACTTCCAATCCAGCTCCCTGATAAGTCCTGGGAAAAGCAACAAAAGATGGCCCAAGTGCCTGAACTACTGCCATCGTCATGGGCGACCCAAATGAAGCTCCTTGCTCTTGGCATCAGCATGGTCTAGTCTTGGCTGTTTCAACTATCTGGGAAGTGAACCAGATGGAAAATATCTCTCTCTCTCGTCCACTATCTCTATAACTGACGTCCAGATAAATAAATCTTAAAAAAGAAAAAAAAAAAAAAAAAAAAAGCCAGAACAGGATGACAAGGGTCAAGTATGAAAAAGTGCTGAGGGCCAGCGCTGTGGCACAGTAGGTTAATCCTCTGTCTGTGGCACTGGCATCCAATATGGGCACCAGTTTGAGTCGCAGCTGCTCCTCTTCCAATTCAGCTCTCTGCTGTGACCTGGGAAGGCAGTGGAAGATGGCCCAAGTCCTTGGACTCTCTTCACCCATGTGGGAGACCCAGAGGAAGCTCCTGGCTCCTGGATTTGGTCTGGCCCAGCTCCGGCCACTACGGCCATTTGGGGATTAACCAGGGGATCAAAGACCTCTCTCTCTGTCTCTCCCTCTCACTGTCTATAACTCTACCTGTCAAATAAATAGCTAAAATCATTTTTTAAAAAATGGAAAGTGTTGGAGAAGTCTGTAGAGGACGTACTGAGAAATAATGAGCAAGGAAAGACATTGCACAAACATAGTATGGAGGGCAAAGTGCCTGCGGAAGAACATTCACACCTAATCTTGGTGTCTCTGGTACCAAGAAACAGTACTGCCAGCTCTGAGAAGGGAAAGACACAGAAAGCACAGAATTCACATCTAGAGAAGAGCACACCTTCTCATTTCCCCCGCCACCTTTCACACTTCTCATGTTAAACTTCTTCACTTCCTCCTTCACTTCTTCCATGTAAGCATCGAGTGGGTCCAACTCCTCACCCTCTACTTCATTCCCTTCCTTTTCAGCTTCTGCAGCATCATCTTCATCATCTGAAATAACAAAACACACTGTACTTGTAGGGGTGTTCTGCAAGACTGACGACCACACCCACCCTGCTAACCCTCTCCCACCCCTTCACGCCAGGCACACTGCAGTTCGGACGCTTACACTTCGAAGTTCTTACATTTATGGAAAGCAGTGGATTCCTTCTGAATAACAAGAATAATGATAAATGAAAAAAGCCAATGGCCTACAAATCAATTAACTGAAAAGGGAAAAAAGATGAACTGCACCTTAAAAATGGGTCTCCAGTATTAGATTGTACAGCTACACTGCTAGAAGAACTAAAAAGCCTGTCGTTGGTGTAACAGTGAAGTCACACTCCACAACAGAGCATGAGACCACGTCCCACGCCCACTTCTAGTCCAGCTTCCTGCTGATGAGCACCTTGCAGGGGGCAATGGCTCATCTGGGTACCTGGCTCACACACAGGAAACTCAGACTGAGTTCCAGGCATGTGGTTTTGGCCTAGACTAGATCTGCCAGGTGTGAACACCCAGGAAGTAAACCAGAGAATCTGAGATTCTTTCTCTCTGCCTTTCAAAGAAATGAAGGGCCACCGATGTAGCAGGTTACGCAGGTGAAGCCACCGCCTGTGGGTCTGCCATCCTATATGGGCACGGGTTCGAGTCCCTGCTGCTCTACTTCTGATCCAGCTCCCAGCTAATGTGCCTGGGAAAGCAGCAGACAATAGCCCAAGTGCTTGGGCTGCTGCATACACTGGAGACCTGGAAGAAGCTCCTGGCTCCTGGCTTCAGCCTGGCCCAGCTCTAGCCGCTGCAGCCATTCAGTGAGTGAACCAACAAACAGAAGACCTCTCTTTCTCTCACTCCATCTCTAGATCTGCCTTTCAAATAAAGAAATCTTTTTTAAAAATGAAAATAAGTTTGTTTTAAAGAGTTTCTCTGTTAAAATATGTTTTTAATTTTCTCCTCAATTATCTTTAGGAAAAAAAGCACCTCTATTAAATCAACACAGTATAATCTTTCTCACATAATTAAGACCACTTATAGACAGAATGCATTCATCTAATTAAACCACTCTTAGTAACTTTCACTAGAAAATGGACCAAAATTCAATATTCCTATAAAAGTCCAAAACCTTCTAATTTACTAACAGAAAATCTGATATGGAAGGGAAAAGTGTCTCTCTTCAATTATGAAACATCAGGAAGAAGCTAAAAGCACACCCTTAATTTGCTCTCATTACCAACATTCACACAAGCAGTAAACAAATAAAACCGCTATTTACAAACTATGCCTATAGCTCTCTTTACTCTTAAACATCAATCAGCAATTCTTACTGAACTCTACAAGTGAAATTTAAACATAAACATTAAAAGGAGCATTTAAAGACACATTATTGATCCAGCAATCCTACTACTACACATAGACCCAAAGAACTGGGAACAGGAACTCATCAGGTGTTTCTACATCCATGTTCACAGCAGCACAGCTGGCGATGATCAAAAGCTGACACCGGCAGGCGCTCGGCCTGCCTGTCAGGACTCTGGAGACTTGGCTCAGCCCCATACTGCAGGCCTGTGTTTGAGACTGAGCTCCAGCTCCCGATTCCACCTTCCTGCTAAGGCAGACCTCAGGAGGCACCAGGGTTGGTACAAGTAAGTGGGGCCCTGCCCAGCACCTGTGAGACCTGAACTGAGTTCCTGGCTTCCTACTTTGGATAGGTCCAGTCCTCGCCACTGTGGGTATTTAGGAATTAAACATGCAAATTAGTGCTGTGTCATGCTGGTCTGTCTCTCAAATAAAACTTAAAAAAGTGAAAAAAATCCAAGTGAGACCAGCGCTGTGGCACAGCAGGTTAAAGCCCTGGCCTGCAGTGCTGTCATCCCATAAAGTGCTGGTTCAAGTCCTGGTTGCTCCATTTCCAATCCAGTTCCCTGGTAATGTGCCTAAGCAAGCAGCGGAAGATGGCTCAAGTCCTTGGGCCCCTGCACCCACATGGGAAACCAGGAAGAAGCTCCTGACTCCTGGCTTCGGACTGGACCAGCTCCAGTGGCTACGGCCATGTGGAGTAAACCAGCAGACGGAAGATCTTTCTCTTTCTCTGTCTCTGTCTCTCTCTCTCTCTCTCTATCTTTCACATAAATAAAATAAAACTTAAAAAAAAAAAAATCCAATCATCCAGGAACAGATAAATGGATGAACAAAATGAGGCAGAGATATATAAAGGAATACAATTCAGCCTTATAAAGGAAATTCCACAGCACAAATGAACCTTAGACACATTACGCCAAGAGAAGTAAGCCCGACGTAAAAGCCAGGTACGCTGATTTTCAGATTCACAGAGGCTGTAAGATTCGAGGCTACAATGTGGACGGGGAGTAGAAAGGGAAGCTCTTTAATGCGTACACAGTCTCTATTTTGGACGAGAAAAAAATCCCATTTACTTATTACCACTAAATTATACATGGTTAGGTAGTAAACATTATGTCTGTTTTTCTACAAAACAAAAAGCCTCCCCAAATCCCATCATGAAGTCTGACTCATAATTCTACAATATTAGGCTAAAAACCAGATATACCGTCGTCATCCTCTAAGCTCCATTTCTTCCCTTGTTTCATCTCTTCAATCTCCTTTTTCAGCTCCCCTATGTTTTCCATGGCCTTCTTACGCTGCTCTTCTCGCCATTTTTCTACTCTTTCTTTTCGCTTTCTCATTTCTTCTTCCAGCTTATTCTGGTCAAAGTTCTTAGGGGGTGAAAAAAGAGAAAAGGGGAAAATAAAAGCAAAACCAGCTTAAAAATTTCTAAATGACAGCCCAAATAAATTCTCCAAAGTATAAAAAAGGGAAAGGAAAAACAGGCTTGCAAATTTCAAAATGCAGACTGGATTTACTAAGTCACAGATCTTCATAAGTGCATCCACAAATAAATTACAAAAACAAAATCCCAATTAAAAAAGAACCAATTACGAAAACTGAAAGATTTTAAATATCATAAATTAATTTCGTAGTGGTTATAAGCCATATGCACACATGAGTTCAATTTCTTCCTCAGAATATCAAGTTTCCCAGTTACTCTCAATTTTACATCCTCCAAACTCCTCCAAGGCCACTTCCATGAAAAATAATGTTCTACTACAAACCTGTGAGTCCAGGACTGCTAGGGACCAACACGACTGAGAAGTCCCGGGGTGCAGGCACTGACCTAGCATTTAACACACCCACATCTTCTATCAGAGTTCCCGACTCTGCCTCCCGAACCCAACCTTCAGCTAATGCAGACCTTGGAGGACAGCAGTTGACACCTCAAGTGACTGAGTTACTGCCAGGCACATGGGAGGCCTGCAAGGAGCTGCTGGCTCCAGGACCTGGCCTTGAAACAGGACTGCGGAGAAAATTTGAGGGGCAAAGCAGGAGACACAAGCTTAACCTTTCTCTCCCCTCTGCTTATCAAACATTTTTTAATAAGTTTGGTCTTGGCCAGCGCCGTGGCTTAACAGGCTAATCCTCCGCCTTGCAGCGCCGGCACACTGGATTCTAGTCCCGGTTGGGGCGCCAGATTCTGTCCCGGTTGCCCCTCTTCCAGGCCAGCTCTCTGCTGTGGCCTGGGAAAGCAGTAGAGGATGGCCCAAGTGCTTGGGCCCCTGCATCCATGTGGGAGACCCGGAAGAAGCTCCTGGCTCCTGGCTTCGGATCTGCGCAGCTCCGGCAGTTGGCCGTTTGGGGAGTGAACCAACAGAAGGAAGACCTTTCTCTCTGTTTCTGTCTCGCTCTCACTGTCTGTAACTGTAACTCTATCTCTCAAATAAATAAATAAACATAAATTTTTTAAAAAGATTTATTTATTCAAAAGGTAGTTACAGAGGGAAAGAGATCGTCCACCCACCGGTTGACTCCCCACTGGCCGCCTCATCCAGGAGCTACTAGGTCTCCCACATAGGTGCAAGGGACCAAGGACTTGGGCCACCTTCCACTGCTTTCCCAAGGAGCATTAGCAGAGAGCTGAATTGGAAGTGGAACAGCCAGGACTCAAACCAACAGTCATTCAAGATGCTGCCACTGCAGGCAGCAGCTTAATTAGCTATGCCACAGAGCCATTCCCTAAACATATTTTTTTTTTTTTTTTTTTTAATATTTGAAAGACAGAGTTACAGAGAGGCAGAGGCAGAGATAGAGGTCTTCCATCTACTGGTTCACTCCCCAAATGACAATGGCCAGAGTTGAGCTGATCCAAAGCCAGGAGCCAGGAGCCAGGAGCCTCTTCTGGGTCTCCCAGGTGGGTGCAGGGGCCCAAGGACTTGGGCCATCCTCTACTGCTTTTTCAGGCCATAGAAGAGAGCTGGATAGGAAGTGGGGCAGCCAGGACTCAAACTGATGCCCATATGGGATGCTGGCGCTGCAGGCCAGGGCCTTAAGCTGCTGAGTCACAGCGCCAGCCTCTAAAGATAAATTTCTTAAACAAAAACTTTGTTCTTCAATTTCTATCCTCTCTTTAAAGATGATCCCTAGAAAATCTATTTGTTTTTCTCAAGATCACTCAGTTGTTCAATAGCAGCAGCTCATTCAGAAACCAGACCCCAGCACTTCCTACACTGCATCCTTTCTTAACCACCCTGCGCACCACCCCACGTCTCCAAAACAGGAACGGGGGAGCAGGGTTACAGAGGAGACAGCAGGCAAAGAGCCCATGTAGAACTCCCACATTCCACAGGGACGTGCTCAGGTGGGAATCTTCCCGCTGATCTCAACTGCAGCTTTGCCCTGAGAGCCAGCAGATGATGGCTGAGGAGGTACCTGCAAGATGCTACACGAGTAAGGGACACAGACTGAATTCCGAGCTCCTGGCCTCAGTCTGGCACAGTCCCTGCTGTCACAGGTATCTCAGAAGTAAGCCAGCAAATGAAGTATCTTTTCCTGTCTATCTCTACACCTTCCAAATAAAATGAAAATAAATAACAAAAATTGGGGGGAAAAAAAAAACTAGGGTCAGGCATTTGGCAAAGCAGTGCATACGTCCTTGGGACCTCACGTCCACACAGGAAGGCATGCATTGGAGCCCCAGCCCTGATGGATTCCACATGCCAAGGGGTGCCAGGTGGAGGCTTGAAGGGTTTAGGTTTCTGTCACCTACATGGGAGAAATGGAGACACCTCTGGGTTAGGCCTGGCCCAGCTATCTCTGCCGAGGCACTTAGAGAATGAAGCAGCAGATGAAAGCCCTATCTATGTCTATCTTTCAAATAAATAACATTTTTTTAAACAAAGGAACTAGTAAAAAATAGAATATGTTAAAATCAAATGTGAAGCTATAGGCTGGCGCCGTGGCTTAACAGGCTAATCCTCCACCTTGCGGCGCCAGCACACCGGGTTCTAGTCCCAGTCGGGGCGCCGGATACTATCCCGGTTGCCCCTCTTCCAGGCCAGCTCTCTGCTATGGCCCGGGAAGGCAGTAAAGGATGGCCCAAGTGCTTGGGCCCTGCACCCGCAAGGGAGACCAGGAGAAGCACCTGGCTCCTGGCTTCGGATCAGCGCGATGCGCCGGCCGCAGCGGCCACTGGAGGGTGAACCAACGGCAAAAAGGAAGACCTTTCTCTCTGTCTCTCTCACTATCCACTCTGCCTGTCAAAAAATTAAAAAAAAAAAAAAAAAAAAAAAAAAAAAGTGAAGCTATAAAGTATCCTAAATTGGACCAAAAGATATGAATAGGAAGTTAAAAGTGTAAATAGTCTAGGAATTTAAAAAAATCAGTCTTATTTAAATACTATGCTCATAGCATTTAAATATTCTCTCATTTTAAGATATGAAACCAAAACAAGGTATCAAGTGCTTTCTATAAACTTTGAAACTCCCGTATTGGCAACCAAGCAAGGAAGACACGGTATGATCACATTTTTAATTTAAAAAGATGAAGTATGGAAATGTACAACTTTTTTTTGTTTTTGACAGGCAGAGTGGATAGTGAGAGAGAGAGAGACAGAGAGAAAGGTCTTCCTTTGCCGTTGGTTTACCCCCCAGTGGCCGCTGCGGCCGGTGCACCGCGCTGATCCGAAGGCAGGAGCCAGGTGCTTCTCCTGGTCTCCCATGCGGGTGCAGGGCCCAAGCACTTGGGCCATCCTCCACTGCACTCCCAGGCCATAGCAGAGAGCTAGACTGGAAGAGGAGCAACCGGGACAGAATCCAGTGCCCCGATCGGGACTAGAACCCAGTGTGCTGGCACCACAGGGGGAGGATTAGCCTATTGAGAAGCAGCGCCAGCACAATATTTTTTAAAAAAATATCTATCTTATTTATTTGGAAGGCAGATTTACAAAGTCAGAGACAAAGATGTCTTCCATCTGCTGGTTCACTCCCCAAATGGTCACAATGATCAAGGCTGGGCCAGACTGAAGCTGGGAGCCAGCAGCTTCACGAAGGTCTCCCACAAGGACTTTGGCCATACTCTGCTGCTTTATCAGGCACATCAGCGTGGAGCTGGATCTGAAGTGGGGCAGCCAGGATTCAAGCCAGTGCCCACATGGGACATGGTGCTGCAGATGGTGGCTTAACATGCTATGCCACAACGCCAGCCCCACACAAAATTTTTGATTCATTTATTCATTTGAAAGGCAGAGAGATAGAGAAGGACAGACAGACAGATCTTCCATTTGCTGGTTCATTCCCCAAATGCCTCCAACAGCTCGGACTAGACCAGGCCGAAACCAGGAGCCAAGAGCTCCATGCAGGTGTTCCAGGTGGGTGGCAGGAAGCTAACACTCTGGCCATCATCAGCTGCCTCTGTGGGAAACTGGACAGGAAGCATACAACGGCCAGGACTCACACTAGGCCGTCCAACATGGAATGTGGGCATCACAAGGAGCAGCTTAACCAATGGCACCAGTCTACCCTTGTACGGTCATTTTTAAATTAGTGAACTTACGCCAGCATCTTTTTCTTTCTCATCGTCCTTGTCATCTTTATCTTTTTTCTTCTCTTTCGAACTTTCTCCACTATCCGCTTTCTCTTTGGACCTCGATCTACTAAAAAATTAGAGAAACAGAGAAGTATTATCCATCTGTGCTTGGAAACATTCATTTAAAAATTCAACAACTGCATTTTGATATTCCATCAAAGAATATTTTGAAAATATACTACAAAGGTAATCCCACAACACTAATGGCAAACATTGCTAAATATCTGACTCTAATCAAGAGAACACATTTTATCAAAACAATTACAAAACTTAAAGATAATTAAAATTTGGTAATTGAAGAAATAACCAAGATTTTAATATTCTACTAGATAAATTATGTATGCAACAACATTTAAAATCCCAATGAGCTTCCATTTTCACTTTACAACTCTATCTTTTGTTAAAAAAAAATTTATTTATTTAGGGGGCTGCCGCAGCGGTGTAATGAGGAAAAGCCACCATCTGCAGTGCTGGCATCCCATATGGGCGCCAGTTTCTTGTCCTGGTTGCTCCACTTCCAATCCAGCACTCTGCTATGACCTGGGAAAGCAGTAGACGATGGCCCAAGTCCTTGGGCCCCTACACCCACGTGGGAGACCTAGAGGAAGCTCCTGGCTTGGACTATCTTCTGCTGCGTTCCCAGACACATTAGCAGGGAGCTGGATCAGAAGCAGAGCAGCCAGGACTAAAACCAGCACCCATGTGGGACGCCAGTGCCACAGGCAGAAGCCTTACCCATTACACCACAGCACCAGTCTCAAATGTATGCTGAATTTAATAAAACTTTTTTTACTGAATGTATTTTGAAAATCACATTTTTTTCTACTTGAATCTTAATAACAGAATCACAATGATTTTCTAAGTTTAAATCAACCTTCCATTCTTGGAAGAAGAGTAACATGCTCATGACATATTACCTTTTTTATATATTATTGGATTTGGTGTACTAACTTTTATGTTTAGACTGAGTACAGCCTGTAATTTTCCTTTCTCATATTGCCCTCATCAGGTTTATGTTGATAACAATGTTATTCTCAATTCATGATGAACTGAGAAATGTTTGTCCTTTAGAGCCAAATACCAGAGAACTGACGAAAAACAAATACCCAAAAATTTTTAACACAAAAACTTTAAAATTTAAGTTTAAAATGTTTAAATTTAAATTTTACTTGGGGCTGGCGCTGTGGTGTAGCAGGTAAGGCCACAGTCTGCAGTGCTGGCATCCCATATAGGCACCAGTTCGAGACTCAGCTGCTCCACTTCTGATCCAGCTCTCTGCTAGGGCCTGGGAAAGCAGTGGAAGATGGCCCAAGTGCCTGGGCACCTGCACCTGGGTGGGAGACCTGGAAGAAGCTCCTGGCTCCTGGCTTCTGATTGGCGCAACTT
Organism: Lepus europaeus; assembly: GCF_033115175.1. Taxonomy (NCBI): domain Eukaryota; kingdom Metazoa; phylum Chordata; class Mammalia; order Lagomorpha; family Leporidae; genus Lepus; species Lepus europaeus. The sequence continues at coordinate 144,608,983 of NC_084830.1, forward strand.
CAACTGTTTCGGCCATTTGGGGAGGGAACCAGATGGAAGACCCCTCCCTGCCCCCTCTCTCTCTGCCTCTCCTCTCTCTGTGCAACTCGGACTTTCAAGTAAAATAATAAATAAATAAATCTTTAAAAAAAAAAAAAGAAAGAAAGAAACTATCCATGGATTTCATAAATTAAAAGGCTAACAGACTGTGTTAGAGAGAAAGAAAGGCAGAAGTGTACTATCAGCTATTTAATTCCCCAACTGCCTTTAACAGCTGGGACTGGACCAGGTCAAAGCCAAGAGCCCAGAATTCTATCCAGGTCTCCCCAGTGGGTGACAGGGACTCGAACTAAGCTATCGCCTACTGCATCCCTGTATGCACATTAGCAGGAAGCTAGAACCAGGAGTGGAGCTGGGACTTGATCCATCGTACTCTGAAATGGGATGTGAGTGCCACAAGAGGAATTTTTTTTATTTTTATTTATTTATTTATTTTTTTGACAGGCAGAGTAGACAGTAAGAGAGAAAGACAGGGAGAAAGGTGTTCCTTTACTGTTGGTTCACCCTCCAATGGCCACTGCAGCTGGCGCACCACGCTGATCCGATGGCAGGAGCCAGGTGCTTCACCTGGTCTCCCATGTGGGTGCAGGGCCCAAGCACTTGGGTCATCCTCCACTGCACTCCCGGGCCACAGCAGAGAGCTGGGCTGGAAGAGGGGCAACCAGGACAGAATCCAGCACCCCGACTGGGACTAGAACCCGGTGTGCCGGCGCCGCAGGCAGAGAATTAACCTATTGAGCCGTGGCGCCAGCCACAAGAGGAATCTTAATAGCTCCATCAAATGCCTGCCTCCCACATTTTATTTATCTGAAAGGCAGAGAAAGAGAAATCAAGAGAGGGAGCAGAAGGGTGCAGCACTGTGGCATAGTGGGTCAGACTGCCAGTTGCAATGCTAACATCCCATACGGATGCCAGTTCGAGTCCCAGCTGCTCCACTTCTGATCCAGCTCTCTGCTAAACGCCTGGGAAAGCAGTAGAGGATGGCCAAGGACTCAGACCCCTGCACTGTTATGGGAGACCTGGAAGAAGAAGCTCCTGGCTCCTGACTTGGGATTGGCCCAGCTCTGACCAATGTGGCCATTTGGGAAGTGAACTTGCAGATGGAAGACCTTTCTTTCTGTAACTACCTCTCAAATAAATAAGTAAATATTTAAAAAAAAAAAAAAAAAAGGGATGGGGTGGCAGAAAAGGAAGAGAGAGATGGGAGGGAGGGCGAGCGAGCACGCTCTTGTGCTGGTTCACTTCCCAAATGCTTGCTATGGCCAGAGCTGAAGCAATGCGGGTCTTGTACACATCACGACTGCCTCCCAGGGTCAGACTGGCAGGAAGCTGGAGGCAGGAGATAGACTGGCAGCAGAACTCAGGTCACTAGCCAGTCCTGCTGGTGTCTCAGGTGCTAAGCCCAGCGCCTCAATCGATCAATTACTTATTTATCTGTTTTTGAAAGGCAGATTTACAGAGAGAGAATCTTTTATCTACTGGTTCACTCTGCTAATGTCTCCCATAGCCAAGGAGCTGGAATGGAAGTGGACCAGCCAGGACTTAACCGATGCCAGCTTTCAGTCTTACCCGCTGCACCACAACACTGGCCCTATTGCTACCAATGTAAAAACAAAACACAGAACTCAAAAGGAAAATGAGCAAAGATTTGCTGAACATGTACTTAAGAAATGACAAAGTCCAAATGACAAGAAAAACATTAAAAACACTCTCACTACTAATTAGGGAAACACAAATTATAACCACAAGCAGCACACATTTACCCACTTGCTGAAAATAGAAATGACTGAAAATTCTAAATACTACAAAGGGCACAGAGCAACAGAAGTCTCAAATACTGATGGTGGGTGTATAATTAGCACAAACTCTCAGGAAAGTAATTTGGGATGACCTATTTTTTTTTTTAAGATTTATTTATTTCTGTGAATGTCAGAGTTACACAGAGAGAGGAGAGGCAGAGAGAGAGGTCTTCCACCGATGGTTCACTCCCCAGTTGGCCGCAATGGCCGGAACTCCAAAGCCAGGAGCCAGGAGCTTCTTCTGGGTCTCCCACGTGGGTGCACCCAGCTTCTGGCCTCGAATCAGTACAGTGCGTCGGCCTCAGAGCACCAGCTGTAGTGGCCACTTGGGGGGTGAACCAATGGAAAAAGGAAGACCTTTCTGTCTCTCTCTCTAACTCTGCCTGTCAAAAAAAAAAAAAATACTGAAAGAGATTAGTACTTTGCAACTGAATTACAAGCTTTATAACCTATTTAAATTAAATTATAACACCAAATCTTGGTGAAGCCCAAGAATAAGAATAAATTTAAAGGTGGAAAAAAAAAAAAAGAAAAACGAAGCAGGGGAAGGGAGCCAGCTCCCCCTGCACAGCAGACACCGTGAGTGGTAATGTTACCGATTCTCAGTCTTCTTGCTTTTATTGCCAGGACTGGAGGATCGGGACCGTCGGCCCCGGCTTCTACTCCTTGAGCGTCTCCTGTCTCTGCTGCGAGATCTTCTTCGTTCTCGGCTTCTGTCTCTCTCTCTACTTCTGGAACGTCTAAAAGGAGGGCACACTTGTCACTCTAAAGTCCAACGGAGATGTTATTTCAGATTATGATTTCGTCCATGCTAAAAGAAGCATCTAAACTGCGACCACTATTAAAAGCAGAGGCATTAATAAACTATCAGCTAAAGAAGAAACAAGTAAACCCACCCTTACAACTACTCAATAAAAAAAATGAGTACACCAATTTCATAGTGACATGTGATGAGAAACGTAACAATCTGTAGTGACAGCTACTTAACATCTGTCATCTTAGAGCAGAAACCAAATTTTCAAAGACAGCCCAAACCCAAGTAAAAAAAACTGGGTGACCAGGGCTGTGAACAGATAACTGACGTGCGGAGTAGGAGGCAGGAGTGTCTAGGCTGCCACTCTCAGTGACCAGTGACAACACAGGACACACCTTCAACCTCCCAAGTCCCAGTTTCCTGATGGAAAATATGGGGGTTTTGCTAGGAAATCTTAAAATCACTATGCTCTAAAATCTTGTGATTCTACTTTCAGACCAAAAAGTCTAAGACTGATGTTAGATGAGCAAGTTTACTTCACAAGTACTTGACTGAACGGTCTAAAATTGTTGCTGGGGCCACAGAGTACAAGACTGCGTAAGCAGGGCCCACACTGTCCCAGGTGAGTATTTCCCCGAGCACTCTACGGTATCAAGGCACTCTGCTTCCAACGCCTGAAAAAGGCAAATTGTTTGTGTGAACAGTACACAGCACCACCTTGTATTACTTTACCACTTTAATGGGAAAATGTACTAGAATTTCGGTGTACCTGGCAAGGGGAGGGAATTATTTTTACTTAAAGACTCTTTTCCACCTCCAGAAAAGTTTATGGTCACTCGACTGTGCAAAAAGAACCCATGAGCACGTAAATGTGAAATGAAAGTAAGAGTGTTTGGGGTTAGATTGCAGACAGCTGGCTAAAACGGCTGAGCACAGCGCAGAGGGTCTGCAGAAGGCCCTGTCCACTCCTGTCTGCTGTGGCAGTCGCTGGGCACACACTCAGCTCTCGGGCAGACCCGGAGCAGAGGTCCCACGAGAAGAGCACTTTTTCCCTCTTCCTTCATTTCTTACATCTCTGGGAGCTTCAGAAGTTCTCCTTCAGTTACAGGGAATATCAACTGAGGTAGCCAAACTGAAAATACTGCTTGAGTCTTTGTAGGCAGATCTTACAGTCTGATCCAGCAAGGCAGGGCTGCCAAGAAGCAGCCAAACAAGCCACTCGATGCGGTCCAGAGACCGCGGAGAAAGCCCCACCTCCGCCGGCACTTACCTCAGACGCTTCCTGTCCCGGGACCGGGATCTTCTTTTATCCCTGCTCCGAGACCGCTCCCTCCTTCGATCTCTATCTCTGCTTCTAGACCGTCTGTCATCTCGCTTACTCCTTTTGTCTGAAGGTGAGCGACTTCTAGACCGACTTCCAGAGCGTCCCCGGGATGCTGATCGCTTCCGATAGTGGCTAGAACAGCATTAAGCCAACGATTAAACTAGCAAGCACAGTCGGCTTCCATTATATTGCATTTCTACATTTTTTAAAAAAAAATATTAGAAGACAAATTAAATAAAAACCGACAGGACCTTCTGTAAACATTTTTACAACTAGGAACACTGTGCTGCAGCATATTAAACCCTGGCTTGGGACACCTACACCGAACATCCGAGTGCCAGCGCACATCCTGGCCCTTCCACTTCTAAGCCAGCTCCCTGCTAACGCACCTGAAAAGGAAGGATGATGGCCCATGCTCCTGGGTTCCTGCAACCCACATGGGAGACCAGGGTCAAGTTTTAGGCTCTTGGCTTGGCCTGGTCCAGCTCTAGCACTTATGGGCGTTTGCAGAATGAGCCAGCACACAGAACACTGACTCTGCTCCCCTATCACTCTGTCTTTAAATAAATAAATCTGGAAAAATAATTTTAAAATAAATTAGGAAAATCATCTCTCTGCTACAGGACATGCTGAGGGGGACAAAACTGCCTTATGAGCCCCAGGCAGCTTACACTTGGGTGCAAGAAGACCTGACAGAAAGTAAAAAGACAACTGTACACTATACAGGAACTGTGTTAGAAAAACACAGATCAGAGCCAGGGACAAGAACGGGAGCTGGGATGTTTGCTGCTTTACAGCCACTGACTGGAGACGGCCTTTTTCTCGGTGACATCTGCAGGACACACAGGAAGGAACCACAGGACAAGAAGAAAGAACGTTCCAGGCAAGCAGCTCCACAAGGACACTATCCCTAAGGAGGAGGCGTGGCGGATGTGTTCAGGGAATAGCACGCAAGCCAGTGGTGGCCAGAGCTGAAGAACAGAGAGAAGTAACAGCGTAAACAGAGACGAGGGCTTGGCCTTGGGCTCCAAATGGGATGAAAAGCATTCCGAGTGGGTTGAAAACCCATCAAAACACTGTAGGCAGAGGAGTTACATACCCTCACTAACGGTTCTTAAATATTCTAGAGGGGCTGGCGCTGTGGCGTAGCAGGTAAAGCCGCCACCTACAGTGCCAGCATCCATATGGGCGCCGGTTTGAGTCCCGGCTGCTCCACTTCTGATCCAGCTCTCTGCTATGGCCTGGGAAAACAATACAAGATGGCCCAATTCCTTGGGCCCTTGCACCCACGTAGGAGACCCAGAAGAAGCTCCTGCCTCCTGGCTTCAGATTGGCGCAGCTCCGGGCCTTGCAAACAATTGGAGAGTGAACCAATAGATGGAAGACCTTTCTGTCTCTCCTTCTCTCTGCCTCTCCTTCTCTCTGTGTAACTCTGACTTTCAAATAAATAAATAAATCTTCAAATAAAAAAAATATTCTGGGGGCCGGTACTGTGGCTCGTAGTTTAATCCTCCACCTGTGTCACAGGCACCCCATATGGGTGCCAATTCCAGTCCCCGCTGCTCCTCTTCTGATCTAGCTTTCTGCTATAGCCCAGGAAAGAGTTAGAAGACAACTCACATGGGGGAGAAAAACAGTTACTCAGCAGTGCAGACAAGAGCTGTAAATAATCAATTCTCAAAATGCCAATTTCACTAATACATTTTACATTGTTTTGTACTCTATTATTTATCACAGATCAGGGAAAACATATGATATTTGTCTTTTTGGGACTGGCTTATTTCACTAAGTATAATGGTTTCCAGTTGCATTTGTTTTGTTTAAAAAGACAGGATTTCATTCTTTTTAATGGCTGAGTAGTATTCCATAGTGTATAGATACTCCATTTTCTTTATCTGGTCATCAGTAATTGAATAGTTTGAGAAGAACTGAAATTAGTTCTTCTTTAATAGTCTGGTATAGGGGCCAGCACGGTGGTGTTGCAGGTAAAGTCACCGCCTGCAGTGCTGGCATCCCATATGGGTGAGATCCAGAAGAATCTGCCCATGGGGGAGATCCAGAAGAAGCTCCTGGCTCTGGACTGGCCCAGCTCCTGCTATTCTGACTACTTGGGGAGTGAGCCAGTGGATGGAAGACCTTTTTCTTTGTCTCTCCCTCTCACTGTAACTCTAGCTCTCAAATAAATAAATAAAATTTAAAAAAAAAAAGTGGGGTTGGCACTATGGCGCAGCAGGTTAACATCCTGACCTGAAGTGCCGGGATCCCATATGGGTGCCAGTTCGAGACCCAGCTGCTCCACTTCCAATCCAGCTCTCTGCTATGGCCTGGGAAAGCAGTAGAAGACGGCCCAAGTCCTTGGGCCCCTGCACCCACGTGGAAGACCCGGAAGAAGCTCCTGGCTCCTGGATTCAGTGCAGTTCCAGCAGTTGTGGCCAGTTGGGGAGTGAACCAGTGGATGGAAGATCTCTCTCTCTCTCTCTCTCTCCCTCTGCCTCTCCTCGCTTTGTGTAACTCTGACTTTAAAATAAATAAATAAATCTTTTTTTTTTAAGAGCTTTTTTTTTTTTTTTTTTTTTGACAGGCAGAGTGGACAGTGAGAGAGAGAGACAGAGAGAAAGGTCTTCCATTTGCCGTTGGTTCACCCTCCAATGGCCGCCGCGACCAGCGCGCTGCGGCCGGCGCACCGAGCTGATCCCAAGGCAGGAGCCAGGTGCTTCTCCTGGTCTCCCATGGGGTGCAGGGCCCAAGCACTTGGGCCATCCTCCACTGCACTCCCGGGCCATAGCAGAGAGCTGGCCTGGAAGAGGGGCAACCGGGACAGGATCGGTGCCTCAACCGGGACTAGAACCCGGTGTGCTGGCGCCGCAAGGCGGAGGATTAGCCTAGTGAGCCGCGGCGCCGGCCGAGCTTTTAAAATTTTTAATTTTTGTTTCTTTGAGAGGTAGAGAGTCAGAGACAGAACTCTTGTCTGCTGGCTCATTCCCCAAGGGGAAGCCAGGAGCTGGCAACTCAACCCAAATCTCCCACGTGGGTGGCAGGCATCCAATCACTTGGGCCCTCACTGATGCCCCCAAGGGCCTGCATGAGTAGGAGCTGGACTTGGGAGCCAGAGCCAGGACCCCAAAGCAGGTACTCCAATATGGGACACAGGCGTCCCAACTGCGTGGGCCAAACGCCTGCCCCTCACAAATAAATCCTTATCTTCGAAGCCAAATCTACAAGTCACACGCTTCCGGGCCCGCGTGCTTCTCAGACCCACCTGCTCCTACTTCCCTCTATCCTTGCAGGAAAGCTACATCTGAGGGCGCGCTGGGCTCTGACACCCTGTGCGCTTTCCCACCTCCCAGCCTTTCACGGTTCCCTGAGCAAAGCCAGAAGACGGGCCAAGGGGAAGGCCGAAGGGCTCGACTGGACCTCGCAGTCTGACTTTCAGCTCGGAAGCTGTGGGAACCAGCGCAGACCGAGGAGGGGAGAGCCGGGACCGACCCGGGGGTCACCCCAGCGGCAGCATGAGGGATCCAGCATTAGACACGGAGAACAGTCTGCTTCGACTAAGTCAGCGGGAGCAGAAGCGGGGAGACCACGCACAGTACGACGGGATGTCAGCCGCAAGGGAGGGGCGAGCCAAACCAAAGCGCCCAGAATTCGAGTGTGGGAAGCCGGAGGAACAGCAACGCCAGCAGCGATCTTCTCAGGGATTTTCGAAAGTTACGGGAATATTCTGTATCTGTGATGGGCACAGTGTATCTGCGCTAGATTTCATAAAGCTCTTCTCCAACAATTCCCGTTTCCCTGTTAATTAATTACGCCAACAGAAAGTACTTCTAGAGTTAAAAGTAAAACTTTCACTGGCCCTGGATAGCAAATAATCATATTTAAGATTTTTTAAAAAAAAACCCGGATCCCAACCCAGTTATCAGCAACTTCAGTGTTTAAGCCCTCACAGACGTGGGAAGAGCTCCTGACTCACGGCTGTCATGAACTCTGTCTGCAGTGTACACGGTCCACGCAACAAATGCTGCCAACAGCCCAGGGAAGGCCAAGCCGCGCACGGGGCCGCCGGCGCGGTCAGACGCTGCCCACTCGCCCCCTGGGCAAACACCACGCACGCACCGCGAGCTGGCACGCAGCGCCGGGCGCCCGGGGAGCGCCGCACACGCCAGGCCGCCGCGTTCACCTGGGGTCGCGCACCCCGGCGCGCCCGCGGCAAGCAGAAGTGGCGGGAGGAGGTGCCCAAGCACCGACAGCCCGCACGGCCGCTCCCGCTCCAGGCTCCAGCCGCCGGCGCAGGCTCGGCCTTCCCCTCACCCGGGGTCCCGGCCCCTCCAGCGGCCGCCGAGCAACGCCGGCCGCACGTGGGGACGCGCCAGCCCCGGCCCAGCAGCCCCCTCGACGCCCGGCCCACCGCCTCACCGTGACTCCCGGCCCATGCTGCTGGCCGTGGGAAAGCCGGCGCCCCCGGGAACCACAGGCAGGCGGACGGGACAAAGGAGGCGGCGACGCTGCCCCCGGCGCGCCGAGCGGGGACCCGCACTAAGAAGCGGCGGCAGCTACCACGGCGGCGGCCATCCCAGCGCGGCCAACGAAAACAGGACGTGCTGGCGCCGGCGGCGGGAGGACGGGCACAGCCGGCCGGAAGCCGCCTCCGCTCCACAGCGCCGCCTGCCGGCTGGAGGGCCCGTGGCACCGGCCGCGCCAGGCGGGGCGTTGCGGGGAGGGCGGCGCCTCCGCCTCGCGGACCGCACAGGTGTCCGGCTCGGCCACGCCACGGCGTGCACGCGGTGTATCCGGTGCGCTCTGAGCTGCCCGACACAGCTGCGTGCCTTGGTACCGCTGCACTTTCCCACAGCCCGCGGCAACCGGAAAACACCGGCGGCCGCTGACTGGCTGTGCTGTTTTTGTCAAAATTCATCGAGCTACATGTAGACGTGTGCTTCCTTGTGCTTTATTCCCTAGCAGCCAAGAGGCCACCAGCTGAGCCCTCAGCGGCCCACGTGGGAGCTCTCGGGCACGCCCCGGGAGCCTCAGTGGTCAGATTGCTGCAAGCCCCGTGGGAAGCCTGAATTGAACTCCAGGAGTGGACCACACGTGGGAATGCCCCCCCCCCCCGCCACGCAAATTCCGTGACACTTTTTTAGCACGTGGCCATCTGCTGCTGGGAGCTGGATGGGAAGCGGGGCAGCCTCCGTGGGTGTGCTGTGGCTGCCGGCCGGGGAGGTTCTGTGCGTGTGTGCTACCATCTGTGAGCACCCGTGGGAGGTCACGCCTGAGCTCTGCTACTACAGGGATCCTGAAGAGACTGAAAAAGAGCAGGCCACTCCGAAAGAGCTGTGAGCAGGGAGGAACTTCAGGGTGAGTGGGCTGTCCCAGCGCCCGAGTTTACCGCTGCTCAACCTGAGGTTGCAGACTGGTCTCCAGCGCCTCCAGCAGCTCCCTACTGGACCCTGGTCTGCAGGGAGCCGAGAGGGTGGTGCAGCGGGAAAAGCCGCCGACTCTGATGCTTGTGCCGTCATGGCTCATGTGCACCGGGTCATGTTTGCTCCACTTTTTTTTTTTGGACAGGCAGAGTGGACAGCGAGAGACAGACAGAGAGAAAGGTCTTCCTGGCCGGCGCCGCGGCTCACTAGGCTAATCCTCCACCTTGCGGCGCCGGCACACCGGGTTCTAGTCCCGGTCGGGGCGCGGGAGTCTGTCCCGGTTGCCCCTCTTCCAGGCCAGCTCTCTGCTATGGCCCGGGAGTGCAGTGGAGGATGGCCCAGGTGCTTGGGCCCTGCACCCCATGGGAGACCAGGAGAAGCACCTGGCTCCTGCCATCGGATCAGCGCGGTGCGCGGGCCGCAGTGCGCCATCCGCGGCGGCCATTGGAGGGTGAACCAATGGCAAAGGAAGACCTTTCTCTCTGTCTCTCTCTCTCACTGTCCACTCTGCCTGTCAAAAAATAAAATAAAAAAAATAAAAAAATAAAAGAAAGGTCTTCCTTTGCTGTTGGTTCACCCTCCAATGGCCACGGCGGCCGGCGCACTGTGGCCTGGCACACTGGGGTGATGCGAAGCCAGGAGCCAGGTGCTTCTGGTCTCCCATGGGGTGCAGGGCCCAAGCACCCGGGCCGTCCTCCACTGCACTCCCTGGCCACAGCAGAGAGCTGGCCTGGAAGAGGGGCAACCGGGACAGAATCCGGCGCCCCGCCCGGGACTAGAACCCGGTGTGCCGGGGCCGCAGGCAGAGGATTAGCCTATTGAGCCGCAGCACCACTTTGCTCCACTTCTGATCCAGTCTCTGCCAGTGGCCTGGAAAAAGCAGTGCAACATGGCCCAATCGTTTGGGCCCCTGTTACCCACATGAGAGACATGGAAGAAGATGCTGGCTCTGGCTTGGCTCAGTTCTGGCTGTTACAGCCATCTGGGGAATGAACCAGCAGGTGGGAGATAGCGCCCTCACTTGCTCATTCTCTCTCTCTCTCTCTCTCTCTCTCTCTCTCTCTCTCCCTCTCTCCTTCTCCTTCTGTATATATAACTTTTTCAAATAAATAAATCTTTAAAAAAGAAAAAAAGACTGGTCTGGTGGGAACAACCACTGGTTGGTCTTAAGCTGCTCTTCAGTCTCTGAAGCAAAAAATGGAAATGAGGTTGAGAGAGAATAAACACCAGTTTCTATAGAAAAAAAGACATTATTTGAAAGGGTTACAAAGAGGGAGAGTCTGCTGACTCACTCCCCAGATGGCTGCAATGGCCAGCGCTGGACCAGGCCAAAGCCAGGAGTGAGGAGCTTCATCTGAGTCTCCTATGTGGGTGCCAGAATTACCTTTTAGATCTTTAATGGAAGGAATAATAGCTCTTTGCTGAGTAGCTGAGTGTTTCTCAAAACCATAAGCATAGAGGCCCCAAAGAAGAGACGCCTTTAAATTCATATCAAAGTTATCAACAACCAGGGCTGCTGTTGTGTGGTGGGTAAAGCTGCTGCCTGCAATGCCAGCATTCCATATGGGCACCGGTTCATGATCTGGCTGCTGCACTTCCAATCAAGGCCCCTGCTAACGACCCGGGGAAAGCAGTGGAAGATGGCCCAAGTGTCTGAGGCCCTGCCACCCACGTAGGACACACCAAAGAAGCTCCTGGCTTTGTTGCAGCCATCTGGGGAATGAACTAACGGAGAAAAGATCTCTCTTTCAAAATAAATAAACCTTTTTAAAAAGTTATCAATGGGGCCGGCACTGTGGCACAGTGAGTTAACGCCCTGGCCTGGAGTGCCGGCATCCCATACAGGTGCTGGTTCGAGACCTGGCTGCTCCACTTCCGATCCAGCTCTCTGCTATGGCCTGGGAAAGAAGAAGACGGCCCAAGTCCTTGAGCCCCTGCCCCCATATGGGAGACCAGGAAGAAGCTTCTGGCTCCTCACTTCAGATGGACACATCCAGCCACTGCAGCCTTTTGGAGAGTGAACCAGAGGATGGAAGACCTCTCTCTAACTCTGCCTTTCTAATAAATAAATCTTAAAGCAGACACACACACACACACACACACTCGCATCCTCTGTTAGAATGCCTGGGTTCACATCTGGGCTGATTCAGATTTCAGCTTCCTGCAAACACAGACCCTGTGAGGCAGCATGTGATGGCTCACGTACTTGAGGCCCTGCCACCCACACAGGAGACCCAGCTTTAGCTGGCCCAGTCCTGGCTGCAGGAGTCACTTAAGGAGTTAACAAGTGCATGGCTGATTTCTCTCTTTGTGTCTACCTTACTTCTAACTCCCCTTTAAGAAAACTCATTAGCACAACAATTCTGACTAGGATAAATACTTCAAATACTTGAAGTATTTTCGGTGAGTTCACATCTCTCCCGAGTCCTGATGGAAGTTGCTTTTTCATATAGGAGGTCAAAGAAGTGATTATAGTTCACTCTGTCTCTGATACATCACTCTCAGGAAACTGCCCTGGATTCCAGAGCCACAGATTTTGATAATTTACCAAGTTGTTTCTTTCTTTTCTTTCCTCTCCTCTCCTCTCCTTCCCTCCTCTCACCTCCCTTTCCCTCTTTTCTTCTCCTTCTGGATCGGAAGTGCAGGAACTGGGACTCCAACTGGCGCCCATATGGGATGCTGGCACTGCAGGCAGCAGCTTTACCCGCTACACCACAGTGCCGGCCCCTTACCCAGTTCTGATTGTCTTATATCCCACTTGCTGTTTTTAACACCAAATGTGATCCACGTGCACCGGCATCCCGTATGGGCGCTGGTTCGAGTGCCGGCTGCTCCACTTCTGATCCAGCTCTCTGCTGTGGCCTGGGGAAGCAGAAGACGACCCAAGTCCTTGGGCCTCTGCACACAGGTGGGAAACCTAGAAGAAGCTCCTGGCTCCTGGCTTTGGATCACCTAAGCACTGGCCGTGGCAGTCATTTGAGGAGTGAACCAGCAGATGAAGACCTGTATTTCTTTCTGGCTCTACCTCTCTCTGTAACTTTGCCTTTCAAATAAATAAAACAAATCTTAAAAAAAAAAAAAAAAACCTACTACTTGCAAACATGGCAGAAGATATCACTTCCCAATCATCTTTGTCACTCTAGTTTTGTAACTACCCTGAGCACCGAGAAACTTCCATTTCTACACTTAAGGAAGTGATCACAGAATGTCAATTTATAAGAAGTGGCACTAAAACAGATACATTATAGTACTGATAAATGAATTTGAGGGCTGGTGTTACGGGGCAGTGGGTAAAGCCACTGCCTGTGACGGCAGCATCCCATATTGGGAGGCACCAGTCTTGTGAGCCTCAGCTGCTCCACTTCTGGTCCAGCTCCCCATTAATGCACCTAGAAGGCAGCAGAAGACGGCCCAAATATGTGGGAGACCCGGATGGAAGTCAAAGCTCCTGGCTTCGGCCTAGCAGAGCCGTGAGTGCTGCAGCCATCTGGGGAGTGAACCAGTGGGTGGAAGACCCCTCTGTCACTCTGCCTTTCAAATAACTCTTAAAAAAAAAAAAAAGAAATGTGAATTTGGTAATGATCTACAATTAGCTAAATCTTGCATGTATTAATTAAGTGAGATTTTGTTGAGGGGTAAGGAAAGTGCTAAGAGTGTAACCGAGGACCACGGGGGTCGCAGCCAGGACACTGCAGCTCTCCACAGGGTCCACAGCCAGGACACTCTGCCATTCTCTACACACAAGACTCACGCAATCAAGAACTGTGTGTGCTTCTAATCTTAATCCCAAATCTAAGGAACAGACTTTAAATTACGGTACTTTTTCTCCATTAGTCAGGTAAGAAACAAAATGACAAAAACCAGTACTTGGGGAGTAATTAAAAAGAGCAAGTGGTTTTAATATCACAAGGATTAACCAAATAGACCATATAAAAAGCTATGAGAAAATGAAACACCGAGTAACATAACACTTAACATTTATACTCTTCAAGAAGGTAAACCCTCCGACTGACACTGCTACCAAGGTAGTCAGGGGGACATTCACGCCACTGGGTTGCGTGCCTTGATTGTTCAGCTTCCAATCACTTTGTTCCAGTTTGCCTGAAACACAATATTTCTGAAAATAATTCAAAATTGAAAGCTGCCAAGTATGAAACATAAAGACTTTTTAATTCTACACTTATGAACCTTAATCATTTCTTCTATTAAATATTTGTGCTAGAATAAAAATTAAGATTCCAACTCAAAAAGAACAGGTAAGATTAGCTACCTTATTCAGCCCTTACGTTGAAACGTACAGACTTAGCATTAGACAATTCAGTTCCTTTCATTTTATTGTTAAAATGGCTTTTCTCAGGACAGAATGACACAAACACAGGAACAGTCCTCAGGGCTCACCAAGACCTTGTTTATCTGCTCTTCTAAAAGCACTAGCTCCGCCCCCAAACGTAGAATGACAAATCTGAGAAGTCAGGAGAGGCATAGCCTAGAGATTCTAACCAAATAAGAAAAATCAGCTAATGACACTGGGACCCTATTCTTCATATCAGTACCAATGCAGGCCCAAGCCTTTTACATCAGGGGATCTGCTGTTTCATGCCTGATAAAGTGGTTTTACAAACCCGAAAGAGTAACAGAATAAGTAATGGCGTAAGCCAGTCTGCCTCCTCTTAGGATACTGCGACACGGAAGAGAAACGGATTCTGTGAGCTCCTCCTGCCGAGCTCTACAAGCATCATGGCACTTCAGAGCCCCAGTAGCCAAGCAGTTCATGACAAAAGATAAACGTGAAGAAGTAGACACAGAGATCTGTGAAGACTTCCCCCATCTTGCTGTAGGTATCCATTGATCGATTTATCACTTCAGCAGGAATTCCAGACAGCAGAAGTGCGGCTGTTAGCACTGTGGTCTTGACCTTCTTTTCACTCTGGAGAGAGAAAGACTCAAATCAATACTACAGCTATCGGCAGACTACTTAAGCGCTACAGAAGCGTGATTGACACTGCTATTTTTGCCTCTGATTTCAAAACTGTTAATAAATTGCAGACAAAAAGTCAACATTTACTGAGCAAGTTAACACACAAATCAGCAAATGGCTAGGCAATATCAGACACCACCGGAAGTAACATGTAAGTAACAATTCAAGAGATACACAACAGCATAAGAGAAAAACAGAAAAACAGTACTAGGCAAGACATATAATAACTGACAAATGAGTGACACGGATACTGTGTGGCATAAGGGCTCAAAGGACTTAGAAACTGATCCAGTGTTCTACATAAATGAAGTACCAGGAAGGGTTTCAGAGGAAGCAGAATTAAACACAGGCCTTCCAGGATGATAGGCAGAGAGAAGCAATCTTATTACGTCAGTCTCATGACAGCAACGTCAGCATCGCAGCACAGCAGGTTAAGCTGCCAGTCAAATGCTGCTCACTCCACTGCAAGCCAGCTTCCTGCTAACGCACCTGCGAAGGCAGCAGAAGGAGCAACAATACTCGGGTCCCTGCCACCCACACGGGCGCCCAGCATGCAGCTCCTGGCTCCTGGTTCAGCCTGGCCTAATCCTGGCTGTTGCAGCCAACTTGGGGGGGTGGGGGAGGAGGGGGAATGGGTGCTATGGACAGAAGATCTCTCTCTCTCTCTCTCTCTCTCTAAATACAACAACAAGAAGAAAAGAGCCAGAGCAGACTGCCAGGTGTACTGAGCAACAGTGACTGATCTGTGCCAGTATCACAGCAACATCCTGCAGAGCCCTAACTGCTACGCAAAAGCATTCGCCCTCCACTACACACAACAGGGTAGCACTGAGCAGTCCAGGACACTCTGGGGAAAACAGAGAATACAACTTACTTCCTGATATGATTCTATTTCCTAATATAGTTTTCTGGCCTCAATTTTTTGAGAGTTTCAAAGCTGAGTTTATATTAACTTATTTAGTATCATGAAATATACTCAAACGGCTCAAAAATTTTTTTAGTAAAAGCTATGTTTGGGGTCGGCGCTGTGGCAGAGCGGGTTAACGCCCTGGCCTGAAGCACCGGCATCCCATATGGGTGCCAGTTCAAGACCCGGCTGCTCCACTTCCGATCCAGTTCTCCACTATGGCCTGGGAAAGCAGGACAAGATAGCCCAAGTCCTTGGGCCCCTGCACCCACGTGGGAGACCTGGAAGAGGCTCCTGGCTTCAGATCGGTGCAGCTCTGGCCCTTGTGGCCAACTGAGGAGTGTACCATCAGATGGAATACACCTCTCTCTCTCTCTCTCTCTCTCTCTCTCTCCTTCCCTCCCTCCCTCCCTCTCCTCTCTTCTCCTCTCTCTGTGTAACTCTTTCAAATAAATTAATTAAAAAAAAAAAAAAAAAAACCACGCTATGGTTACCTAAGAGGAAAGCTATGTCCACAGAAAGACTCAAATAACAAATTTCTTAGCAGCTTTTATCATCCTAACCAAAAATTGACAACAACCCAGATGCCCATCAATAGATTAAATAAGTGGATATATTCGTAAAATGGAACGTTAGCACAAAAAGGTAAAATAGGTAAGAACTACAGGTACTTTCAACAATATGAATGAATCTCAAAAATATCAGGCAAAATGAAAGCAGACTTATCTAAAAAAACAAAAGGGGCAGGCACTTGGGGCAGCTGTTTACAGATCTTCTATCCACATCCCATTTCAGACTGCCTTTGCTTCTGAATCAGCTTCCCATTAAGGTGCACCCAGGGAGGCGGCAGATGATCACCCAGGTGGGTGGCTCTCTGAGTTCCACAGAGTTCCCAGCTCCTGGCCTTGGCCTAGCTCAGCACTGGCTGTCGTGGGCAGCTGGGAAACAAAACAGCGAATCAAAGATCTCTGTCTGTCTCCCTATGTTCCAAACAAAGCACTAATTAAGAACAAACAGGAGGCCGGCACTGTGGCTCACTTGGCTAATCCTCTGCCTGTGGCACCGGAACCCCAGGTTCTCGTCCCGGTTGGGGCACCGGGTACTAGTCCCAGTTGCTCTTCAGTCCAGCTCTCTGCTGTGGCCTAGGAAGGCAGTGGAGGATGGCCCAAGTGCTTGGGCCCTGCACCCACATGGGAGACCAGGAGGAAGCACCTGGCTCCTAGCTTCGGGTGGGCGCAGCGTGCCGGCTATAGTGGCCATTTAGGGGGCGAACCAATGGAAGGAAGACCTTTCTCTCTGTCTCTCTCTCTCTCTCACTAACTCTGCCTGTCAAATAAATAAATAAAAAGAACAACAGGAATGATTACATGTGTTAAAAAATTAAACCTTTAGCACATACAGGCTGGGACTGACTGAAAAAGGGCATGATGGAACTTGCTGAGTGACAATCAAGTTCACAACCTTGAAAGAGCTGGTGTTTCACAAGTTGTTAAAACTTCACCAGGCAGCCAGCGCTGTGGCGCAGAAGGTTAATGACCACGACACCAGCCTCCCATATATCAGCACAGGTTTCAGTCCTGGCCGCTCCACTTCCAATCCAGTTCCCTGCTAACTGCCTGGAAAAGTAGAGGGAAAATGGAGCGATGCTTGGGCCCCTGCCATCCACATGGGAGACTGGGATGGAGCTCCTGGCTTTTGCTTTGAACTGGTAACGCCCTGGCTGTTATGGGTGTCTGAGGGGTGAACCAGCAGATGGGAGATTCTCTTTTTTTCTCTGTGCCTTTCAAATAAGTAACTTTTTTAAAAAAATTGTAGCTAATGATATGAGAGAAGTGAAATATATTAATGTGCACATTTACAACATAATGTGAAATACAGCAAGAAAAGTAAGGCAGATGGGAGGGGCCGGCGCTATGGCACAGCAGCTAAATCCACCACCTGTGACACCAGCACCCCCTGTGGGCGCCAGTTCATCTCCCGGCCGGTCCACTTCTGATCCAGCTCCCGGCTAATGGCCTGGTTAAAGTGGTATAAGATGGCCCACAAGGCTGGGGCCCTGCCACCCATGTGGGAGACCCAGATGAAGCTCCTGGCTCCCAGATTTGGTGTGGCTGAGTCCTAGCCTTTGCAACCATCTGGAGAGAGAACCAGAGGGTGGAAGGATGGAAGATCTCTCTCTGCTTCTCCCTCTAACTCTGACTTTCAAGTAAATAAATCTTTTTTTTTTTTTTTTTTTTTTTTGACAGGCAGAGTGGATAGTGAGAGAGAGAGACAGAGAGAAAGGTCTTCCGGCCGGCGCCGCAGCTCACTAGGCTAATCCTCCACCTTGGCGCCGGCACACCAGGTTCTAGTCCCGGTCGGGGCACCGATCCTGTCCCGGTTGCCCCTCTTCCAGGCCAGGTCTCTGCTGTGGCCCGGGAGTGCAGTGGAGGATGGCCCAAGTCTTTGGGTCCTGCACCCCATGGGAGACCAGGAGAAACACCTGGCTCCTGCCATCGGATCAGCGCGGTGCACCGGTCACAGCGCGCCAGCCGCGGCGGCCATTGGAGGGTGAACCAATGGCAAAGGAAGACCTTTCTCTCTGTCTCTCTCTCTCTCACTATCCACTCTGCCTGTCAAAAAAAAAAAAAAAAAAAGAAAGGTCTTCCTTTTTGCCGTTGGTAAAGAGAGACAAAGAGATGTATTGGAAATGGATTAAAAAATTACATAAATGATAAATATAATGAGAAGTCAACTGTAGAATCTATATGCTAAGAGTAGATGGGTGCTTAATGCGCAATTCTTTCAGATTTTGCTTATTCAAAAACTGCTTCAACAAAATATTGTTTTCTAGGGAAAAAGCAAATCTCTCTCCTCTCTTTCCCCTTTACATTCCTATCACAAATACCACTGTTGCTATGTCCCTGTGTCTTCTTCCAAGTTTCCTTCTGTATATACATGCAAAATGTAATGTGTTACTTTTCTTCCTTTTCACAAAAGAAAGAACACAATGGATCCTATTCTGCCTTTTGGTGTTTTTGGTCTTCATTTCTGATGGAGAGCTCACTGCTAGCCCTACAAAGAGAACTCCAACAGTCTGAATACAAGCTATTTTTTTTAACCTAGTCACTTAGAGGTGCACATTTTGTTTGTAATTTTCTTTTTAAGCAGTGGACATTTGCTTCCAAACCTTTGCTACTGTAAAACGGTAATCAGTGTTCCAAGGGTGAATTTCTAAACAAATGTTTTACTTAAAATCACATTAACTTCTTACTTTCTTACCTCTAAATGCTTCAAATCCACTAAAAGCATACATGAGTCTGTTAGCCCATTAGAAATGACTACACATACAGCCAAGTAGGCGTTTTCAGCAAAAACCCTGTATGTAACTCAGCAGAGTAACGTCACTGTGTATGCTGGGCAAGCCAGGCCCTCCACCTGCAGTCGGGCAGCAAGGGCAACACAAAGTCTTCCATCACCCTGTGCTGGAACTGCACCCAAATATTTCCTGCAAATATCAGACCTTCCACATCAAAGTTCACTGCTACCAAGTGTCCAACAGCTGTACCATAAGATAACTGAACCCATTTTAAAATTGATTTCCTTTACTGCAGACAAAGTGAGTTCTTAAATTTACTAAGTAACTAAATTTGGTACTCTCTTAGAATAGCACTATTCAAATTATGTAGTAAAGCAACAAATTTGGGGGCTGGTGCTGTGGCGCAGTGGGTTAATGTCCTGGCCTGAAGTGCCGGCATCTCATGCGGGCACCGGTTCTCGTCCCGGCTGCTCCTCTTCTGATCCAGTTCTCTGCTATGTCCTGGGAAAGCAGTAGAAGATGGCCCAAGTCCTTGGGCCCCTGCACCCTCGTAGGAGACCTGGAAGAAGCTCCTGGCTCCTGGCTTTGGATCGGCGCAACTCCGGCCGTTGCGGCTATCTGGGGAGTGAACCATCAGACAGAAGACAGACCTCTCTCTCTCTCTCTCTCTCTCTCTCTCTGCCTCTCTTCTTTCTGTGTAACTCTGCCTTTCAAATAAATAAATAAATCCTAAAAAAAAAAAAACAACAAATTTCCCCCCAATCCATCATGCACCAACATTTTTATGACACAAAATAAAAATGTTACGGTAATATCAAATTGCCATGAAAGCTTCTAATTCTTCAGGTTTTAAATGTAAAACATCACAAACACAAACATTTTGAAGATAAGCACTGGTAGATGAACTCACTCACTTAGACCACAAGCCGGACTTTTCTTAAAACCTAAAATTAGCTAGTCAGCAATCATTCTAAATACATCACTATAATTTAAAAAATTGTAATTTACCTTGGGAAAATATTTGTACAGTCCCATGTACGCAAGTTGTAAAGTAAGAAATGGAGCAAATATGGACTGTGAAGACAAAAGATAAAATTAAACATGTCCAACATAATCATTTAAATCACAGTAAATCAAACCCACACCAGCTGGGAGATCCCAAGCAAAAAACTACAACATTTAATTTTAGCGGCTGAACGTAATCATTTCTGCAACAAGATACAAAGACAAAGAGACTGGATTCCCTAACACACTGGTGGCTGTAGCAGGGCGGCTAAGACACCCGCGGGCCATATCGGAGCGCCCGGCTCTGGCTCCTGACTCCTGCTGCCTGCTGTAGCCCTTGGGAGGCAGCAGATGATGGCTCAAGTACGTGGGTCCCTGCCACTCATGTGGGGCACCTGAGCTGAGTTCCTGGCTCTAGGCTTTGACCAGGTACAGCCGTGGCTACTGCAAGCATTTGGGGACTGCCCCAGATGACAGGCGCTCTTTCTATATATATATTCATTTTGCAAATAAGTAAAATTTTTAAAAAACTGTGGGTGGAGGCATGTTAAGATGCTGTTTATAACACTGGCATTCCATATCAGAGTACCACAGTTCAAGTCCTGGCTGCACCGCTTCCAATCTAGCTTCCTGCTAATGTGCCTGGAATGCAGCAGATAACAGCTCAAACACTTAGGTTCCTGCCACCCACATGGGAGACCTGGATGGAGTCTCTGTCTCCTGACTTCTGCCTGGCCCTGTCCTAGATACCAAGACCATATGAGTAGAGCAGCAGATGCAAGATTGTCTGTCTCTACCTCTCTCTCTCTCACCCTGTTATTCAAATGCATAAATACATATATATTTTTAAGGGTTTTTTTGTTTTTTTTTTGGTTAAAGATTTATTTATTTGAAGGCAGTTATGGAGAGGCAGAAGCAGAGAGATGGAGAAAGAGGTCTTCCATCCACTTGTTCACTTCCCAGATGACCACAACAGCTGGAGCTGGGCCGATCCAAAGCCAGGAGTCAGGAGCTTCTTCCTGGTTTCCCTCATGGGTGCAAGGGCTCAAGGAGTTGGGTCATCTTCTACTGCTTTTCCAGGCCCATTAGCAAGGAGTGGCATCAGAAGTGGAGCAGCCAGGACTGGAACCAGAGCCAATATGGGATGCTGGAACTGCAGGTAGAGGCTTTATCTGCTACACCACAGTGCCAGTCCCAACGCGTATATTTTTTAAATTGAAAAAATGTTTTTTAATGCACACAATTATTTCACATTATTTCATTGTCCCAAAAGTCTTCTCATAAAAAATTATCTTTTTAACTTTTTCCTTAAGAATTATGAAGTTAGAGAGGGAGAGGCATGAAGAGAGAGAGATCTTCCATATGCTGATTCACCCCCTAAATGGCCACAGTGGCCAGGCTGAGCCAGGCTGAAGCCAGGAACCCAGAGCTTCTTCCTGGTCTCCCTGTGAGTGACAACGGCCCAAGACTTAGGCTATCTCCAGATGTTTTCCCATACACATTAGCAGGAAGCTGCATGAGAGGTGGAGAAGCTGTGACTCGAATTGGCACCATTATGGGATGCCAGCACCGCAGACAGTAGCTTAAACCATTGTACCAGCTCCATTTTTTAAAACAATTTTTTAAATTTATTTTTTATTTGAAAGGCAGAGCCAACAGAGAAAGTGAGGGACAGAGAGAGGGAGAAAGACTTCCATTTGCTGGTTCACTCCTGAAATGGCCTCACCAGCTAGGCCTGGGCCAGGCTGAAGCCAGAAGCCAGGTTCATCCAGATCTCCAACATGGATGCAGGGACCCGAGCACCTGGGCCATCTTCTGCTGCTTTCCCAGGCCATCACCAGGGAGCTGCATCAGAAGTGGAGTAGGCCAGTGTCACAGATCAATAGGCTAATCCTCTGCCTGCAGTGCCAGCACACTGGGTTCTAGTCCCGGTTAGGGCGCCGGATTCTGTCCCAGTTGCCCCTCTTCCAGTCTAGCTCTCTGCTGTGGCCTGGGAGTACAGTGGAGGATGGCCCAAGTCCTTGGGTCCTGCACCCCATGGGAGACCAGGAGAAGCACCTGGCTCCTGCCTTCGGATCAGCACGGTGCACCGGCCGCAACACGCCGACTGCAGCAGCCATTGGAGGGTGAACCAATGGTAAAGGAAGACCTTTCTCTCTGTCTCTACCTCTCTCACTATCCACTTTGCTGTAAAAAAAAAAAAAGAAAGAAAGAAAGAAAGAAAGAAAGAAAGAAAGAAAGAAAGAAAGAAAGAAAGAAAGAAAAGCAGCACAAAAATAAGATATAACTTCAAACACATGAAAGCACAGAGCACTTTAGATGAGAGATGATGTCTGGTGCTGTGGCTCAGCAGGTTAAGCCACTTCCTGCAGAGCCAGCATCCCACATGGGCACCAGTTCAAGTCTCAGCTGCTCCACTTCTAACCCAGCTCCTTACTAATGGCCTGGGAAAAAGCAGTGGAAGACGCAGAAGAAGCTCTTGGCTTCAGCCGGGCCCAGCCACAGCCATCACAGGCATTTGGGGAATAAACCAGCAAACTGAAGCTCTCTCTCTCTCTGTATCTCTACCTTACAAATAGATGTGAGATAAAAAAGCAACCATTCCATCCTTGATCTTTGCTATTATAATTCATAATCAGGGGAAAATCAAATCAATTCAGTTCAACAGAATCTATTTATGAAAAAAAATTGCAGGGCCTGGCATTGTGGCACAGTGGTTGGGCTGCCGTCTGCAGTGCCAGCATCCCATATGGGCACCGGTTCAAGTCCCGGTGCTCTAATTCCAATCCAGCTCCCTGCTAGTGCATCTCGGAAAGCAGCAGAAGCTGGCCCAACCCCTGAACGCAGGTGTGAGACCCAGAAGAAGCTCCGGGATCCTGGCTTCAGCTTGGCCCAACCCTGGCTGTTGTGGCCAGCTCGGGAGTAAACCAGCAGACAGAAGATCTATCTCTGTCTCTCCTTCTCTCTGTAACTTGGCCTTTCAAGTAAAATAAGTAAGTCTTTAAAAAAAAAAAAAAAGAAGAAGAAGAAAAACAAAATTGCAGAGGCCAGCATTATGGTACAGGAGAAGCTGGCTGCAGGGCTGATATCCCATGACAGGCAGAGTGGACAGTGAGAGAGAGAGAGAGACAGAGTGAAAGGTCTTCCTTTTACCGTTGGTTCACCCCCCAATGGCCACTGCGGCCGGCACGCTGCGGCCAGCACACCAAGCACTTGGGCCATCCTCCACTCTACTCCCGGGCCACAGCAGAGAGCTAGACTGGAAGAGGGGCAACCGGGACAGAATCCAGCGCCCCGAGCGGGACTAGAACCCGGGGTGCCGGCACTGCAGCCGGAGGATTAGCCTATTGAGCCGCGGCACCGACAAAATAAATCTTTAAAAAAAAAAAAAAAAAGAGGCCGGCGCCGTGGCTCAGTAGGCTAATCCTCCACCTTGCAGCGCCGGCACACCAGGTTCTAGTCCCGGTCGGGGCACCGATTCTGGCCCAGTTGCCCCTCTTCCAGGCCAGCTCTCTGCTGTGGCCAGGGAGTGCAGTGGAGGATGGCCCAAGTGCTTGGGCCCTGCACCCCATGGGAGACCAGGAGAAGCACCTGGCTCCTGGCTTCGGAACAGCGAGGTGCGCCGGCCGCAGCGCGCCGGCCACGGCGGCCATTGGAGGGTGAACCAATGGCTAAAAGGAAGACCTTTCTCTCTGTCTCCCTCTACTGTCCACTCTGCCTGTCAAAATAAAAAAAAATAAAAAAAAATTAAAATTAAAAAAAATAAATAAATAAAAAAGAAAAGAAAAAAAAGAAAGAAAGAAAGAGAGCCGGCACCGTGGCTCAACAGGCTAATCCTCCACCTTGCGGCGCCGGCACACCAGGTTCTAGTCCCGGTCGGGGCGCCGGATTCTGTCCCGGTTGCCCCTCTTCCAGGCCAGCTCTCTGCTATGGCCCGGGAGTGCAGTGGAGGATGGCCCAAGTGCTTGGGCCCTGCACCCCATGGGAGACCAGGAGAAGCACCTGGCTCCTGCCTTCGGATCAGCGCGTTGCGCTGGCTGCAGCACACCAGCCGCGGTGGCCGTTGGGGGGTGAACCAACGGCAAAGGAAGACCTTTCTCTCTTTCTCTCTCTCTCACTATCCACCCTGCCTGTCAAAAATTAAAAAGAAGGGCCGGCGCCGCGGCTCACTAGGCTAATCCTCCACCTTGCGGCGCCGGCACACCAGGTTCTAGTCCCGGTCGGGGCACCGATTCTGGCCCAGTTGCCCCTCTTCCAGGCCAGCTCTCTGCTGTGGCCAGGGAGTGCAGTGGAGGATGGCCCAAGTGCTTGGGCCCTGCACCCCATGGGAGACCAGGAGAAGCACCTGGCTCCTGGCTTCGGAACAGCGCGGTGCGCTGGCCACAGCACACCGGCCGCGGCAGCCACTGGAGGGTGAACCAACGGCAAAATAAGACCTTTCTCTCTGTCTCTCTCTCACTATCCACTCTGCCTGTCAAAAAAAAAAAAGAAAGAAAGAAAAGCAGAGCAATAGAAGTGCTTCCTCATCCCCCATGTAAGTGGCAGGGGCCCAAGTACTCAAGCCATCTCATGTGCCTTCCAGGCACATTCATAGGAGGCATGACCTGAAGTGGATTAGTGGGGACTCGAACCAGTGCTCTGACATGGAATGCAGCAGCTTAATCCACTGCAGCACGATGCTGACCTCCAAAATACCTCTCTCCGTAACTAAGATGAATAATAAGGCCTGTAATACATCTCCAGCCACGGGCACCTAGCAGATGCGATGTTAACAGGGACAATGAATTCTACAGAGTAAAAGTACTCACGGGGCTGGTATTCAGCATAGCATTTAAGACACCTGCACCCACAAGGGAAAACCTGCTTTGTAACTAGGATTGCCTCTCTCTCTTTTTTTTTTTTTTTTCTTAAGATTGTATTTATTTATTTGAGAAGCAGAGAGAGGAAGACAGAAGAGAGGTCTTCATCCACTGGTTCACTTCCTAAATGTCCACAACAGCCCAAGCTGCACCAATCCGAAGCCAGGAGCCAGGAGCTTCTTCTGGGTCTCCACGTGCGTGCAGGAGCCCAAGCACTTGGGCCATCTTCTGCTGCTTTCCCAGGCCACAGCAGGGAGCTGGATCAGAAGAGGAGCAGCCAGGACTAGGTTCAGCACCCATATGGGATGCCGGTGCCACAGGTGGAGGCTTAGCCCACTGCGCCACAGCACTGGCCCCAGGATGTGGCTCTCGACTGCAGCTTGCTAATGAAGACAACGGGCGCAGATGAGCCGGCACTCAGACTGCGTTCCCGACTCACAGCTCTGGGCCCAAGCCCAGCTCTGGTCCCTGAGGCATTTTGGGAAGAACAAACAGATGAAACCTCGTTCTCCCTCTGTCCTTCTACTTCTCAATTACATTTTAAAAAATTTTCAGGGCCGGCCCTGTGACACAGCCAGTAAAGCTGCCACCCGCAACACCGGCATCCCATATGGGTGCCAATTCGTGTGCTGGCTGCTCCACTTCGAGTCCTGGCCGTTCCACTTCCAATCCAGCTCCCTGCTAATGCTCCTGGGAACGCAGTGGGAGATGGACAAAGTGCTTGGGCCCCTGCACCCGTGTGGGTGTCTTGGAAGAAGCGCCTGACTCCTGGTTTCAGCCTGGCCGGGCTCTGGCCATTGTGGCCATTTGAGGAGTGAACCAGCAGATGGAAGATATTCCTCCCTCCCTCCCTTCCTCTCTCTGCCTCTCCTACCATGTAACTCTCAAAAAAATTAAAATGTAAAAGCATTCATTATAAGCAATTTGCATATTCCATAAGTTAGTTAGCAGCCCGCAGTTCTTTTCCTTACCAAGTATTTGCAAACAAAAGCTCTGACTGCTAGAGCGAGAAGAGCACATCCCACCAATCTAAATACTCGAAAAGAGTCAAACTCTTCGGCTGCGCTCCCGTCCTCCTGACTGGGCTTCTCGCTGGTCAGCTGCTTCCGCAACTTCATGGCTTCCTCGAATCTGGAAAGGTACTGCTCCAGCCCGTGGCGAGAGGCCCTCTGCACGGCGTCCGCTGCCAGCTCCCCTCTGCTGCGCAGCCGGAGCTCCAGGTTCAGGTCGTCAGGGCACTCGGGCGGCGGAATCAAAGAGTCCAGCGCGTCTCCCCGGACCTCAGCCGCACCCCCGTGCTGGTCCGCTGCTCCCGCGCCGACCGAGTCGCCCAGCACCACGCGCTTGGAGACCGAAGGAATGCCGAGGGCGTTCAGCCTGTCACTGTCCTGCTGCTTCGATTTCGCTTGGCTCTCTTCTTCTGAGGAGAGAAATGTACGTCTCATGTATTCCATACAGGCGAGCACTTTACACGTTAATATTTTAAAATAAGCGGCTGCGGCTAGAACTTGGCAGTCTCTGAAATGAAATACACACTGACTGTGCATAAAACGAGAGCTGGTTCCTCCCTCCACACCCTCAAAGCCAGCCGTACACAACAGAGCGTTCCGGCAGAGCAAACAGCTCAGCCTTGGCAGGCAGCGCGGGAGAGCAGGCATGGACAAACCGTTCTCCTAGCGCTTCCTGGACAGTACATCCCACAGTTCCTGCTCTAGCGTCTCTGGCTGAAGACATAAAATCATTAAGCCTTTTAAAAAGCAGTGTTTGTTTCTTTCTAACTCGAATGTTAAGTTGGATTTTGAATCCAGAGCTCTGTGAGCACAGGGTGTGGCCTGTCCCCCGGCCACTGTGCACGTGGTCAGGCAGCCAGCGTGTGTCCACACGCAGCCTTAAGACGCTGCCATGGCTGTTCTTCCTAAAGCAAACCTGTAAAGATAAAAATTTCAAAGCAAAAGAACAAAATGAGAATGCATCTCCAAGAAAGATGATGAACAATGCTTTGGAAAGACAAGCCTCCTACCATCGAAGGGAGAACTGTTCTCCCAACCACCGTTCTGGACAATTTGGAAAGGGGCTCTCACTCCCCCAGGAGTGTGTCTGCAAGCTCGGAGCTACACTCACATCTCGAACCTCCCGGGATTCAGGAAGACCTAGGGAGCTTGCACCCAAAAACCAAAGGCCGATTACTAAGAGAAACGCTGGACGGAAACCTTCCCACCAGCGCGCTAAGTGCTTCGTTCTATTCACACGGAAAAGGATTCTTTAAGAAAACACCTCGACACCCTCTTGGGGACACTGCTCCAGGTCTCAATGCAAACCCAACCTCAGTCACACCCGTCTCGGCTAACAGGGACCGCCCAGCTCGGTGGGCGCGGCGCACCTGCTGCTCTGACTTCTGGAAGACCTGGAGCTGCCCGCGCTGGGGGCGCTGAGCACAGACACTAGCTGGGGTGGGGGGTCTTTCTTCCGTGCAGGGCCACTTGAATATCTACAACATCATTTGCGCGTCAGTCAAACAAAATTATCAACTTAAAAAATTAGCCTGCCACGGATGGACTGGACTTCCAGTCCCGCCTGCGGCGATTTCGCGGACCTCAGGCCGGGAGTCCCCCAGCCCCGCGTCCCCGATCCACCGCGGACCGCCCGGGGGGGCCAGAGCCGACCAGCGGCTGTGCCCGACGGCAATTACACAGCAAACGGCAACACAAGGCAGATGCCAGGGAAAGCCGTGGGAGCAGAGGCCCCAGGAACGGACAGCAGGGGCCGTCATCCTCCCGGGGGCACCGCGAGAACGGCCGTCTCCAGGCTGCCGCCCGCAGCGACCCCGGAGTCAGGCAGGGGGACGCAGGGCAGGGGCGAGGCCAGCGAGACGCAGTGGGGGCGGGGGGGAGGCAAGATGACCCCGAAGGTGCCAAGCAGCGGGCAGGACGCCGTGGGGAAACGGACGTTCTCACCCGCGCCGCTCCCGGGCCTGTGGAAACCCATGATGCGGTTGATGCGCTGTTCCGAGTTCATCAGCAGCTTTCGCCGCCGCAGCTCGGCCCGACGCTGAGAAGCCGACATGCCGGACCCCGCCGGGGCCCCCGGTCGGTCCCCGCCATCGGCAGCGACGGTCACCGGCTCCATCCGCCCATCCATGGTCTGCAAGTGGCGGCGGCACCGGTGAGTTCGGGCAGGGCCGCACGGCGCCCCAGCGCGTCCCAGCGTAGACCCGCCCCCCGCGCGCGGGGCGGGGACTGCGGCCCGAGCGCGCCCGCGCCGCCCGATGGGAAGGAGCGCGAGGCTGAGGCCGCCATTTTGAATGAGGGCAGCGCCTGTCGTCCAGGACGGCCTGCCTAGCATTCCGCTGACAGCTGGTCTCCTCTCTTCTTCAGTAAGAGATAAATAAAATGGTCCGTAGCCTGGCGATGTGGAAAAAGATGAAACTGAGGAAAGCGATAGGCGTGTAGTTCACAGGTGCCAGGAAGCAAAATGGAGGGTGCAGCTTCAGGCGCTTTTTTACAGCACTCCTGCGGCCTCGCTCATTGGACGTAGGAACACGAAAATTGCCGAGCAACGCTTTAGAGAGGAATTTTTTTCTCGGGGCTGACTCTCAGAATGTGCTCCTCTCTCAAGTGGGCTAGTTCTCAGGCTTTCCTCACGTTTTTGTTTTAGTAGGACTTTCCCTGCGATGTCTTCCCTGTCCGTTCTGTGTGAATGATCCACGCTCCTTAGTCCTGTCTACCTCTTTCCTCCTTTGCACGTACACCTCCGTGTCGGGTGTACCCTGTTGATCGCCTGCCTCTCACCGCCTGAAATGTAAGACTGTGAAGCCCCGCAGGAGCTCTGTTCTCTGCTGCGTGGATGCGCGTCGAGGCCTCCGCTTCCGCGAGGCGCACTGGGCGCAGCGGCGCAGGCCCCGAGCGGGAGGTTTGGGGGCTCCTGAGACTGTTCTTTATTTATTTTATTTATTTGAAAGGCAGGGTTAGAGAGAGAGCGCTCTTCCATCCGCTGGTTCACTCCCCACATGGCAGCAAGGGTTGAGCCAGGAGCGGGCCCAAGCGCTTGGCCATCGTCAGCACCCTGGCCGGGAGCCGGCCAGACTGGAAGCGGGGCGACGTGGATGGTGTTCCAGGCTCCTGGCTTCAGTGCGGCCCTTTGTAACTCTGCCTTTCAAATAAATAATTTTTTAAGGAAAAAAAAAAAAGCCTCTTTATAAAAAATTACTCAAGTAGCCAAGTAGTTTTTCCCTAACCGTAATATCAAAGTATTTATGTTAACTTTTAGTACAGCTATAAATACTCCAAAACAAAATATGCAAAATCATCTGAAATTAGATTTCACGCTGCTGGTTACTCGATTGTGAGTTGGGCCCAGCAGGTCCCCGGGGACCCTCTGCAGCTGCCAGAGGGCTCTGTGACGTCATCAGATATGTCCGTCTTTGCCCGGGTTCACTTCTGCTCTGACTCTACCTTTTTCATCCCAGTCCAAAATGCAGAAGAGCAACAGACAGGCTGTGATTTTTCATTATCCAAATGAAGTAGTGGCAATTTGGGTCTGCATATTTTAAGGTTGTCCAGTTTCTATAAAGAGTATGAAGAGGCATTTAGTATGCTCCGAGCCCACGGCAGCTCCCTGCCTTCCCAGCTCTGCAGGGCAACCTGAAGATGGGGGTCTCCAGCACAGGCCTGCGCTGACTTTGCAGCCTCAGACAAGGTGAGCGGAAATCGAAGAAAGCAAATCCTTTTCTTCAAGGGACCCTAAACCCCCAGATTTCAACAAGCATGAAGATACAGTTAAATTCTTCCATTTGAATTAAAAGCTGACATAGGAATTCACACCAGGAAGTACTCATCTTGTACAAGTTTTAAAATGTGTTCACTGGGGCGCTGTGGCACACTGAGTAGAACAACAGCCTGCAGCGGCAGCATCTCTCATGGGTGCCAGTGTGAGTCCTTGCTGCTCTACTTCCGATCCAGGTCCCTGTTAATGCGCCTGGGAAAGCAGTGGAAGGTGGTCCAAGTCCTTGGCCCCTGTACCCACGTGGGAGATCCAAAAGAAGCTCCTGGCTTCTGGCTTTGGATCAGCCTAGCACTAGCCATTACAGCCATTTGGGGAGTGAACCAGCAGATGGAAGTGTTCTCTCTATCTCTGCCTTTCAAATAAATAAATCTTAAAAAAAAAAAAAAAAAAAAAGGTATGTTTGAGATGCTCAGAAATAAAGCAAATTTGTATTTTTTATTTGAGAAACAGAGAGCGCTCATCTATCTCCTGGTTCACTCCCCAAATGCCTGCAGGAGCCAGGGCTGAACCAAGGCTGAAACAGGTACTGGAGAACTCACTTGAGGTCTCCCACGTGGGTGACAGGATCCCAGTGACCTGCACCATCACTGCTGCCTGCACATTAGCAGGAAGCTGAGGTGAGGAGTCAGGAGCCAGAGGTGGATGTTAAACGCAGGAACTCCAGTGTAGGATGTAGCCATCTCAACCAGCAGCCTAACCATTAGGCCAAACATCCCCTCCCCTAAATAATTTTATTCATGAAATTAATCTACTGAACAAAAACAGACAGAAATGAATCAGAAACATCTGGATATAAAAAAAAAATCAATCTTGGCCAGCGCCGCGGCTCAATAGGCTAATCCTCCACCTAGCAGTGCCGGCACCCCGGGTTCTAGTCCCGGTCGGGGCGCCGGATTCTGTCCCGGTTGCTCCTCTTCCAGTCCAGCTCTCTGCTGTGGCCCGGGAGTGCAGTGGAGGATGGCCCAAGTGCTTGGGCCCTGCACCCCATGGGAGACCAGGAGAAGCACCTGGCTCCTGCCTTCGGATCAGCGCGGTACGCCAGCCACAGCGCGCCAGCCGCGGCGGCCATTGGAAGGTGAACCAACGGCAAAAAGGAAGACCTTTCTCTCTCTCTCTCACTGTCCACTCTGCCTGTCAAAAAAAAAATCAATCTTGGCAATAAAAAGTGTAGTCATGCAGTTATTTGGGAAATGGGCCAGAGAATGGAGTTCTGTCTGCATCTCAAATGGATAAAATTTATTAACATTAGTCATACAAATATAAAATACAGTAGCTAAGATCAAACTTGTCTGGACATGGTCAAGAAGAAATTAATAGGAATTCTAGGGGTAACAGAGGGAATATAGGTAAGCAAAGAAAATACAATACCTGAGATTTTCCAGAAAAGATTGACCAGAATCTTCAAATTAATGTGCACTGTGGGGACAGGCCTTGTGGCACAAGAGGTTAAGTGGCCGCTTTGCACATGTGCGTCCCACACGGGAGTGCCTGGGCTTGAGTCCCAATCCTGCTTCCCATCTGGCTTCCTGGTCATACACACCCATGGAGGCAGATGACAGCCCAAGGACTTGAGTCCCTGCCACCCATGTGGGAGACTGCATGCAGTTCTGGGTTCCTGCCTCCTGCCAGAGCCAGCCCTGGCTGTTGCGGGAATTTGGAGAGTAAACCAGCACACAGAACTCTCCAGCACTCAACCTTCCAAACAGATAAGCTTTAGAAACAAAAATCAATAAGCAGGAAAAACAGTAAATTCAGAGTAATAAAAGCAACAGAACGCTGTGGCCCCGGAGTGCAGTGGAGGATGGCCCAAGTCCTTGGGCCCTGCACCCGCATGGGAGACCAGGAGAAGCACCTGGCTCCTGGCTTCGCATCAGCGCGGTGCGCCAGCAGCAACCGCCACTGGGGGGTGAACCAACAGAAAAGGAAGACCTTTCTCTCTCTCTCTCTCACTGTCCACTCTGTCAAAAAAAAAAAAAAAAAAAAAAAAAAAAAAAAGCAACAGAACAGGAAGGATACAAGAGAAGTCTTACAAGCCAACAGAGATTATTTTTATTCTTATCAGTAACAAAAGGCCCAAAGACAATGGCAAACTATTTTAATAATGCGGAGGGGAAAAATAACCTTCAGGGGCCTAACCTGCACGGTGGCACAGTAGGTTAAAGCTACCACCTGCAGTGCAGGCATCCCATATGGGTGCAGGTTCTAGTCCCAGCTGATCCACTTCTCATCTGGCTCTCTGCTGTGACCAGGGAAAACAGTAGAAGATGGCCCAAGTCCTTGGGCCCCTGCACCCACGTGGAGACCCAGAAGAAGCTAGCTCCTGGCTTCAGACAGGCTCAGCTCTGGCCGTTGCGGCCATTTGGGGAGTGAAGCAGCAGATGGAAGACCTCTCTCTCTGTCTCTACCTCTCTCTGTAACTCTGTCTCTCAAATAAATAAAGATAAATCTAGCCGGCGCCACAGCTCACTAGGGTAATCCTCCGCCTTGCGGCACCGGCACACCGGGTTCTAGTCCTGGTTGGGGCACCAGATTCTATCCCGGTTGCCCCTCTTCCAGGCCAGCTCTCTGCTATGGCCCAGGAGTGCAGTGGAGGATGGCCCAAGTGCTTGGGCCCTGCACCCCACGGGAGACCAGGAGAAGCACCTGGCTCCTGCCATCGGATCAGCGCGGTGCGCCGGCCGCGGTGGCCATTGGAGGGTGAACCAACAGCAAAAGGAAGACCTTTCTGTCTGACTCTGTCTATCCACTCTGCCTGTCAAAAAAATTAAAAAATAAATAAATAAATAAATCTAAGAAAAAAATAACCTTCAGTCTGGAATTTCAAATCCTCTTATCCTTGTGGAATGAGCACCAAGCACTTGGCTTATGAGGTTCCGGACATCCACTGAGGAGACAAAGAACTCTCAGCAATAGTTTTCATGAACTTCACTGGAGGCGCAGCACGGCAAGCAGATCGTATTACTGTAAATAACAAGTCACTGTCTGTAAGCTCTCTCAATTAACTTTATTGAATAGCCAAACCGATAAGTTAGCACAGATCAAACGATTGTTTGCATGGGTTACAAATGACTTTTTTTTTTTTTTACAGGAATAAAACAGTGAAAATTACAAACTGTAAAAAGGAAGACAAATCTTGTCTAACATTTCCGAGAGGCAAGACTTAACACAGCACATGGAAGATCAATACATATTCAAATCTGAGAACGAGAATTTAATGTTACAATATTGTACACTACTTTACAAAATTAAAACTTCTATGTAAGGATTAGAGTTAACAAAATCTTAAAATCACATTTGGTGGTCCCCTAGATAATAGCTGTTATGCATCTTTGATTAGAAGAAATCTTTTATTCTAATTATTGCAAAACAGTCTATTAGACTCAATACATTACATTAAATTGAAAACAATGAAAATATATGCAAACTGAAATAAACAGTACTGCTCAAGTGAATATTAGTATGTCACTTACAGAAATGTCATTTTAAAAATTCTAGAAATTAGAAAAATATAGTACTTTTTATGGTAGAACTGCCATGCTCAGATTTAAATACCAAGATTGCCCTTGTCTGTCACATTAGTAGTTGTAGATCTGTAGAAAATTCAAAGATCTTTCATAATTTACAACTACAATAAAAAAAATATGGCATAGTGTAAATATTAGTTGCTTTACATCAAAAAGTAATAAGTTGATGGAAAGTAGTGCCCTACTGGAAAGAAAAAAATCAAACTAAAAAACACATTCAATATTGCAAAAAATAATTGCTTTATATCAATATCCAAGAGACTCACTGGTTCTCTCATTAATTGGAGAACAAATATTGTGAATCCTAACTAAAAGTATGTTTTTTTATGACCTGTTATAAAAAATTATTCTGGATTGCACATGTTACATAATATCTAAAATAAATTTCCAAAGTAATTTTGTGAATTATGCTAGCAATGCAAGTAGCAATAACAAGTCATACCCACTTAGGGACGTCGTGAGGCACAAGGAAGGTTATCCTTAAAAGCACACACATCTCCCTCTAGAAGATTCTTTAAAACTGCTAAGAAAGGACCCACAAATATCATTTAAAATTAGTTTGAGGAAAATTTGGGTTATTTTGAAAAACATCAGGATACAATGACTCTTTAGAAGAGGGGAAAATAAAAATTTATTTCAATTTGCTACCATCTGAAAATTGCTTCTCAATAAACAAAGCATCTTTCAAGAAAACTTCCGGCTCAGTGCACCACTTGTACACGGAAGCCCAACCTTAACACTGCTTTACAAGAGACGACATTTTATAGAACACAGTCACACTGACTCAGCTACAAGCAATTGTGCACTTCAGCAGGACCCACTTCTTCCCTGCCCCAAACACCTCAGCTCAAGTCAGCTCATAGTGATGTAAACTTGAAAGTTGCTATCTCATTGGTGATCATGTAAGACTGTAAACACATTTTCTAACCCATTAATATAAACAAAAGATCTTTTCATCAAGTATTACTTAGGAATATCTTTTAAGAAGTTCATATAAGATGAATCAGTGAAAACTGAGCCAAACTTTAAGATATTATCACAGCACTTTAAATATACAGATGTATAATTTACCTACTTGTAAACAAAATTCAATCAATAGTTTTGACTATTTCTCCAGCTGAATCAAAAAAGCAGTCGTACAAGTATGTTCAAAAATCAAGCTTCTTTCTTAACTTGAATATAATGGAATCATGTAATCTTAATTCCCACTAAATCAAACAGTAGCATTCAAGCTTTACTGTCCTAAGATCCAAGAACACATATTTCTTATAAGTGGGATCCAATTTAATTGCTAAACTCCTTAGAAAACAACATCACTGATACAGTTGATTTGCTACATCTGTGAAACCTTTAACTTCTTTCATCTCCATTTCATCCAAAATAACATTTTTATTATACAACACAGAGTGGAAATGTATCAAATAAAAACCCAGTTAAAGGATCAAGATGAAGTTTCTCATCTTCCTGTTATCATTGCCAGCCCCAGCACAATTATGAAGACAGCTCAAACTCTTTGCACTGCAGAGTAAGTATGTCCAAGTCTTCTTCTGTCAAGTCAGAAAACTGCCTAGTTTTCGTTTTCACTTCAAATCAAAGTGACTTTGTTCTTAAGAAAAGAGAATACTGACAGACGTTAAAGCTTGAATGCGTTACTTCACAGTCCTCTAAAGCTAGTTAGTTTATTCTAGATTTAGTTACATGATGATCCTTTTCCTTCCTTAAAAAAAAGAAAACATGGATGGGGAATAAATTCTAGTTTTCTAGATTCTATTTACTTCTGAATTTTATTTTAAAAAGATCATTGTCGATGAATTTGAAACTTCCCTGCAACACTTATGTAGTGAGGTTTTAAACGTAGCAGCCAAAAATTCATAAAAATAAAAAATGAGAAATATACATGTAGACATAGAAGTCTTTATTTTACAAAATGTAGTTTGCCTCTGCAATATTGTCTTATCTCCATCCATGATAACTCAAACATAATTGGCAGCAAAGAAAAAAAGGTATCCAATCATATGTAGATATATTTTGTTTTGAAAAATACAGTATTTCAGAGTTGCATGTTTAGATTCTCTGCTGTGGTCCTTTATTTGCTATAGTTTGTTGAAATCACAGTGAGAACATTTTAATTATCACATCAGTCCACAAACTTATAGAAAAGGAAGGTATTACACATTCCCAGGCATTTTGCATTATTGTGACTTTCCTTAGAAATAACAAAGTCATATTCCTTCATTTGTTCATTTATTCACCTGCTGCTGTATATGCAAAAGGAATTCATAGTAAGACAATGCAGATTCTGTTCTGTCTTCTACCATGTTTTGAAGAAAGTTTGCTTTCATTGGACTCTCATCCCTGAGGAATAAAAGACAAAAATATTTATTTACATTACATAAAACGTAACAGTACAAGAGACGATGGATTTGTCACCAGGCTTTGACTTACTGTGATACTACCAGTGACATTCGCCACCCAGACATCTACCTCTAGAGCCTTGCTGTGGGAATATTTGGTTGATTATGTAAAGTGCATGTTGTTTAGCAGGAAAAGTTTACAGTGGAATCAGGACAAACAGTTAAGCTTTTTACTACCAAGTTCACTAAAAGTTTTAAAGATGTATTTATTTATTGGAAAGTCAGAGCAGCAGAGACTGTCCACGTGCCGGTTCACTACCCGTAGGTCCACAACAGCAAGAGCACGTGGCGAAGAGCTGGCCTGGAAGCGAACAGCTGGGATTTAAAGCAGCGCTCCATTACGGGATGTGGGCAACGCAAGAGGCAGCTTCATCAACGGCAGCACCACGCCAGCCCCAGTATCATTTACTGAGAAGGATGCTTTTCCATTTTTAGTTCTGTATTCTTATAAAAGACTTGCATGAGCATGAGGACACATACAAGGGAGCTTCAAAAAGCTTATGAAAAAACTATGTTTGGATTTCAAACATTTTGCACCAAAATAAACATCTTTTAAGTACATTTTCCACCAACTTTAAGGCCCTTGTATATCTGTGATTCAAAACAAATTCTTGTAATGCCAAAAGAATTGTTTCACTAAAAACAAATGAAAAATTCAACTCACCTTATTACATAAAGTACTGGGAAGAATGGTCTCTGATCTCTAAGCCAAGAGATGAAAGCTATTATTCTGGCAGATTCCGGTGTATCAAGTTCTGGAAGGTCAGTCTGTTAGACAAAACCAATTATATCCAACTTACTCTACATATCTAACAAATGCTCTATAGCACTTCTCCATTTTTAACATGTATATGAATCACCGGGTGATCAGCTCGATCTGCAATTATCTGGGAAGTATCCTACAGTTCTACATTCCCAATCAACTCCCAGGTGATGCTACTGCTGCTGGCTAGGGACCAAAACATTCTGGTTTTTTTGTTTTTGTTTCTTTCTTTTTTTTTTTTTTTTTTGACCGGCAGAGTGGACAGTGAGAGAGAGAGAGAGAGAGAGAGAAAGGTCTTCCTTTTTCCATTGGTTCACCCTCCAATGGCCGCTGTGGCCGGTGGCACCGCGCTGATCCGAAGCCAGGAGCCAGGTGCTTCTCCTGGTCTCCCATGGGGTGCAGGGCCCAAGCACTTGGGCCATCCTCCACTGCACTCCCGGGCCATAGCAGAGAGCTGGACTGGAAGAGAGGCAACCAGGACAGAATCCGGCGCTCCGACCGGGACTAGAACCTGGGGTGCCAGTGCCGCAGGCGGAGGATTAGTTTATTAAGCCACGGCGCCAGCCGGGACCACAACATTCTAAGAATCTAGAACAGGACTAGGCAAAAAAAAAAAATTTTTTTTTTGACAGGCAAAGTGGATAGTGAGAGAGAGAGAGAGACAGAGAGAAAGGTCTTCCTTTGCCGTTGGTTCACCCTCCAGTGGCCGCCGCGCTGTGGCCGGCGCATCGCGCTGATCCAAAGGCAGGAGCCAGGTGTTTCTCCTGGCCTCCCGTGGGGTGCAGGGCCCAAGCACTTGGGCCATCCTCCACTGTACTCCCAGGCCACAGCAGAGAGCTGGCCTGGAAGAGGGGCAACCGGGACAGAATCCGGCACCCCGACCGGGACTAGAACCTGATGTGCCGGCGCCGCTAGGCGGAGGATTAGCCTGTTGAGCCACAGCGCTGGCCAAATTTTTTTTTTTTTAATTAATTAATCTATTTGAAAGGTGGAGTTACAGAGAGAGAAACAGATCTTCCATCAACTGGTTTACTCCCTAGATGGCTGCAATAGCCCAGGCTGAGCCAGGCCCGAGCCAGGCCCAAGCCAGGAGCCTGGAGCTTCTTCCAGGTCTCTCATGTGGGTGACAGGGACCCAAAGACGTGGGCCATCTTCTGTTGCTTTCCCAAGCGCATTAGCAGAGAGATGGATCAGAAGTGGAGCAGCTGGAACTCAACTATGCCACAACACTGCCCCCCCCCCTTTTTTTAAACTTAAAAACAGAGACAGAGACAGAAAGAGAAAGCGCCCCATCTGCTGCTTCATCCCCTGAAAGCGTGCAGTATCAAGGACTGCAACAAGGCCGAAGCCAGTGGCTCAGAATTCAATCCAGGTCTCCAAAACAGGTAGCAGGAACCCAATAACCTGAGCCATCATCAGTGCTTCCCTGGCTCCACAGGGTTCGGATCAAAGGAAGCTGGGTCAAAAGCCAGTAAATGGGCATCAAACCCAAGTACTCCAATATGGGATCAGGTATCATAACCACTAGGCCAAATGCCCACCTCGGCACACTTCTTAAAGGACCAGCTAATCAACACTTAAAGCTCGTAGCTCACTTGATCTCCGTCGTAAATACTTAACTCTGCTGTTGTTAAACTGAAGTAGATCTAGGGGCCGGCGCTGTGGCACAGCAGGTTAACGCCCTGGCCTGAAGTGCTGGCATCCCATATGGGTGCTGGTTCTAGTCCCAGCTGCTCCACTTCTGATCCAGCTGTCTGCTATGGCCTGGGAAAGCAGTAGAAGATGGCCCAAGTCCTTGGGCACCTGCACCCATGTGGGAGACCTGGAAGAAGCTCCTGGCTTCGGATCGGCACAGCTCCAGCCATTGCGGCCAACTGGGGAGTGAACCAGCGTTAGAAGACCTCTCTCTCTGCCTCTCCTCTCTCTGTAACTCTTTCAAAGAAATAAATAAATCTTAAAAAAAAAAAAAAAAAAAACTGAAGTAGATCTAGCAATACATCAGCAAACAGGCATGGCTGTGCTCAATAAGACCTCAATTACAGAAACAGGTGGCAGGCCCCGTTGGGCATAGCTGACTGAGCCCTGATCTTTTAAGATTTATTTATTTAACTGAAAGGCAGAGCTACAGACTAAAAGAGACAGAGATTTTCCATCTGCTGATTCACTCCCCAGATGGCTGCAACCAAGCTGGGCCGATCCAAAACCAAGAGACAGGAGCTTCTTCTGGGTCTCCAGTGTCGGTACAGGGGGCCAAGCTCTTGGGTCATCTTTCACTGCTTTCCCAGGCACATTAGCAGAGAGCTGAACTGGAATTGAAGCAGCCTGCATTCGAACCAGTACTATGTGGGATGCCAACACTGTGGGCAGCACTTCACCCGCTATGCTAAAGCACTGGCCCCCAGCCCTGACCTTGAGTAACCTCCTAGCTCATCTTTGCAATTTGCTATGACACACAGAATTGATTGATTCATTTGCAAGGCACACCAGCATGGAAAATAATTAAATTCTTACTACAAAACAGCAATTTAAAAGATCCTGCCAAAGAACAAGAAAGCATTTGCCAAAAACACACAAGCAAAAAAGCAACAATGCTAATGCTGCATGTAATAAGCTATTCTTTTGGTTATTAATTAAATTCATTGTTTTCTTTCCATTGATTAAAATAATATTTGTTTTATTCTCTTGTTACAAGTTAGTTTATTTGAAATGCAGTTATAGAGAGGGAGAGAGAGCAAGAGAGATCTTTCATCCCCTGGTCTGGTTCATACCCCAAATAGTGGCAATGGCTAGGGTTGGCCAGGCTGAAGCTAGAAGGCTAGAAGGGCATCCAGGTCTCCCACTTGGGTGGCAGGGGCCCAAGTACTTGGACCATTTTCCACTGCTTTCCTAGACATATGAGCAGGGAGATGTATCGGAAGTGGAGCAGCAGGGACTTGAACCATATGGGATACCTGCATTACAGGTGGCAGTTTTTTTTTTTTTTTTTTTTTTTTTTATTATTTTTTTTTATTTTTTTTATTTTTGACAGGCAGAGTGGACAGTGAGAGAGAGACAGAGAGAAAGGTCTTCCTTTTGCCGTTGGTTCACCCTCCAATGGCCGCCGCGGTAGGCGCGCTGCGGCCGGCGCACCGCGCTGTTCCGATGGCAGGAGCCAGGTGCTTCTCCTGGTCTCCCACGGGGTGCAGGGCCCAAGGACTTGGGCCATCCTCCACTGCACTCCCTGGCCACAGCAGAGAGCTGGCCTGGAAGAGGGGCAACCGGGACAGGATCGGTGCCCCGACCGGGACTAGAACCCGGTGTGCCGGCGCCGCAAGGCGGAGGATTAGCCTGTTGAGCCACGGCGCCGGCTTGCAGGTGGCAGTTTTAATCTGTTTTGCCACAACACCAGCATCCAGGATACCATTTTTCTTTCTTTCTTTTTTTAAAGACTTATTTGTTTATTTGAAAATGAGTTACAGAGAGTGAGAGACAGAAAAAGACATCTTCCACCCACTGGCTCACTCTCTAAATGACTGCAATGACCAGAGAAGGCCAGACCAAAGCCAGGAGCCAGGAGCTTCATCCAGGTCTCCCATATGGGTAGCAGGGGCCCAAACACTTGGTCCATCCTCCACTGCTTTTTTCCAGGCCATCATCAGGGATCTGGATCAGAAGTGGAACAACCAGGACACAAACTGGTGCCCCTATGAGATGCCGGCATTGCAGGCAGCGGCTTTACCTGCCACACACAGGCCCCTGAACTGTAGTTTAAAGCTACTAATTACCATAGTAAAAGAGACTTACCATAATCTGTGGAATTGATGCATAGTTCTGAACTCCTAGAACTTGGGTGAGAAAACTCTGTGCACAATTTTTTCCAATCCAAAGCATCAGTACCTGAGGACATGAATGAGATTATTTTGAGAGAGCACACCAGTTAGACTCAACTTCACCCCCGAGTATGTTTCAGAAGATCCAAAGGAGAAGTGTATTTAGTGAACGCATACAGCCTTCAGTGGAACTGATAATTACTAACATTCATCACAATGAGCCACTTTGCACTGGGCATGAAACAAGAAGGTGAACACAGATAAAGACCGAGGCTCAGGCATATGGCTGAGGAAGAGAGACGCTGAGTGGAGTGAAGCCAGTGCTAAAAGGCACGGCAGGCTGTGGTGACCAGGGTCAGCGGGAGTCCAGGCACTCACCGAGCCTGCATCCATGAGGAAGGCGCCATCCCTGCTCAGCTTTTCCACTGACAGCTGAAGAAGAGGGGGCTGCGGTATGGTTCTATCGCTGATGCTGAGGGCTCCCTGAGATTTAAGTAAGAGTAAATCTTTCAGATACAGGTAACATGGAATCACAACTAAACAATAACAACAAAATCAAATGAACATTACCTTCAACAATTTTGGCTTTTTTAAAGTAAGCTATAATTATTTATGTTTAAACATAAAGAACACAGAGAACTATTTATCACCTATCTAAACAAAGATACTCTAAGTCTCAAGAAACTTCTAAATAACTGTTTTTTGTTTTTGTTTTTGTTTTTTTTAAGATTTATCTTATTTATTTGAAAGTCATAGAGAGGAGAGGCCTGGGATGCTGGCAATGCAGGTGGCAGCTGTACCCTCTACGCCACAGCACTGGCCCCAATACTTTTTCTTAAACTCAAGGACACTGATACACTGAGCATTCACTTAGGATGTTCAAGTGTAATTTCACCATCAGGACACTGTTTTCAGACTCACTTGTTTATATAAACACACAATAGGCTGTTCTCATCAATTTGATAATCTCATTTCTTACATCTGCTCTAGAGATTCACCTTAGGAAAATTAAATAAAAGCATATATTCAGGAGCTTCCTTAAAACAAATTTCTTCACACAGACCTAGCAGAGAAATAAAAAACTAAAACTTTACACAACAAATGCTTCTTTATTTCTGCATTGGATTGAAAATAATTAAGGTAACAAATCTTAAGAAAAAGCCACTAGGGACAGGTGTTGGCGCACAATGGGTTAAGCTGCCATGCCAGCATCTCACATGAGCAGCAGTTTGAGTCCCAGCTGCTCCATTTCAGATCCAGGTCCCTGCTAGTGTGCCTGGGAAAGCAGCTGAAGATAGCAAAAGTACCAGGGCCTCTGCCACCAATGCTGGAGACCAGGATAGAGTTTCAGAATTCTCGGCTTTAGCCTTAACAATTGTGGTCACTGGGGGAGTGAACCAGTAGATGGAAATCTCCTTCTCTCTCTGTAACTCTGCCTTTCAAGTAAATAAATAAATCTAAAACAAGGGGCCAAGGCTGTGGCGCAGCGGGTTAACGCCCTGGCCTGCAGCGCTGGCATCCCATATGGGCGCCAGTTCTAGTCCCGGCTGTTCTTCTTCCAATCCAGCTCTCTGCTATAGCCTGGGAAAGCAATAGAAGATGATTCAAGTCCTTGGGGCCCTGCACCTGCGTGGGAGATCCAGAAGAAGCTCCTGGCTCCTGGCTTCAGATCGGCACAGCTCTGACTGTTGTGGCCATCTGGGGAGTGAACCATCGGACGGAAGACCTCTCTCTCTCTCTCTCTGCCTCTCCTCTCTCTGTGTTAACTCTGACTTTCAAATAAATAAATAAATCTTTAAAAAAAAATCTAAAAGAAAAGGTACCAAACCAGAAGTTAATCTTACCTCATCTGAGAGATTGTCGACTCTATACAAACTGGGATGCGTTGTGAGCATAAGGTAAACCAAAGGTTGATTTTTCACTTGACACATCGCAAAAATACGTTCATCAAGACGTGCATTTGTCCCAGTCTGGAATGATTTCTGTAATTATAAAAAAAGAAATTAATCCCCCAAAAGGGATATAAACAGTGCGTACAGAACTTTGCAATGTGAATTATTACTCGGTGTCTGTTTCCTAATCAGTGAGACAGACTTCCACTCTCCCTGCCGAGTAATGACAGTGATGTAGCTACACCGCGAGTGTGCGTGCTTCACAGCACTGTGTTGCCTTCTGTTCTGATTACCTGTTTAAGGAGAGCCAACACAAAAAGTGGGAAGAGTCGCAAAGAAAAAGGAACCATGAGTCCAGGCTGCTGGTTACTCAGGACCGAGGCACGGTAGGCAGAAAGAGAGTCAATGACGGCGTTCACCAGAGCATCTCGAGCGTCACTCAGACTTGCAGTCACGGATCGGTCAACAGCTAATCAAGATGGGGGCAGGGACAAAAGAAACAAGACAGAAGTTTGGTCACCCCACTGTTAAGAGAGGAGATGATTTCTTTTAATTGCACTAAGGCTCTCTGAATTATTACTGTACAGTGAGCCAGAATATACAGCAGTTAAAAGCGCGCT
Organism: Lepus europaeus; assembly: GCF_033115175.1. Taxonomy (NCBI): domain Eukaryota; kingdom Metazoa; phylum Chordata; class Mammalia; order Lagomorpha; family Leporidae; genus Lepus; species Lepus europaeus. The sequence continues at coordinate 144,651,167 of NC_084830.1, forward strand.
CTGGAGACTTAAGTCAACCTCTGTTAAATACGGCTCTGTCATCAGCAGGAGGCAGGACTGGAAGTAGAAGAGCTGGGACTCCAATACGGCACTCCGACAGAGATGCAGGCAACTTAACCTCGGTGTTGGTGCGCACCCCAAAGATTATTTTAAAAATCCACAAATAGGGGCTGGCGCTGTGGCATAGTGGGTAAAGCCGCCATCTAGTGTTGGCATCCCATATGGGTGCCTGTTCAAGTCCTAGCTGCTCCATTTCTGACCCAGCTCTCTGCTGTGGCCTGGAAAAGCAGCAGAAGATGGCCAAAGTTCTTGGGTCCCTGCACCCACATGGGAGACCTGGAGGAAGCTCCCAGCTCCCGGCTCCTAGCTTTGGATCAGCGCCGCTCTGGCCATTGCAGCCAATTGGGGAGTGAACCAGTGGATGAAGACCTCTCTTTCCCTCTCTCTCTCTCTGCATCTCCTTCTCTCTCTGTGTAAATCTGATTTTGAAGTAAAAATAAATAAATCTTAAAAAAAGCTCCTGGATCCTGGCTTCAGATCGGCACAGCTCCAGCTGTTGTGGCCAATTGAGGAGTGAACCAGTGGATGGAAGATCTCTCTCTGTGCCTCTCCTTCTCTAACTCTGACTTTCAAATAAATAAATCATTTAAAAAAAATTCACCAACAGTGCCTGAAAGACAGTTATTGCTGTCCACAGTAATAATAACAATGAGCACATGCTATAAAAACTAGTGCTGAAGGAAACAATACAGGCAGTGATCCTCAAATTTCTCAGGTCATCATCCTCAACTTTTCTGTACACCTGATCTTAGCCAAAAGGCCAAGAAGATTTTTTATTTATTAAAAAAAAAAAAAAAAAACTACTACTTGGCTGGTGCTGCGGCTCAATAGGCTAATCCTCCACCTTGCAGTGCCGGCACACCGGGTTCTAGTCCCTGTCCGGGCACCGGATTCTGTCCCGGTTGCCCCTCTTCCAGGCCAGCTCTCTGCTGTGGCCCAGGAGTGCAGTGGAGAATGGCCCAAGTGCTTGGGCCCTGCACCCCATGGGAGACCAGGAGAAGCACCTGGTTCCTGGCTTTAGATCAGCACGGTGCGCCGGCCGCGGCGGCCATTGGAGGGTGAACCAACGGCAAAAGGAAGACCTTTCTCTCTGTCTCTCTCTCTCTCTCTCACTATCCACTCTGCCTGTCAAAAAACAAAAACAAAAACAAACTACTATTTTTTATTTATTTGAAAAGCAGACTTACAGGGAGAGAGGTCTTCTACCCGCTGGTTTACTCCCCAAAAAGCTGCAAAGGTTGGGGCTGGGCCAGGCCTAGGCCAGGAACCCGGAGCTTCCTGAGGGTCTCCCACATGGGTACAGGGGCTCAAGGACTTGGGCCATCTTTCACTGCTTTCCCAGGTACATTAGCAGTGAGCTGGATCAGACAGGGAGCAGCCAGGACTCCAACGGGTGCCCATACGGGATACCAGTGTCACAGGCAGAAGCTTAACCTACTTCGCACAAAACAACGCCACCCTGGTCCTCAACTTTTAACAAAATTTAACACCAGCTTCTGGTGGATGCTTCACCAGGCTCCTTACAAGGAAAAGGCTCTAGGTAGTAAATTCAAGAAAATGGGTAACTCTCCCTGCTGTAGGCATATTTTATTTGAAGCAAATGGACCTTCTGAAAGTTTTCCCTGAAGGAGAGAAATAGCAAGAATCAAAATAATGGGGGCCGGCGCCATGGCGCACTAGGTTAATCCTCTGCCTGAGGCGCCGGCATCCCATATGAGCGCTGGTTCTAGTCCCGGTTGCTCCTCTTCCAGTCCAGCTCTCTGCTGTGGCCTGGGAGAACAGTAGAAGATGGCCCAAGTGCTTGGGCCCCTGCACTCGCATGGGAGACCAGGAAGAGGCAACTGGCTCCTGGCTTCAGATCAGCACAGCTCCGGCTGTTGTGGCCATTTGGGGGGTGAACCAATGGAAGGAAGACTTTTCTCTCTGTCTCTCTCATTGTGTGTAACTCTGCCTGTCAAATAAATAAATAAAATATTTTTTGAAAAAATCAAAATAATGAATTTGGGTCAGGTATTTGATGAAGCAGTGAAGAATCCACTTGGAATACCTAGATCCCATATCAGAGTACTCAGGTTCAAGTCCTGGCTCGCTCTGCTCCCAAATCCAATTTCCTGCTAATGTGCACCCTGGTAGGCAGGGGACTCAAGTACTTGGGCCCCTGCCACCCAGGTGAAAGACCTACACTGAGTTCCTGGCTCCTGGCTTTGGTCTGGCTAGCCCCAGCCATCACGGGCATTTGAGGCATGAAACTGTAGATGACAGCTCTGTCTGTGTCCATCCTTTGTCTTTTTTAAAAAAATGATAGATTTGAAAAACAGATTAAAGAAATCAAGAAGGTGGCCGGTGCCGTGGCTTAACAGGCTAATCCTCCGCCTAGTGGCGCCGGCACACCAGGTTCTAGTCCCGGTCAGAGCGCTGGATTCTGTCCTGGTTGCTCCTCTTCCAGGCCAGCTCTCTGCTATGGCCCGGGAGTGCAGTGGAGGATGGCCCAAGTCCTTGGGCCCTGCACCTGCATGGGAGACCGGGAGAAGCGCCTGGCTCCTGGCTTCGGATCAGCGCGGTGCGCTGGCCGCAGCGGCCATTGGAGGGTGAACCAATGGCAAAAAAGAAGACTTTTCTCTCTGTCTCTCTCTCACTATCCACTCTGCCTGTCAAAAAAAAAAAAAAAAAAGAAAGAAAGAAAGAAATCAAGAAGGCAACCATATCTGAGATGGAAGTAAATAGGTGAAGATATTAGTAAGCCTTCTGATAGCTCACATGAACTGGCCAAGACTGCAAACAAAGCAAGCGTGATGGGCACTTCAAAAAGTTCATGGAACAGGTGTATTAAGAAAAAACTACACACAGATTTCAAAATGCTTCTGCACAAAAAAATTTCTTTTAATGTCATTTTCCTATGAGCTTTCTGAAGTCCCCTCATAATGTAGCAGTAAATTGCTTTTCAATCCCAAATGCCATGACAGCAAACTTAATCACCTTTCTCTTAATTCAAGCTAGAGATTAAAAAAAAAAAGGTAAAACCATTAAGCACTGATGTCAAATATTACAAAAGATATGGTTATTCAAGTCCAAAGCAGAGAGAGAGACAGCAGTTTGGTTATGGCCAGTGAGGAAGGCAAGAGGGAGCGGCAGTAACTAACAATGGGCAAGAAGCCCTTCTTTGGGGTTCAAAGAAATGTTCTAAAACTAGACTGCGGTGATGGCTACACAGTTTGGAAATACACTACAAACGACAGAATCATTCATTTACAATGGGTGACATCACACAGTATATAATTTTATCCTCAATAAAGCTGTTTCAACACAGGAAAAAGGGAACTTCAGATCTTTGCATTCAAATTGTATCCTGCATTCTTAAATTTTATTTTTTAATTTTTTAAAGTGACCAGCAGAATGATTTTTTAAAGATTTATTTATTTGAAATGCAGAGTTATGGAGAAAGAGAGACACAGAGAGAGAGATCTTTCATGCACTGGTTCACTGACAAAGATGGCTGCAAAGCAATGGACTGGGATGGGCCACACAAGTCAGGAGCCAAGAGCTTCCTTCCAACTCCCACATAAGTAGCAAGGGCCCAAACACCTGCTCCTCCCTAGCCATTAGCAGGGAGCCGGAGCCAAGACAAGACATGGGTGACGATATGGGTTGCTGGCATTGTAGGCGGCAGTTTTACCCAATATGCCACAATACCGGCCCCCTCAAATGGTCTCTTAAAAGCATGAACAGGACCCAAAACTTTGAAACATGTAAAGCCAGTTATTTAGGAAAAATAAAATATGTGCATTTATCTAATGTTACTGTTTAAAAAATATTTAAAACAGGTGATAACAACTCTTACCCATATTTGCCAATAACCCTGAAATTGCTTGAACATCAGCTCCAAGAAAGACTTCATTCAAAGTAGAAACCACAGGCAAACACAAAGTATGGACACGAATTCGTCTTTCACCTTTGGAGAAAACACACAAGCGGTATTAAAAGACGGTCTATTTACAAAGATTATTTTAAAGATACTTGAAAGGAAAAAAATCACTTCACGTAGGGTCTTAGAGTAAGCAGAGATAAAAAGACAATCAGTCACAATACTTTTTCTTCACAACAATCAAGATCACTAACAAACAAAATGAAAACCTTTGGAAATCACCAGACACTGTAAGTTAATCTCAGAAAATTCTTAGCAGCAAGATCTTTATATACCAAAGAAAAACAACCAAAGGCAACACATACTACATGTGGCACATGAAGACTAGTGAAGCTACATATATATAAGGCGTTCATTCCAAATAATTATAGAGAAAATGGATAACATGGCTTACAATTTTTATTCTAGATTAAAACACTGATGACAAATAAACAATGTTTAGCATACTATATTCACAACAATTATACAAAATTAAGACTGAACCGAAACAGGCAACAACACAAATTGGCAATACCTTTTTGATATGCCATATGTTATCATGTAACAAGATTTTTCTAAACAGTTAAATTCTGTATCATGGAACACCATTTCTACAACTCTACTTTTCAGAAAGCTTGTCAAGTGCAAAGAACTGTGTACAAGACATTACAAATTGTGGTAAAATGCATTCAAACTGTTAAAACTCAGTTTTTGAAAAAACGTAAGTACAGGGAAATTGGCAGGAAAAAACAAGTTATGCAATTATAGAGCATAATTTAAATTTAAAATATATTCTTACTAGAGGTTATTTTGTATTCATCAAACTTTGATATTTCATTTCCATTTTACAAAAATGATTTATAACATAAAAGGATAAAAGCTGTCCTTGAACAAAAAACAAAAAATGTACTTGAACAAAAAAATCCAAAAACTACTCAAGAATATGATGTGCTCTTTGGCAGCTAGAACACAAGAGAAATTTATCCACCAAAACGTGGTCAACAAGAAATGTCAAATAAGTACATGAAATGATGTCCCTCATTATTTACTAGGAAAGATGAAATCAAACAAAAGAAATAGCACCACACACTTAAAAATCTCAACATTACAAGAGCAACATGCTAGTAAAGATGTGAAACTGCTGAACTCTCAAACACTGCAGGTGGGAATGCCAAACAGTACAGCCACTTTGAGAAACATTTCAGCATGTGGTGATGAAGTCAAACTTCTCGCCATGCAGCCCAGAAATTCCACTCCCAGGTACTTATCCAAGTAAAACAAAAATAAGCTCACTAAAAAACTTCTATACAAATACTTCCAGTGCTTCTACTTAAAAATGGCAAAGACTAAAATCAATCCAAATGTTCCTCAACAGGAAAATCAACAAACTGAATATGACAGAGCACTATTAGGGAATAAAATCAAACCTACTAACAAATGCAACCTACGGGCCGGCGCCGTGGCTTAACAGGTTAATCCTCCGCCTTGCGGTGCCGGCATACCGGGTTCTAGTCCCGGTTGGGGCACTGGATTCTATCCCAGTTGCCCCTCTTCCAGGCCAGCTCTCTGCTATGGCCCGGGAAGGCAGTGGAGGATGGCCCAGGTGCTTGGGCCCTGCACCCCATGGGAGACCAGGAGAAGCACCTGGCTCCTGGCTTCGGATCAGCATGATGCGCTGGCCGCAGCGGCCACTGGAGGGTGAACCAGCGGCAAAAAGGAAGACCTTTCTATCTGTCTCTCTCTCTCTCACTATCCACTCTGCCTGTCAAAAAAAAAAAAAAAGCAAACAAATGCAACCTACGGATAAATCTCAGATGTACTACATTTTGTGAAAGAAGATGGGTCCTGAAGGGTACATACTTCACGATTTCATTTTTATGAAAATTCCTGCAAAAGTAAAACCTACAGAGTCACAAAACAGATGAGTGGTCACTAAGAGCTAGGGATAGAGAAAGGCAGACTACAAAAACAAGAGGAGATTTGCAAGGTGATGGAATTGACTGTGACATCCTGATGGTGGTAGGGGTTACCTGATGCATTTGCTGGAACTTTACATTAAAAAAGGTGCTTCTTACTATGTGTCAATCATAAATGTGTAAAATATTAGTAAGAAAAATCAATGGACAAAAGAGGACTAAGCTACAATAATAAAAAATGTCTAGAAACAAATCCATCCTGTCTTACATTTACAGCATGTTTTATCAGATAGAAAATCTAAGCATTCCTATTTAAAGATTTTTATTAAAATGTGTTACATATTTTTTTAGATATTGGAGGGCAGGAAAGATTGAGAAACATAGCAAACAATCCCCCAAATTTTTTTTTTTTTTTAATTTGAGCAGCAGAGAGACAGAAGGAGACAGGCAGATAAAAGGTTCTTAAGTGTTGGTTCACTACCAAAATGCCCAAAAATTCTGGGGCTGGGTCAGGTAAAAGTGTAAAACAGGAACTCAATGTAGGCCTGCCATGTGGTGGCAGGGACTCAGCTGCATGAGCGAACACCACTGTCTCCCAGGGTCTGTGTTAGCCGGAGGACCGAGAGGAGTCAGAGCCAGGACTCAAACTCACGATAACGGACGCAGGCTAACTGACCAGTGTCTTAACCACCAGACAAAACTCCCATCCTCCAAACGTTTTATTTTAATTAATTTATTTAGTTGGTTAGTTATTCATTTATTTGAAAGGTATAGTTAGAGAGAGAGAGAGAAAGACAGAGGGAGAAATCTTCCATCTGCTGCTTCACTCCCCAAATGGCCTCAACAGCCAGAGCTGGACTAGGCTGAAACCAGGAGCCAGGAGCTTCTCCCAGGTCTCGAACATAGGTGCAGGGGCCCAAGCACTTAGGCCATCCTCTGCTGTTTTCCCAGGCACATTAGCAGGGAGCTGCATTGGAAGCAGAGTAGCCAGGACTCAAACTGGCACCCAAACGGGAGAGCTCTGGCTCAACCCACTGAGCCACAGCTCCGGTCCCTATTTTACTTTAAAAGATTTATTTATTTAAAAATCAGTGTGGGGCCAGCATTGTGACATAGCGAGTAAAGCTACCGCCTGCCGTGCTGGCATCCCATATGAACGCCAGTCCAAGTCTTGGCTGCTTCACTTTCAATCCAGCTTTCTGCTATGGCCTGGGAAAGCACGAGAAGATGGCCCAGGTCCTTGGGCCCCTGTACGTGCATGGGAGATTGGGAAGAAGCTCCTGGCTCCTGGTTTCAGATCAGTGCAGCTCTGGCCGTTGCGGCCAATTGTGGAGTGAACCAGTGGATGGAAGACCTCTTTTTCTCTCTCTCTTCTCTGTGTAACTCTGACTTTCAAATAAATAAATAAATCTTTAAAAAAAAAAAATCAGTGTGTGTGTGTGTGTGTGTGTGTGTGTGAGAGAGAGAGAGAGAGAGAGAGAGATATCAGAAGAAACAGAGGGACAAAGGGATCTTACATTGTTGGTTTATTCCCCAAATGGCTGCAACAGCCAGGGCTGGGTCAGGCCGAAGCCAGGAGCCAGGAACTCCATCTGGCTCTCCCACATGGGTGGTAGAAGCCAAAAGGTACTGCCCATCTTTTACTGCTTTTCCCAGGCCATGGGCAGGGAGCTGGATCGGAAGTGGAGCAGCCATGACACAAAATGGCGCCCATATGGATGCTTGCGTCACAGAAGGAGGCTTTATCTGATACACAATGCTGTCCCCACAAAACTCTTTATTAAAAAGGTAAAAGAGCAAAGATGGGAGTAAAAAATCTTGAAACTAAGAAAATAAATTTATAGGGGTGGGGCTGAGGCACTGGAGCTGGGACCTATCTCTTCCCAACCCTATCTTTCTTAAATACCTCACTCTCCTTTACAAACTCCACACCTCTCCTTTCACTAACATCTTGCCAACTTTTCTTATTTTTATTCAGGGAAACTCAACCTCTCTCTTTTGAAACACATCTTGGGGCCAGCATTGCGGTGCAACAATTAAGCTGCTAGCTGCAACCCTGCATCCTGTGAGGGCACCAGCTGGAGTCTTCCTGCTCCACCTCTGATTCAGCTTTCTGCTGGTGCGCCTGGACGCACACAGGAGGATGGCCCAGGTACTTGGGCCCCGGCTGCCCACATAGGTGACCCAGATGGAGTTCTAGGCTCCTTGCTTCAGCCTGGCCCAGCCCTGGCTAATTGTAGCCATTTGGGGAGTGGGCCAGTGGATGGAGGGTACCTCTCTCCCCTCACCCCCCTTTCCCTGTGTGTTTAACTCTGCCTGTCAAATGAATAATACATGAATAATAAATAAAAATTTTTTAAAAATCAACCTTTGTCACATCACATAAAATACAAATTAAGGGGCTGGTGCTGTGGCATAGTGGGTAAAGCCACCACCTGCAGTGCCGGCATCCCATATGGGCGCCGGTTCAAGACCCGGCTGCTCCACTTCTGATCCAACTCTCTGCTATGGCATGGGAAAGCAGTAGAGGATGGCCCAGGTCCTTGGGCCTCTGCACCCATGTGGGATACCTGGAAGAAGCTCCTGGCTCCTGGCTTCAGATCAGCACAGCTCCAGCCGCTGTGGCCAACTAGGGAGTGAACCAGTGGATGGAAGACCTCTCTCTCTCTCTCTCTCTCTCTCTGTAACTCTGACTTTCAAGTAAATAAATAAATCTTTAAAAAAATACAAATTAAATGAATTAAGAGCAACACATCACATTCTTTAAAAATATCTCTAATTTTTCATTACAAGCTTCTTTAAAACTTAACTCAAGGGGCCAGCACTGTGCCAGAGCGAGTTAAGCTACTGCCTGCAACACTGACATCCCATATAGATACCAATTTGAGTCCCAGGTTCTCCACTTCAAATCCAGCTCCCTGTCAATGCACCTGGGAAGCCAGCAGAAGATGGTCCAAGTAGTTGGGCCCCTACACACCCACATGGGAGACTTGGATAAAGCTCCTGGCTCAGCCCAGCCCTGGCCATTGAAACAATTTGAGGAGTTAACCAGCAGATGGCAGCTCGCTCGCTCACGCTCTAACTCTGCCTTCCAAAAATTTTTTTTAAATAAATTTATCATCTCTCTGAGTAATTTCCTGGGGAATGTAACTCCCCCCACTTTTTTTTAGAGATTTATTTATTTATTTGAAAGATAGAGAAAGCAAGAGAGAGAGAGAAAGAGGGAGGGAGAGAGGGATAGAGGGAGAGAAGGAAGGAGAGAGGGAAGGAGGGAGGGAGGGAGGGAGGGAGGGGAGAGCTCTCTTCCATCTGCTGGTTCACTTCCCAGATGGCTGCAGGAGCTGGTCCAACCCAAGGCAGGAGCCTGGAACTCCATCCAGGTCTCCCACATGGGTAGAAGAGAGCTAAGTGCTTGAGCCATCATCTATGGTGTACACTAGCGGGAAGCCAGATGGAAGCAAAGGCACACCTGACCCTAGGCACTCTGCCATGGGATGTGAACATATCCAACGGCAGCTTGACTGCTGTGCCACAACGCTTTCCCTGAGGAAAGGTTTTGAAAATTCAGACTTCTTAAATGATGTATCAGTTATTTATTAACTGATCTCTGATACACAGTAGACTCTCAACAAATCTGTTAAACAAATGAATAAATGTAATAGTTTAGGAGAAGGAATGTTAAACATCATGGTTCTACCAAGAATACCAACAAGTTCTGGTGATTACATATTGGTTTCAGGATCCCTTGCCCACAGCAAAACACTCACATCCTTTATATAGTCTTATATAAAATCTAGATCACCTGTAATACCAAGTACAACTTGACAGCTATGTAAACAGCTGATACACTGTAGGGGTACCGGAATAATGAGAAGGGAAAAAGCCTGCCCATGTTGATCAGAAACAGTTTTTCTTCTGAGTATTTTCCCTCTGCACTTGGTTGAATGTGAGGACACAAAACCTATGGAGGTGGAACCCAGGGATACAGCAGGCCAACTGTACTCTTCTGGCTCAATGGAAATGAGAACTCACCTTCCAAGAACAAGGAGTTTATCACAGGCCACAGAATATGTAACCACATCCGAAAGCTCACCTTGGAATAGACAGCTGGCCTAGAGGTTAAGCTACCCATTAGGATGCCAATGCCCCACAGCAGAGTACCTGGGTTCAATTCCAGGCTCTACCACATGAGTCCACCTTCCTGCCAACGCACCCCCTGCAAGTCTACTCAAGTAGATGGCTCAAGTTCTTGACCTCCTGGCTTCAGCCCTTTCTCCCCTACCCCATGCACTGAATGCATATGGGGAGGGAATCTGTGCTTGGGGCTCTCTGCCTCTCAAATAAATAAAAAAGTTAATAAAAGAACTCACCTTTACCACAACATTGTGCTAATGGTTAATGATAGTATTCTGTCACTGAAAATTTTGTTCAAGGGCAGATCTCATGTCAGATTTCATACCACAATAAAAGCAGATAAAGTAAAACTTACCTTTACTGGATGTATACAAGAGTGCTGACTGAAAAGAAACCAGCTGAGTGTCAGTAAGACTCTCTTCCACAGACATCTGCACTGCATAGCCGGCGTCTGGGTTGACATTGGGCAAAGACAGTAAGTCTGTTGACCGAACAAAGAAGTTCCCATGGAAAGTATGAATGGAAAGACCTAGAGGAGCAAAGAGAATCAAAATGACTTACATATACCTAGATATGGACATTTACTTTTTGTCCTAATCACCTATAAGACTGGTACAAAGTAAAAAAGTTTATATAATACACAATACTTGGTGAGGGTAAGAAGTAACAAATGGCTTCTTAAATGAAGGTGCAAATGTAAATTATCAAACAACTTTTATGGATGGTACGTTGGTAACATGAAAGCTCTAAATGAACACTTATTTTAATCTTTTTTTTTTTTTTTTTTTTTTTTGATAGGTAAAGTTACAGACAGTCAGAGAGAGATAGAGAGAAAGGTCTTCTCTCCATTGGTTCACTCCCCAAATGGCCTCCTCGGCCGGCACTGCACTGATCCAAAGCCAGGAGCCAGGTACCTCCTCCTGGCCTCCCATGCGGGTGCAGGGGCCCAAGCACCTGGGCCATCCTCCACTGCCCTCCCAGGCCACAGCAGAGAGCTGGCCTGGAAGAGGAGCAACCGGGGCTAGAACCCAGCGCCCACATGGGATGCTGGCGCCACAGGCAGAGGATTAACCAAATGAGCCACGGTGCCGGTCCCACTTATTTTAACCTTTCAATACCATATTTGAGAATCTATCCAACAAATATACTCAGTCAAGGACCAAATTTTTATTTGTAAAAACCTTTGTAGCAGGGCTGGCATTGTGGCACAACAAGTTCAGCAGCTGCCTGCAGTGCCTCCAGTTTCAGTTCCCGCTGCTCTACTTTTGACCCAGCTCCCTGCTAATGTACCTGGAAAAGTAGAGGAAGATGGTCTAAGTTCTTAGGTTTTGCTACCCATGTTGGAAACAGATGAATTTCCTGACTCTGGCCTAGTATAGCCCCAGGCATTGTGGCCATTTGGGAAGCAAACCAGCAGATCAAATACCTCTCTCTATGTGTCTGTCCCTCTCTCCCTGTAATTCTACCTTTCAAATAAGTAAATAAATGTTTAAAAAAATGTTTAAGCAGACTTATCTGTCACAGAAAAACTCAAGAAATGCTGTCAGACAACGTCTCAGCAGGAAAATAAAACTGTGATCTGCCCATTACATTGAATACTATGTGGAGTTAAAAAGAGATAGATTTATATGAACTCACAGTAATGCAGTTTCAGAATTCACTAAGTGAAAATAAGTGCATGTATGTATTTTCTGGAAATACACCTTACTATGTAGGAGTGGGCTTCAAAATGTTCACGGAAACAGGGAAAATAAAATTGTCCAGGAACTTTTTAAAATCTCTTCTTGAAGATGTACCTATGCATGTAAACATCATTGTAACTACATAAGGATGGAGTCAAAGTGTATATGTAGTAAAAAGATGTGTGCAAACTGATATGAGGAACTGAGGTTTTATCAATAATGCTTTATTTTCAGCAAGAAGAGATGTTAAACACAAACAGGACAGTAATGTGTAAGAAAAAAGGGGGCTGGGTGTAGTGCAGAGCAGTTAAGTTGCACCTGGAGCACCGACATCCTGTATCAGAGGGCCTGGGTTTCAGTCCTCCCACTGCTCTCTTTCTAGACTGCTGCTAATGCACGTGTGAGGAGGCAGCAGGTTCTGTGTGAAGTGGCTGGGTCCCTGTCATGTACATGAGACCCCTATAGGGTGCTCTGGGGCTTCAACTGGTTCACCTCTGCCAGAGGGGGCATCTGGAAAGTCAATCAGCAGATGGGAGACCCCTTTCTGACTGCTGCCTTTAAAATAAACTTAAAAAATTTAAAATATGTGTAAACAAAAATAGAAAGGAACTAAAATACTATGGATTTTAAAACGCAGGCCGGCGCCGCGCCTCACTAGGCTAATCCTCCGCCTTGCGGCGCCGGCACACCGGGTTCTAGTCCCGGTCGGGGCACCGATCCTGTCCCGGTTGCCCCTCTTCCAGGCCAGCTCTCTGCGTGGCCAGGGAGTGCAGTGGAGGATGGCCCAAGTGCTTGGGCCCTGCACCCCATGGGAGACCAGGAGAAGCACCTGGCTCCTGCCATCGGATCAGCGCGATGCGCAGGTTGCAGCGCCAGCCGCGGCGGCCATTGAAGGGTGAACCAATGGAAAAAGGAAGACCTTTCTCTCTGTCTCTCTCTCCCTGTCCACTCTGCCTGTCAAAAAATTAAAAAATAATAATAATAATAATAAATAAATAAATAACTAGTACTGAAACAATATTTTAAAACGCAGGTATAATCCCCACTGCTTTAATCTAGAGTTAAGCCTAATATATGGACGGAGAAAATTTTGGAGGGCATGTAAGAAACTTTAAAGAACATACTGAATTATACTTGATTTCTCCTTTTATGTCATTTTGTACTTCATCTTTTTTTGTTAACTTTATGAAGACTATGTATTTGATTTCTAATGAAATTTAGTATAAAAGAAAGAAGAGAAACCCAAGGAAGTTAAGGACAAAGCTTTTTTTTTTGTAAAGCAAAAACTCTAGGATGAGGGCAGAGGCTTTTCTTTGTATAGAGTAAGGTACATAGGGGCCGGTGTTGCAGTGCAGCAGGTGAAAGCTTCCCTTGCAATACTGGAGTGCTGGTTCAAGTCCTGACTGTTCTGCTTCTGATCTAGCTTCCTGCTAACAAGGCTAGGAGGCAAAAGATGGCCAAGTGCCTCAGCTGAAGTAACAAGTGTGGGAAATCATGTTGCAGTAACTGTCCCTTGGCTTTGCCTTGGCCAGCATTGGCTGCTGTGTCCATTTGGGAGTGAGCCAGCAGATGGAAGATCAACTTCTCTTCTCTCTTTCTGTTACTCTTTTAAGTAAATTTTGTTACAGAAAAGGTACATAAAAAATAGCCTCTATGCCGGCTCAACAGGCTAATCCTCCGCCTTGCAGCGCCAGCACACCGGGTTCTAGTCCCAGTCGGGGTGCCAGATTCTGTCCCGGTTGCCCCTCTTCCAGTCCAGCTCTCTGCTATGGCCCGGGAGTGCAGTGGAGGATGGCCCAAGTGCTTGGGCCCTGCACCCCATGGGAGACCAGGAGAAGCACCTGGCTCCTGGCTTCGGATCAGCGCGGTGCCACCGGCCACAGCGGCCATTGGAGGGTGAACCAATGGAAAAAGGAAGACCTTTCTCTCTGTCTCTCTCTCTCACTGTCCACTCTGCCTGTCAAAAATAAAAAAATAAATAAATGAAAATTAAAAAAATTGGCTCTGTGTGGAGCCAGCACTGTGGCGCAGTAGGTTGAGCCCGTCTGCAGTGCTGGCATCCCATAGGACTGCCAGTTTCGAGTCCTGGCTGCTCCACTTCCAATGCAGCTCCCTACTAATGTGCCTGGTAAAACAGCAGAAGGTGGCCCAAGTGCTTGGGCCCCTGTACCCTCGTGAGAGACCCCGAAGAGGCTCCAGGCTCCTGGCTTCAGATTGGCCCAGCTCCAGCTGTTGCAGCCATTTGGGGAGTGAACCACCAGAAGGAAGACCTTTCTCTATGTCTCTGTCTGTAATCCTGCCTCGTAAATAAATATAGAAATAAATCTTTAAATTAAAAAAAAAAAAAAAAAAAAAAGGCTTGGAGGCCAGCACTGTGGCACAGCAGGTGAAAGCCCCGGCAGGCAGCACCAGCATTCCAAATGGCCACTGGTTTGAGTCCCAGCTGCTCCACTTTCGATCCAGCTCCTTGCTAATGTGCCTGAGAAAGCAACAGACGATGGCCCATGTCCATGGGCCCCTGCATCCACGTGGGAGACTTGGAAAAAGCTTCTGGTACCTAGCTTCAGATTAGCTCAACTCCAGTTGTTGTGAACATTTGAGGAGTGAGCCAGTGGATAGAAGACCTCTCTTTCTCTCCCTGTAACTCTATCTTTCAAATAAATAAAATAAATCTTTTTTATTTTTTCAGCCCCTGAGGGCCGATGCTTCGGTGAGGCAGTGAAGCCGCCACCTGCATGCCAGCATCCCATATGGGTGTGGGTTTGAGCACTGGCTGCTCCACTTCGAACCAAACTCTCTGCTATGGCCTGGGAAGGCAATGGAGAATGGCCCAAGTCCTTGGGCCCCTGCACCCATATGGGTGACCTGAAGAAGCACCTGGCTCCTGGCTTCAGATCGGCATGGCTCCAGCTGTTGCAGCCATTTGGGCAGTGAAAAAGCAGATGGAAGACCTTTCTCTCTCTCTCTCTGCCTCTTTCAAATAAATACATAAATCTTAAAAAAAAAAAATCCTCTATCTTGTCAAGTACAAAGTCTTAAAAAGCACTTATAGGATATATTTTTTCCCTAATTTATAGCCACTACCTGCAGAAATAAACATTTTTAGGTCTTGAATCTAATAAATAAGCCTTTCAAAACCCAGACATTAGGAAATATGAAATAAATGGAGCAAGGTTACATCATCACAGTGATGGATAATAGAGAAACTTCATATATTTAGCAGTTACTGGACAATAAATTTCAACACACAGTGGTAGGTTAGTGGATTTTTTATTTTTTTTTACTATATGGATATTTTTCCACCTAGAAAATGACTGCAGGGATGGTGTTGTGGCACAGTGGGTTAGGCCACTGCCTGTAACGTTGACATTCCATAACAGCAAAAGTTCAAGTCCCAGCTATTCCACTTCTGATGCACCTCTCTGCTAATGTGCCTGAGAAAGCAGTAGAAGATGGCCCAAGTACTTTGGCCTGAGCCAGCTCTGGCCATCTTAACCATTTGTGGAATAAACCAGTGGATGAAGATTTCTGTCTCTCCTTCCCTTTCTATCTCTGTAACTTCACCTTTCAAATAAAATAAGTATTTTTTTAAAACATTGATTGCTTTACATCCAATTATAGAGCAATAATGTTTTAATATCTGAGTAAGAAATTACAACTACGTTGATAATATTGAGAAATAATAAAATAAGAATTCAAGTACAAAATAGAACATCTCCCACTTCTCGAGATGGATGGTAGTGATAGGTGCACAACAATGAGAATGTAGTTACTACCATTGAATTGTACAATTAAAAGTAGCTAAGCCGGTGCCATGGCTTAACAGGCTAATCCTCCACCCTGCGGCGCTGGCACACTGGGTTCTAGTCCTAGTTGGGGCGCCGGATTCTATCCCGGTTGCCCCTCTTCCAGTCCAGCTCTCTGCTATGGCCCGGGAAGGCAGTGGAGGATGGCCCAAGTCCTTGGGCCCTACACCCGCATGGGAGACCAGGAGAAGCACCTGGCTCCTGGCTTTGGATCAGTGAGATGTGCCAGCCGCAGCGGCCATTGGAGGGTGAACCAACGGCAAAAAGGAAGACCTTTCTCTCTGTCTCTCTCTCTCACTATCCACTCTGCCTGTCAAAAAGAAAAAAAAAATGTAGCTAAAATGGGTTTAGGACTCTGGTGCAGTGGGATGAGCCGCTACTTAGGAAGGCCACACCCACATAAGAGTGCCTAGCTTGATTCCTGGCTCCTCACTAACCACTAACCACATGAGAGAGACCCAGGCTGGGTTTCAAACACTAGGTTTTGGCCTGGTCCATCCCTGGCTGTTGGAGGCTAACAAGGAATGAACTTATAGATGGAGATCTCTGTCTGCCTTTCAAAAAAACTGATAAATAAAATTTTTTAAAAGAGCCATCAGGGGAGGCATTGAAGCAGGGTGGTTTGAGCTGGTTGGTTCAAGTCCCAGCTGCTCTACTTCTGATCCAGCTCCTTGTTAATTCATCTAGGAAGCAGTGAATGATGGCTCCAGCACTGGAGTTCCTACTACCCATATGGGAGACCAAGATGGAGTTCCTGGTTCCTGGTTTCAGCTGGGCCCAGCCACAGATATTGCAGCCATTAGGGCAGTGACTAAGATATCTCTCTCTGTCACTCTACCTTTGAAATTAATAAATCCTTTTGTAAACCCATCAATAATATTCTTTTTTTTTTTTTTTTTTTTTTTTTTTTTTTTTTTTTTTGACAGGCAGAGTGGACAGTGAGAGACAGAGACAGAGAGAAAGGTCTTCCTTTTGCCGTTGGTTCACCCTCCAATGGCCGCCGCGGTAGCGCGCTGCGGCCGGCGCACCGCGCTGTTCCGATGGCAGGAGCCAGGTGTTTATCCTGGTCTCCCATGGGGTGCAGGACCCAAGGACTTGGGCCATCCTCCACTGCACTCCCTGGCCACAGCAGAGAGCTGGCCTGGAAGAGGGGCAACCGGGACAGGATCGGTGCCCCGACCGGGACTAGAACCCGGTGTGCCGGCGCCGCTAGGCGGAGGATTAGCCTAGTGAGCCGCGGCGCCGGCCCCCATCAATAATATTCTTATTCTCTTCGGGAGCATTTTTTTTTAAAAAGATTTATTTATTTATTTATTTATTTGAAAGTCAGAGTTACACAGAGAGAGGAGAGGTAGAGGCAGAGAGAGAGAGAGAAAGAGAGGTGTCTTCCATCCGCTGGTTCACTCCCCAATTGGCCGCAATGGCCAGAGCTGTGCCGATGGGAAGCCAGGAGCCAGGAGCTTCTTCCAGGTATCCCACATGGGTGCAGAGGCCCAAGGATCTGGGCCATCTTCTACTGTTTTCCCAGGCCACAGCACAGAGCTGGATTGGTAGTGAAGCATCTGAGACTCAAACCAGCGCCCACATGGGATGCAGGCACTGCAGGTGGTGGCTTTACCCACTAAGCCATAGCACCGTCCCCTGGCAACATCTTTTGCTGGATCAGAAGTGGAGCAGCCGGGTCTTGAACCAGCGCCCATATGGGATGCCAGCACTTCAGGCCAGGGTGTTAACCTGCTGCACCACAGCGCCGGCCCCTTTTTTTTTTTTTAATTTTTAAAAAAAGATTTATTTTATTTATTTGAAAGGCACAGAAAAAGAGAGGCAGTGGGGGAAAAACAGAGAGAGATGTTCCATCTGCTAGTTCACTCCCCAAATGGCTCCAACAACCAGGGCTGGGCCAGGCCAAAGACAGGATCCTAGAGCTGCTTCCAGGCTGCCCTGTGGGTCCAGGGCCCCAAGCACTTGGGCCATCTTCTGCTGCTTTGCCAGGCAAATTAGCAGGGAGCTGGATCAGAAGTAAAACAGCCAGGACTTGAACCAGTGCCCATACGGGATGCCAGCATCACAGGCAGTGGCTTAACTCACTACACCACAACACTGGCCCCTATCCATCATTTTAAACTGCATACTTGCAGTAGTTGGTAGTGCTTTCACAACAGTTACTATTGTTCTGTAGCATTCTCTCTCGTGAATTCTACATTTCACCAGACTCAGTAAAGTATTTTAGAAGGGTAAATCCTCTAAGACTGGGTGAAAACACACATATTTATTGGTATCAAAAACAACAGGGATGGTGCACATTTAACAGAGCAGTTAAGATGCCTGTGTCCACTACCAGGATACCTGGGTTCATTACCTGGTTCTGGCTCCTGATTCTAGCCTCCTGCTAATGCAGACCTAGGGAAGCAGTGGTAACAACTCAAGGAACTAAGTTCCTGCCACCAACATCAAAGACCTGGTTTGAGTTCCTGGATTTGAACTTCGGCCTGGCCAATGGATGGTAGTGCTCTTTCTCTTTTTGTTTATAACTAAAAAAACAATTTTTTTTTTTTTTTTTTTTTTTGGACAGGCAGAGTGGATAGTGAGAGAGAGAGAGAGACAGAGAGAAAGGTCTTCCTTTGCCGTTGGTTCACCCTCCAATGGCCGCCATGGCTGGCACGCTGCGGCCAGCGCACTGCGCTGATCCGATGGCAGGAGCCAGGTGCTTCTCCTGGTCTCCCATGCGGGTGCAGGGCCCAAACACTTGGGCCATCCTCCACTGCACTCCCTGGCCACAGCAGAGAGCTGGCCTGGAAGAGGGGCAACCGGGACAGAATCCGGCACCCTGACCGGGACTAGAACCCGGTGTGCCGGCGCCGCAAAGCGGAGGATTAGCCTAGTGAGCCATGGCGCCGGCCTTATAACTAAAAAAATTTTTAAAATAAACAAACAGAGGCTGGCACTGTGGTATAGTAGGTGCAGGTTCGAGTCCCGGTTGTTCCACTTCCAGTCCAGCTCCTCTACTAATGCACCTGAGAAAGCAGTGGAAGATGGCAAGTACTTGGGCGCTTGCACCCAGGTGGCAGACCTGGAATAAGCTCCTGGCTCCTGCTTTCAGATCCGCAGCTCCAGCCATTGCAGCCACTGGGGAGCGAACCAGGATGGAAGATCTCTGTCTCTGTCTCTCCCTCTCTCTCTCTCTGTAACTCTTTCAAGTAAATAAATCTTTTAAAAAATAAGCAATATTTACTCCTATATGAAAACAAGAACCAAAACAAAAAACAAACAAAAACAAACCCATTCCCACCTTTGGTGCACCGAATCCTCATGACAGCCTCAAAGCCAATCTTCCGCGTGAGGTATCTCTGTAGCTCCTTCTGTAACTTCTGTACTTGTACTGGGTTGTGCTGATGATGGTAAGAGGGATAGTAATACACACTACCCGCTGAATAGCGAGATATACAGCCTAGAAGAGAATACATACTCCTTTTAAATTACCTCAGCAAAGTAACTGCATGCATTGCAGTTAATCGCTGTCTAATGAACATCCCAAGGTTCTGTCATAAAGAACATTTCACTCTTTTCAAGAGTAGTATGAAAATGTCTCTATTACTAAATGTTTAGAGAAGATTATACAATTACAACAGACAAAACTAGTATTTTTCTTTTGCTTAGGACACCATCATGTAAATACTACTGTAACAACAATTTAAGAAAAAAAAGCATTAGGAAGAACTTACCCAGAGAAGCCAAATCAGAGTACTGCCCACTGAGAAGGAATAAGTCAACAGCTACCTGCTGACCAGAGCAATCCAAGGCTAATTTCTTATAGAAGTCAGTGGATGGCGTTAGGTGTATTTCCTATTAATAATAAATTATAAAGAGAAAATGTTAATAGATCAGTATGTTTTCCAAAAATTTTAATATTTACAAAGGTAAATTGGTCATTCTATAAAATTTCTTTTTGATTTTTACTTATATATTTTAAGATTTATTTATTTACTTGAGAGGCAGAGTTACAGACAGAAAAAGGGAGAGACAGAAAGATCTTCCATCATTGGTTCACTCCCCAGATGGCCACAGTGGCTGGAGCTGGGCCAATCTGAAGCCAGGAGCCAGGAGCCTCCTCCAGGTGTCCCATATGGGCACAGGGGAGCAAATACTTCGGCCACCTTCCACTACTTTCCCAGGCCATCAGTAGAGAGCTGGATTTGAAGAGGAGCAACTGGGACCCTAACCAGTGCCCATAGGGTATGTCAGCACCACAGGTGGATGCCTAGCCTACTCTACCACAGTGCCAGCCTCTATCTATTTTTTTAAAGATTATTTTATTTATTTGAAAGGTAGAGTTAAGGAGACAGAGAGATCTTCTATCAGCTGGTCTATTCCCCAAACGGCTGCAATAGTCAGGGCTGTGCCAGGCCAAAGCCAAGAGCCAGAAGCTTCATTAGGGTCTCTGGTGTGGGTGCAGGGGCCCAAGCACTTGGACTTGGGCTGTCTTTTGCTGCTTTCCAGGCACATTAGCAGGGAACTGGATTGAAAGTGGAGCAGCTGGGACTTGCCATCGAGACACTGGTGTTTCAGGCAGCAGTATACCCTATTATGCCACAATGCCGGTCCCTTCTTTTTTTATTTTGATGTTTGTGAATTTCCATTTATTTGAAAGGCAGAGAAACACACAGAAAGAGGTGGAACAGGGAGGGGGCTAGATCTTCCATCTACTGGTTCAATAGCCAGGGCTTGGCCAGGTTGAAGCCAGAAGCCTGGAACTCCATCTGGGCCTCCCAAATGAGTGGCAGGGAGCTAAGTGACTCACCACCTGCTGCCTCTCAGGATGTCCAGCATCAGAAAGCAGGATCAGAAGCAGAGAAGCCAGGACTTGAACCAGGCGCTCCATTAAGGGATACAGTTATCTCCAAGGGAAGACTAACCAGCTACACCACACAGTCCACCCCACATCCTCTCAATTTGTTACATTAATTTTTTAAGAAAAACATTTCTTTAGAAATTAATACATCTATTATATTAACTTTGTACTTAATACAGATAATTACTAAAACTAAAAATCTACTAAATGCTCAGCATACTGGAAACTGTTTTAAACAATGCAAATACAATATCTATTAAATCTTTTCAACTACACTAAGAGGTGGGTACTACCATTATTTTTACTTTGGTTGTAAGAAAACAAATAGGCAAAGAAATGAAGTAGCTGTTCAGGCTCACTCAACTAATAAGCAGTGAAACACAGATATTCTAACTCTAGAAGAGACAATGGTTATAACCAGTATAGGATAGTGGCCTGCCTCTCATAAAATTTTGGGAAATTCAAGTCTCAAACTCTAAGTTTATAGATACAAGATACTCAAAAGCAGTTTGTGGGGGCCAGTGTTGTGGTGTCACAAGTAAAGGTACCACCTGCAATACCAGCATCCCATATGGGTGCTGACTAAAGTCCCAGCAGCTCCACTTCTAATCCAGCTCCCTGCTAATGGCCTGTGAAGACAGCAGAAGATGGTCCCTGCCACCTATGTGGCATAACCAGAATAGGTTCTTGCCTCCTAGCTTCAGCCTGTCCCAATGTTGGCTGCTGCAGCGATCTGCAACAGATGGAAGATCTCTCTCTCTCTCTCTCTCTTTCACTCTCTCTCTCTCTCCTCCCCCCTCTCTTTCTCTAACTTTGACTTTCAAAATTAATACATAAATGTTTTTTAAAGCGGTTTTTAGTTATCAGTATACAAAATATGACTACTCTTAACTGGTCATATAGGTTCTACCTTGTCCCTTGCAAATATAGTAAGTCTCCCAGACTTTCTCATCTAAGCTGGGTTGGATTGATAGTGGCCTATTAAAGGTATGAAAAATAAGAGTGGTACAGGCATTATTGTGCCCCAAGTTAAACTACTTCTAGGGATGTCCACATCCTAACTCAGAGTTTCTGAGATTGATCGAGTCTCACCTATGTTTCTTTTTTTTAAAGATTTATTTATTTATTTGAAAGGCAGAGTTACAGAGAGGCAGAGGCAGAGAAAAAGACAGAGAGACAGACAGACAGACAGACAAAGAAAAGTCTTTCATCCACTGGTTCACTCCCCATGTGGCCCCAACGGCCAGAGCTGGGCCAATCTGAAACCAGGAGCCAGGAGCTTCTTCTGGATCTCCCATGTGGGTGCGGCCCAAGGACTTGGGTCACCTTCCACTGCTTTCCCAGGCCATAGCAGAGAGCTGGATTCGAAGTGGAGCAGCCGGGACTTAAACTGGCACCCATACGTGATGCCAGTACTGCAGGCGGCAGCTTTACCCACCATGTCACTGCACCAGCCCCGTCACTTGTTTTTGATCCAGCATCCTGGTAATGTGCTTGGGAGGCAGCACATGATGGCTCAATTACTTGGGTTGCTGCCACCATGTAGGATACATGGAAGGAGTTTCTGCTCCTAGCGTCAGTATGGCCCAGCTCCAGCTCTTGTAGGCATTTGGGGACTAAACCTGCAAATGGAAGATCTCTCTCTCCTTATCACTGTGCCATTTATATATATGTATGTATGTGTGTGTATGTGTATAAATAAAAATAAATCTGTAAATAAAATAAAATAGGGGCCAGCACTGTGGTACAGTGAGTTTAGCTTCCATCTGCAATGCTGGTATCCCATATAGAATGCCAGTTCAACTACTAGATGCTCCATTTTTTTAAAAAAAAACTTCATGTTTTTTGTTTTTTTGTTACCTAAAGATTTTATTTGAAAGGCAGAATTACAGAGAAGGGGACAGAGTCAGAGATCTTCCATCCATTGGTTCACTCCCCAGATGGACATAATAGCCAGGACTACATCAGGCCAAAGTCAGGAGTCAGGACCTCCATTCTGGTTTCTCACATGGGTGCCAGAAACTCAAGAAGTTGAGCCACCTTCTGCTGCTTTCCCAGGTGCATGAGCAGGGAGCTGGATCAAAAGTAGAGCAGGCAGGACTCAAACCAGCACCCATATAAGATGTCAGCATTGTAGGCGGCAGCTTCGCCCGCTATGCCACAAAGTCGGCCCCAGCTGTTCCATTTCTGATTTAGCTCCCTGCTAATGTGTCTGGGATGGCAGAGAAGGATGGTCCAAGAGTGTTTGGGTCCCTGCCACTAACATGGAAAACCTGGATGGAGTTCTAGGTTCCTCCTTCAGCCTGGACCAGCCTCAGGTGTTGTGGTCATTTGAGGAACGAAGAAGCAGATGGAAAGATCTTTCTCTCATTCCCTGTTCCTCTCATCTTTTCTCTCTGTCTCTTTCTCTCTCCTTCCTTCCCTCCCTCCTTCTCCCTCTCATTCACCTTCCAAATAAAAATAAATACATCTTTAAACAATAAAATAAAATGGGAGAATGGAAAGGAAGGAAAAAAATAAAGATGAATCAGTCAGAAAAAATGTAATAGGGATATCTACACAAAAATGAAAGACTGTAAACATTTTCTTATATTCTCTTCCTTCACAACTGAAAAACAAATTGAAAAAACAAGCTTTCTGATCAAAGGAACACAGCATGAGCATACATCCAGTCATTGTGCCACACCTGCTGACTTTCTAACCTTAGCAGATGATCTTTGGTTGGGTTCCTCTCGTGGTTTCAGGGCTCCCACTCCAAGAGTTGGGAGTTGTGTTTGAAAAACAGACATTCGACCTCCAGTTGGGGACATCAGCTTAAAAGCAGCCTGAAGCGCAGGACCCAAGGCACTCTGGGTCTCCAGTGTCTTGGTAAACATTTGTGGCAAAGTCTTCAGTAAATCTTGGACGAGCTTGCGAAATAAAGTGAAAAAACTCCAGATTGTTATAATCAATTTTTCCCTACAATTAAATCACTCAGTATTTAATACAACAGACAAGACACTGAGTCATGATGATGGTCAGAGAATCTACAGACACTACAGTAAACAATGAAGTAGGTCAAATGACAAGAAAGCCATTTAGGTGAACATTATAAATTGGCAAGCAAGACAAACCAAAATTGGGGCCTTACAGTTCTTGCACATGCAGTAGTCCAGCAAGACTTTAAGTCCAAAATGTATCCAAAAGTACCATCCCAGTTTATAGAGATTTGCCACAAAATATGGCCTTCCCATCACCTCTAAATACTTTATTCTTTGAAATTTCAGAGTTGGTTTAATACTTCCCTGTTGCACAATCTAATACATCAAGTAACTTTGCCAACTAGTAATAACACTACAAAAAAAAAAAAAAAGAAAAAAGAAAAAAAGAAAAAAAAAAAAAAGAAAATCTACCTATTCAGGTTAGGATGTACAAATAGAGTTAATGGGGAAAAAAGTATTCCGCACTATGGCACAGTCACCAACGTCAACAGCGGAGACCATAGCCCTGCTAGTTAAAATGTTACCCTTACGGCATATATGCATGTACAGGGTAGACAACATCCCCCCTTCAGACACGTTCTGTTCACCTCTCACTGTATTATCACATGGCAATTTCCAGGCAGGTAATAACAGTTTCTTCTGAACTGACCCCAATGACACTCTGTGAATCAGAAAAGCAAAGGGCACTGAAAGCAGCCTAGCTAATGTGCTTCTACGCAGTGACCAGAAGCTTTATCTCAGCAACCCTCCCAGATTCCCACAGCTGCCAAGGCTGGTTTCCTTCATTGTTCCTCCTTTATGGAATAGGCTTCTACCTTTACTACAAAAGTGTGCTTCCTTAGAAAAATGCTCAGCACAGGTTTGAATCGACTCAGGAGCTGTTCATCTAACAAATTTGAAGAGCAAATACAAAATACTACACATCTTCGAAATGCTCCAGAAAGAAGCAAAATTTTACTTAAAGTTCATTTCAAAACCATATTCTTTAAATATTTCAATTAAACAGGCTGAATAGGGAGATGTGCCTTACCTCTTTACTTTCATTTAAATTGACTAGTAAGTTCTCTGGCATAGGTATGAAAACATCTGAAAGAACAAGGAAATACTTATTTTTTAAAAAATTCAATTGCTAAAGATGTTCTAAATCCAAAGCAATGATGCAATTTTTACCCCCTACTTAAAAGAAAAGCCACCTCCTGCACTATTAATAGACTGTCCACACGATGTCCAAAGAGCCACAGTGTGGGAGATTGACTACAACCCATCTGTTCTGAGAAGAGGTAAACAGATGCCCAATTAGAAGACACTGATCTGTCAACAGTAAGGTTTTACGCATGCACTTTGCTTCCCATGTTAAAGACTACATGGTGGAATGCTGCATTTTTTTTTTTCCTTTTTTAATGATGTACCTGCAAGCTAGCCAAAGAACCCTATTGCCACTGGGGAGGAGGGTAAGAAAAAAAAAAAAACTCAGTATAAAGTTTATAAAAAAATAAATTTATTATTAAATAATTCAAAACATGCAATGTTCACTTTAACTATCATATAAAAATGCACCATTTATTTATTTATTTATTTTTTTGAGATTGATTTTTATTTATTTGAAAGGCAGAGGTAGCCAGAGGGAGAACCAGAGAGAGAGGATCTTCCATCGGCTGGTTCACTCTCCAATGGCAGCAAAGGCCAGAGCTGGGCCCATCCAAAGCCAGGAGCTTCTTCTGGGTCTCCCATGTGGGTGCAGGAGCCCAAGGACTTAGGCCATCCTCTGCTGCTTTACCAGGTGCATTAGCAGGGAGCTGGATCATAAGTGGAACAGTGGGACTCGAAATGGCACTCATATGGGATGCCAGCATCGCAGGTAGTATGTACACCATACACTGGCCCCCACCATCTACTATTTAGGCTTCTTTTTTTCCTCTATAAAGAATTTTCTTCTAACAATATTAAGAAATTCTTCATGTGTCACAAAATCCATACTGGTAACAGTATGGTTAAATACTTAAAAGGAGTTGCTTTATTTAAAGTCTTGTGGGGCCAGCAGGTTCTACAATCACCTGCAATGCCAGCATCCCTTGTGGGTGCCAGTTTGAGTCCCGGCTGCTCCATTTCCAATCCAGTTCCCTACTAATGTGCCTGGAAAACCGATGGAGGATGACTCACTGCACCTACATGGGAAGCTCTGACTTCAGCCTGGCCCAGCCCTTGCCATTGTGGCCATCTGGGGAGTGAACATACATATGGAAACTCTCTCGGAAACTCTTTGTAACTGCCTTTCAAATAAACAAATAAATCTTTAAAGGTGTGCACTGCAACATTTCAACATGTGGTTGTTATTTTTAACACATTTAGAGTTGTTTGGTCATGACCACTGTCAAATTCCAGTCCCTGTTATTTATCTCAAAAAGAAACCTGCTCTGATTCCAATCCAGCTCCTTGCTAATGCATCTGGGAAAGGACAGGACCATGGCTCAAGTCCTTGGGGTCCTGCTATCCATGAGGGTGACCAGGACAGAGTTCCTGGTTCCTGGTTTCAGCATGGCCCAGCACCAACTGTTGTGGCCATTTGGGGAGTGAACAAACAAAAAGATCTCACTATTACTCTGCCTTTTGAATAAATAAATTAATCTTTTAAAAAATGAAAAAAACCCTGTAGCCATTAACAGGTATACTTCATTACTCTTTTCCCCAACTCCTGGCAATACTGGTCAACTTTCTATCTCTACAGTGTTGTATTTCTGACTATCTTCTAGAACGAGAATCACATCACATTTTTTCGTTACTGGCTTCCTCCAGTAAGTATAATGCTTTCAAGATCCACACATGTGGGCCTGCATCAGCACTACATTCTTTTTTACTGCCAGGTAACATTCCAGTAAAAGGATATATCATATTTTCTCTATTAATTAACCAGAAGATGGACATCTGGGCTGCATCCACTGTTTGGTGATGCTGCTATCAACTTACATGCACAAATTTTTATATAGACTTACTTTCCACTTTCTTGAGTATATACCTACTGCATAGTGTTGCTGGTCATATGGTAAGTGTATGGGTAACTTTCTGAAGAACTTACAGCCTGCCTTCCAGAGTGGCTGTAACATTTCACACTGCTTTAGTGGTGTTTGAAGTTTTCAGTTTCCCTTGCCAATACCCATTAACTCTGCCTCTTTAATTTTAGCCATTTCAGTTGGTAGGAAGTGACTTATTGAGGTTTTCAACTGCATTTGCCTGAACTCATGATGTACAGTATATTTCTATTGAGCTTGTCAACCATTTTTCTACTGACAAAATTGAACGATATGTATTGAGTAGAACTGTCTATTCAACCCCTTTATCTACTGACTAACTGGGTTATTTGGCTTTTTATTGTTGTTGTAGGACTTCACATGTATTTTAAATAAAAATCCCTTATCAGCAATGATTAGGAAATACTTCCTCCCACTCTGGGTTGTCTTTTTACCTTCCTGTTGGTGTTCTTTCAAGTTTCTAAATTCAGAGCCCAACTTATCTAATCTAATCTTTAGTTGTCTGTGCTTTTCATGTTATACTCAAAAAATTTCTGCCTAGCGGTCAGCGCTGTGGCATAACGGGTTAAACCTCTGCCTGTGGCATCAGCATCCCATATGGGCACCAGTTCAAGTCCCAGCTGCTTCACTTCCCATTCAGCTCCCTATTAAAGAACCTTGGAAAGCAGTGGAAGATGGCCCAAGGGCTTGAAACCCTGCACACCATGTGGGAGACCGGGAAGAAGATTCTGCCTCCTGGCTTTGGATCGGCCCAGCTCTGGTCACTGTGGCCATCTGGGGAGTGATCCAGCAGATAGAAGATCTCTTTCTTGCTGTCTCTCCCTCCTCTGTCTGCCTCTCAAATAAATCTTTTTAAAAAAATATATATATATACCATAAAACTTGCCATCTTCACTATTTTTAAGTGGATAATTCAGTGGCATTCAGTACATTTATGTTATGTAAACATCATCATTTATATTCAGAACTTTTTTATCATTCCAAACTTGATGACCACTGATTTCCCTTCCCCACCAACCACTGATAATCTCTGCTGCTTCCCGACTCTGAATCTGCCTATTCTAGGTACCTCAGATAAGCAGAATCATACACTATCTGTCCTTTTGTGATGGCTTACTGCACTTAGCCTGATGTCGCCATACTTCATCTATACTGTAGCATATATCAGCGCTTCATTCTTAAGGCTCAATAAAATATTCCAATATATGTTTATATCACATTTTATTTATCCATTTATCTGTTGATGGCTACTTGGGGCGTTTCTACCTTTAAGTCATAATAAATATGATGTAAAAGTATGGGTCCCTGCTTTCTACTCTTTTGGGTATATATTGAGAAGTAGAACTGCAAGATCATATAGCAATTTTATATTACCTTTGAAGAACTGCCAAATTATTTTCTATAGAGCTGTATTACTTCAGATTCCCACCAGAGATTCCAGTATTTCCACACGTTTACCAATACTTTTTACGTTCCATTTTAAAAAAAGGTGGGGGCTGGTGCTGTAGCATAGTAGGCTAAACATCCACTGCAGTGGCGTCATCCCATATGGGTGACAGTTCGCGTCCCAGCGGCTCTACTGCTCACCCAGCTCCCTGCTGATGGCATGGGAAAGCAGTGCAAGATGGTCCAAGTGCCTGGGCCCCTGCATCCGCGTGAGAAACCCAAAAGAAGCTCCTGGCTCTGGATCAGCCCAGTTCTAGCCATTGAGGCATTTGGGGAGTGAATCAGTGGATGGAAGACCTCTCTCTCTTTCCCCTTCTCCCCCTCTCCCCCTCTCCCTCTCTTCCTCTCTGTGTCTATAACTCTGCCTCCCACGTAAATAAAAAAAAAAAAAATTTAAAAAGAGAGCATGTTTAAAAAAAAAAGTCATCTTAACAGATGTGATGTGGCTATCTCACTTTGACTTTGACTTCCATTTCTCTAAAAACTAACAAAGTTTAGCATATTTTCATGTGTTTACTGCTCATTTAAATATCTTTCTTCGAAGAAATGTTCAACTCCTTTTCTCTTTTTGTAATTGTATTTTTTCTTGTTGATTTATAGTTCTTTATATGTTCTGGATATTTTATATATCCTTTTACATATTTTATATATTCTTTCATATATTCTGGATATTCAGTGGATTGTCTTTTCACTTTCTGGATAGTATCCTTTGGTGTACACAAGTTCTTAATACTGATAAACTCCAATTTCTTATTTTTCTCGTCCTGCCTACACTTTTGGTCTCATATCCAAGTAATGACTGCCAAATTAATGTCATGAAGTTTTTCCTCTCAATTTTTACAGTTTTTAGCTTTTGAGTTCAGATTTTTGATCCATTTTGAACTAATTTTCTTTCTGTGATATGAGTAAGGGACCCAACTTTATCCTTTTGCATGTCTAGTTTTCCCACACTATTTGTTGAAAAGATTGTCTTTTCCCCCACCAAATGGTCTTGGCATCCTTGTCAAGTATCAGTTGACCATATATGTTAAGGCTTATGTCTGAGCTCTCTATCCTATTTCTTTGGGTTATATGTCTGTCTTTAAATACTTTTGGAATGAATGAGAAGAAGGAAAAATAGACCAAAAGTTACTGTAAGAAGTAATATTCAGGTTTTTCTGCTACCTTGTTTAGAATTCACTCTACTTCCATAGCGCTGTCTCCTCTTATACAAAGAGATGGAACTGACTGATTCCTACAATTCCAATAATCTTACTCTTTTATACTGCAGCCTTTCTCTGATAAAACAGAATCATACCAAGTACTTCTAATTTCTCAAATAAACCTGAAGTATTACTAAAACTGAAAATTTTGAAGGAGTTTAATACATTTAAGTGTATAATATATACCTTCAATATCTGAAACTATTAGCATCTGCGGTTGGGAGAGACCTTCTTGGAGACTGTAGAAATGAATTGTACTGTCAAATGTTATGAAGCCAATTTTTGTTCTAGTGTTGCCAGGAAGTCTAAAAACAAATTCAGAAGGTTATTTTATCAAGTTTTTCCATATTCATAAACTCATAAAGTATCTGCTAAGAGTTACATGCAATTATCTAATTTAGTATTATGAAAATTGGCCCAAGATAACCAAACGTTTAAACCATCAATATTTAATTATCATGAAAATATATCTAACCCAAAGGGAAAATACTACACATAAGCCAGAAAAATAAGAGTGGAATAGTTTTATAAATTGTATTTAAGAAATAATATATAGAAACAGTAGAAAGTATACACAAAACTATGCAGATGGTATCAAGTCATTTTATTAAAAATGCTTCCAAAAATTATCACATAGAACTCTAAAATGCTGTATAAACTCTAGTTGATACATTTTTTAAAAAAAGCTTCCCTAAACTTCTTACATTCTTTAATGTATTTAAGAATGAAAAAAGAATTTTTTTTTTTTTTTGGACAGGCAGAGTGGATAGTGAGAGAGAGAGACAGAGAGAAAGGTCTTCCTTTATACCATTGGTTCACCCTCCAATGGCCGCTGTGGCTGGCTCATCGTGCTGATCCGAAGCCAGGAGCCAGGTGCTTCTCCTGGTCTCCCATGCGGGTGCAGAGCCCAGGACTTGGGCCATCCTTCACTGCCTTCCCGGGCCATTGCACAGAGCTGGCCTGGAAGAGGGGCAACCGGGATAGAATCTGGCGCCCCAACCGGGACTAGAACCCAGTGTGCCGGCGCCACAAAGCGGAGGATTAGCCTGTTAAGCCACAGCACCGGCCAAATGAAGAAATTTTTAAGATTTATTTATTTATGTGAGAGGCATAGTGAGAGATAGAGACAGGGAGACATCTTCCAACTGGTGGTTCACTCCCCAAATGGCCACAACAGCAAGAGTTGGGCCAATCTGAAGCCAGGAGCCAGGAAATTCTTCCACGTCTCCCACTTGGGTATAGGGACCTAAAGACTTGGGCCATTCTCCACTGCTTTCCCTGGCTACTTAGCAGGGAGCTGGATAGGAAGTGGAGCAGTCAGGACTTGACTGTTACCACAGGCAGGCACTAAGCCTAATAGGTCATAGTGCCAGCCCCAAAAATGTCTGTTTTAAAGGACTCATGGGGCCAGCATGGTGATGAGGCAGGTCAAGGTGTTGCTTACTCCATATTGGAGCACCAGTTTGGTGCATATTTGGAGCACTGACTCCTCCACTTCTGATCCAGCTTCCTGCTAATGCATGTGGGAAGGCAGCTGAAGATGGCCCAAGTGCTTGGGCCTCTGCCACCATATGAGAAACCGGAATAGAGTTCCTGGTTTCTGGCTTTAGCCTGGCCCAGATCCACCTGTATAGGCCACTAACAGAGTAAACCAGCAGATAGAAGATCTCTAGCTCTCTATGCCACTTTAACTTTCAAATAAATAAATAAACCTAAAAAAAAAAATACAAATGCTGGCAGTAACAAAGACACTCTTTTCACCATGATTAAGGGAGTTACTCCTTTCCTGATGAGTCTTTCACACTCCTCTACACCACACAGGAGCAGTATACCTCATTATTCACTAACATGAAATGCCGTGCTGCTTTCTTGAGTTACGTTAAGTATGTAAGCACCATTTAAAGTACCAGTTTTGGGGATGAGCCCTGTGGCACAGCAGGTTTAGCTGCCACCCGCAATGATAGCAACCCATTAGTGCTAGTTCAACTCCTGGCTGTTCCACTTACCATCTAGCTTCCTGATAATGAGCCTTGGAAAGCAGCGGTAGATGGCCCAAATACTGGGCCCCTGCCACCCACGGGACAGACACAGATGGAGTTCCAGCCTCTTGGCTTTGGCCTGGCTCAGCCCCAGTGGCCATTTGGGGACTGAACCAGTGGATAGAAGATCTCTCTCTATTTTTTTTTTGTCTCTTGCCCTCTCTCTATGTAACACTTCCTTTCAAATAAATAAATAAATAAACCTTTTAAAAAACAGAAAATAAAGTACAGGTTTTGGGGAAGATGTTTAGCCTGGTGATTAAAATGCCTGCATCCCATATTGGAGTACTTGGTTTTGAAACCCACTTCCAGCCTGATTCCACTGGGCATTTTGGGATTGGACCAGGTGTTGGGAACATTGTCTATCTCTTTGTCTCATGTCAATAAACAAAATATATAAAAAATAAAAGATTGAAAATACAGGTTTGTCTTGTTTTTGCTTTATTGGAGGGGCTGAGATAGGGAGAGAGCTTCCATTTGCTGGTTCACTCTTCAAATGCCTGCCCCCAGGCGCAGAGCCAGGAACTCAATCCAGGTGTTCTAAATGGGTGGCAGAAACCCAATTACATCAGCCACCATTGCTGACTCCCAGGGTCTGCACTAACAGGAACGCTGGAATCAGGACCCAGAGCCAGGTATCGAACCTAGGGACTCTGACACAGGCATCTTAATCACATGTTAACTACTATGCCAAGTGCTTGCACCCAAAATAATTCCTTTTATTAACTTGAGGGGCCGGCACCATGGCTCACTCGGTTAATCCTCTGTCTGTGGCACCAGCATCCCATATGGGCACCGGGTTCTAGTCCTGGTTGCTCCTCTTCCAGTCCAGCTCTCTGCTATGGCCTGGGAAGGCAGTGGAGGATGGCCCAAGTGCGTGGGCCCTGGCACCTGCATGGGAGACCAGGAGGAGGCACCTGGCTCCTGGATTCACATCGGCGTAATTCCGGCCATGGCGGCCAATTGGGGGGTGAGCCAACAGAAGGAAGACCTCTCTCTCTCTCTCTCTCTCTCTCTCTCTCTCTCTGTCTAACTCTATCTGTCAAATGAATAAAAAAAAAAAAAAAGAAAAAAGAAACTTGAAAGACTTGTTAATTGAATACAATGTGTATACACTCTTTGGATCCTTATTCCAACACACATATTGTAAAAAGATTGCTTTAGGGGCTTCAGTGGCCAGCACTGTGGCACAGCAGGTTAATACCCTGGCCTGAAGCACCGGGATCCCCTATGGGTTGCCAGTTCTAGTCCCAGCTGCTCCTCTTCTGATCCATTTCTCTGCTATGACCTGGGAAAGCAATAGAAGATGGTCCAAGTCTTTGGGCCCCTGCACGCATGTGGGAGACCTGGAAGAAGCTCCTGGCTGCTGGCTCCTGGCTACGGATTGGCGCAGTTTCAGTCGTTGCGGCCAACTAGGGAGTGAACCATCAGGAAGACCTGTCTGTCTGTCTCTCTCTCTCTCTCTCTCTCTCTCTCCCTTTCTCTCTCTGCCTCTCCTCTCTCTGTGTAACTCTGGCTTTCAAATAAATAAATAAATCTTAAAAAAAAAGAGTGCTTTAGAGACAAGCAGGAACAAAACGGGAAGAGAATATC
The DNA here is from genome assembly GCF_033115175.1 of Lepus europaeus. Classification (NCBI taxonomy): domain Eukaryota; kingdom Metazoa; phylum Chordata; class Mammalia; order Lagomorpha; family Leporidae; genus Lepus; species Lepus europaeus. The sequence continues at coordinate 144,683,802 of NC_084830.1, forward strand.
AAACAACAGTATGGAACTATTGCTATTTTTGCTCGGTGTAATACTAATATCATAATCAGGGTTAAAAGTCAGCCCTGAAGGGGCCAACATTATTGTGCAGTGGTTTAAGCTGCCAGCTGTGATGCCAGCATCTGACATGAGCACCAGCTCAAGCTCCCCAAGAACAAGCTCAAGAAAACAGCAGAGGAAGACCCAGTGCTTGGGCCCACGCTCCCTAAGCGGTAGACCAGGATGGACTTCCTGGTGCCTAGCTTCAGCCTGGCCCAGCCTTGGCCACTGCATATGAGGAATCAATCAGCAGATGCAAGATTTTTTTCTCTCTCTCTATAATTCTTTCAAGTAAATAAACAAACAAACAAAGTTAATCCTGAAGTATTTACAAAATACTATATGTGGGGCTGGTGCTGTGGCACAGTGCATAAAGCTGCTGCCTGCATTGCTGGCATCCCACATGGACACCAGTTCTAGTCCTGGCTGCTCCACTCCCAATCCAGCTCTCTGCTATGGCCTGGGAAAGCAGTAGAAGACAGTCCAAGTTTTGGGCCCCCTGCACCCATGTATGAGACCAGGAAGATGCTCCTGGCTCCTGGCTTTGGATTGGCCCAGCTCCAGTTATTGTGACTATTTGGGGAGTGAACCAGAGGATGGAAGACCTCTCTCTCTCTCTCCCTCTCTCCCTATGCCTCTGCCTCTGTCTTTCAAATAAATAAATCCTACCAAAAAAAAAAAAAACTATATGCCGTCTGAGATCTGTGCTAAGATATTCAATGGAAAAAACAAATCGTGTGAGTGAAGGGAGAGAATCAGAACAGCACAATGCTGAAGACAATGACCTTGGGAGACAGATACATGGAGGTTATTCTTCCTATTAGAAGTACAAAAATAAGGATTCCATGTGTATCCAAATTTAACAACTGATTTAAATGATCTTTTAGACCATAATTACATAAGTAGCATTTTTAAAGTAAATTTTGAAAACTACCTATTCATTTTGCAAACACAGATTTAGATTTAAACTGAATTAAAACACTTACAAGTCCAGATTGTCTAACAAACTCTGGCAAACTGAATTCAAGTATCCAGTTTCAACTGCATTGTGAGACACATCAAACACAAAAAGGTACACTGGAGGTTGAGGCGGCCGTAACTGAAGGAAAATAAAAATTTCATTAAATGCATTTAATAGGGATTAATTTAAACTTATCAGTTGCAGGATCAACATACAGGCCAACAATGAAATCAGCAGTATGTACAGGCTCAGACTTTAGCAAATAGATAAAGCTATACCATGAGAGTGTCCTTTGAAAAGCTCACACATAATACACATTTTTCATGAACCTTTTGAAGACCCCTTGATATACAGATTTCAAAAATTTTCACACCAAATAAACTCATCTTTTAATTCTGTCTTCCATGAACTCTTTGAAGTACACTTGCAGTTTTATAGACATATTCCAAAAAGGAAAAGGAACCTGTGACTGCAATAATTCAGCAGAATATTTTCTCAAAGACAGGAAGGGAAGGAAATGTGATCAGAAGAGCCTCTGACAACAAGGGCAACATCCAGTTTCTGACCCCAGGTAGTGCTAACAAAAGATTTTATAATTATTTGGTGAACCTGTTTTTTAAAATATCTTTTCTACGGCCGGCGCCGTGGCTCAACAGGCTAATCCTCCGCCTTGCGGCGCCAGCACACCGGGTTCTAGTCCCGGTTGGGGCACCGATCCTGTCCCGGTTGCCCCTCTTCCAGGCCAGCTCTCTGCTGTGGCCAGGGAGTGCAGTGGAGGATGGCCCAAGTGTTTGGGCTCTGCACCCCATGGGAGACCAGGATAAGCACCTGGCTCCTGCCATTGGAACAGCGCGGTGCGCCCGCCGCAGCGCGCTACCGCGGCAGCCATTAGAGGGTGAACCAACGGCAAAAGGAAGACCTTTTCTCTCTGTCTCTCTCTCTCTCACTGTCCACTCTGCCTGTCAAAAATTTAAAAAAAAAAAAAAAAAATCTTTTCTACATGTGTGTTATATTTTACACTTTGGAGAAATTATAATTCTGAATGTGACAGATCAAGTTAGCCTTACCTGGCTATTTAACCAACATATTTCAGCCAATTTTCACTGAGTAAAAAACAAAACAAATCACCTCAGACAGTTTCTCCTGCTATCAATGCAACATGAATCACTTCCGTGACAGAAAAGGTGTGGGGACTTCTTCCCCCAGTGAACAGTAATCAGTTCTGCACTGGACACCAGCTGGGTGTCCTCTAATCTACTTTGTTCTGACGCTACCAACCTGGAGTGAGCATCAGCTTACAGAGGCTGACACACCACAGAGTTTTCTAACAGAGAAAACTGGTCATGACTCAACATAAATATAATCACATGATGGTGCTGCAAATTTCTGGATGGATACACAGGAAACTTCAGTGGAATTTTATCTTCTTTTACTTTTCATACATACACATAGAGCCTAATGAACTACTTTATAATGAACAAACACTACAATTTTATAAACTTTAAAGCATCAAAGTCCATTACAGGATGGTAAACTGTTTAACTTAAGCCAATGACTGTGACATAAGTCCTGTATGCAAACATGCAGGCTTACCATGTATTCTGAAGGAGCCATAAATTCAATAGTAGCATTCTGAACTTCAGGTCTTCTATGAGGTTCTCCATAGACTCTGGTCAAAGGGTTGTACATGAATTCTTCAGGAACTACACAAAGTCAACAATATATGTATGTATATATAGACATATATTAATAAAAATGAAAGGATATAATATACCTTGTATTTCACCATTTTCTTAATTTAGGGGTTCACAAATAATTCAGTACAGGATAAATATTAAGGGATAAATTTACTTTTTTCTTGAATTTCTATTCACGTTTCTCACATATTAAACAGTACTGGATATATCTTGTTAATACAACTAAGATACTCTCACTGTATTAATTCTTATTAGAGCTATATTCCCTAAAATATCTTGAAAAGATGATTAAAATAACTCTTTAAATACCAAGTATATATTACTATATTTCACAATTATCCAAGGATATTAACATTTAACATATTAAATGTACAGAATCTGGCTGGCTTTTGAAAGCTATGAAACATTAATGACTTAGTGACACACTGATGAGACCTTTATGGAACATTAGTTGCCCACCACATACAATGTACTAGTGCTCAAGGAGTATTTGCTAAATTATTACCAGAACGGTTTCCCAGTTACCATTTAGAAACTCACTCAAATCCCTATGCACTCTTAAAGGTAAACTATAATTCACGCAATGGGCTGGTCTACATATGGCAACACCTTAATACAATTCCATTTCTTATGTTAAAGCACATACACACAAGACTTCAAAGAAGTACTAAATAGTATATATACATATCCTCAATTATGAGAGTACAAGAACATTCTTACCCTAGCTTCAACTTCCTATACCCTTAAAAAACATAAACAGGGGCCAGCACTGTGGCACGGTGGGTTAAAGCCCTGGCCTGCAGCGCCAGCATCCCATATGGTCACTGGCTCAAGTCCTGCCTGTTCCACTTCCCCTCCAGCTCCCTGTAAATGTACTAGGCAAGCAGTGGAGGATGGCTCAAGTCCTTGAACCCCTGCATCCACACAGGAGACCCAGAAGAAGCTCCTGGCTTCTGGCTTCAGAGCAGCTCGGCTCTGGCCATTTGGGGAGTGAACCAGCATGACTACTCTCCATGACTATCTTTCAAATAAATAAATGTTCATAAAAATTTGTTATGCCTGTTTCCCAACTGTTGATGGAATCTCCTTCCTTATCAGTCATCTAACTTTTAATGTGGATATTGACATACCCCTTTCCTTCTCTGATGCCATCAGATTATTGTTGATTAAATCATATTCCTCACATATACGTGTAAGCCGTGAAATACTTACTGAGACAGATTTCCTTCTCAATTACTGAAAGAACTACACTCAACTAGCCTTCCAGCAATGCTCACCTCCCTCCCAGCAGTGAATAAACTAAGCAGCTATTCTGTGGACTTTCTTTTATTCTAGAGAAAAGACACAGAACAATCTTCAAATAAAAATCTTACTTAAATTACTGTCTTAAATAATACTATGAAACATAATTTATTATATACCAATATAATAAATGCAAAAATGCAGTATCAACCTAACATCACTTTTTTTCCTTTTAAAGTATATAACTATGTGTTTACACACACAAATGCATAGAAAAAAGTTAACAGTAGTTTCCTTGAAAGGATTGGTTACAGGTAAATAAGAAGGTCAGTTTTTGGTTTTTCCTTTTTTTTTTTTAACATCATGTTTGTGTTATCCAATATCTATAATATGGAAGTAGAAATTAATGAATGTTTGAGAAAGGCATACCATCATTGACTCGGTAACATAAATTACACTTCCATCTCCTGTGATCAAGAAAGCTGACAAAGGGGTTGATGTACGTCCGGCATGAACGGCATCTCACAATTGTACTGGAGGTAACCACAGGCAATTGCTGACAAAACAAATCAAATTTTTCAATGCAGTGATCATCATGCTAACAGGACAACATTAATCCATCCCTTCTAAATGATTACTGATATAATATAATTTTAGGAAAAAAAACTAAAGTAAAAGATGTGTCTAAAACACGACACAAAGGAACTGTGTGTATCTGAAACATATGGATTTTAAACTGATGTTTTTCTGAAGGACCATTTTCATTAAAATATTCCTTTTTCAAAAAGTATTTTTTTGAGGCTGGTACCATGGCATAGCAGGTAAAGCTGCCACCTGCAGTGCCAGAATCCTATTCGGGTGCCAGTTTGCATCCCGGCTATTCCTCTTCCAATGCAGCTTTCTGCTTATGGCCTGGGAAAGCAGTGGAGGAGAGCCCACATGCTTGGGCCTCTGCACCCATGTGGGAGACCCAGAAAAAGCTCCTGGCTCCTGGCTTTGGATCAGCTCAGCTCCAGCCGTTGCAGCCATGTGGGGAGTGAACCAGCAGATGGAAAACGTTTCTCTCCCTCTCCCCATCTCTGTAACTCTACCTCTCAAATAAATAAAATCTTTAAAAAAAAGAAAAAAAAAAAGCATTTTTAACACTTACATCACAACACCAAAACACAAAACTGACACTACAGGGTAGGTGGTTAAGATACCTACATTCCATAGCCAGACCCAGCTACTTTTCCGATTCCAGCTTCCTATGAATGCACTATGGGAGACAGCAGTGCTAGCTCTGGTACTTTGGCCTCCTACACCTACATGGTAAACCTGGATTGAGTTCTGGGCTCCTGGTTTTGGCCTGGCCTAGTGCTGAACCAGAAGACAGAAGATCTCTACCTATTGTCTGTTTCCTTTTCTCTCTGCCTTGAACATAAATATACTTTAAAAATTAAAATCTTGAAACTTTTTAAAAAAATTTTCTGACTTTCAAATAAATAAATAAATCTTTAAAAAAAAAAAAAGGAAGTATTGGTTAACCCCAGCCTTGGCTCTTGTGGTCATGCAGAGGATAGAAGATCTACCCCAATCAATGTCAATTTCTCTCTCTCTGTCTCTCAGCCTTTAAATAAATAAATCTTCTTTTTTTTTTTTGAATTTTATTTTTGACAGGCAGAGTGGACAGTGAGAGAGACAGAGACAGAGAAAGGTCTTCCTTTGCGTTGGTTCACCCTCCAATGGCAGCGGCGGCCGGTGCACCATGCTGATCCGAAGGCAGGAGCCAGGTGCTTCTCCTGGTCTCCCATGGGGTGCAGGGCCCAAGGACTTGGGCCATCCTCCACTGCCTTCCTGGGCCATAGCAGAGAGCTGGCCTGGAAGAGGGGCAATCGGAACAGAATCCAGCGCCCCGACCGGAACTAGAACCCGGTGTGCCGGTGCCACTAGGCGGAGGATTAGCCTGTTGAGCCATGGCGCCGGCCTCAAATAAATAAATCTTAAAAAAAAAAAAAAAAAAAGAATTGTGGGGCCACGCCGTGGTGCAGCAGGTTAAAGCTCCAGCCTGCAGCACCAGCATCCCATATAGGCACAGGTTTGAGTCCCGACTGCTCCTCTTCTGATCCAGCTCTCTGCTATGGCCCTGGAAAGCAGTAGAAGATGCCTTGGGCCCCTGCACCTGCATGGGAGAACCAGAAGAGCTCCAGCCTCCTGACTACGGATCAGCTCAGCTCTGGCTGTTGTGGTCATTTGGGGAGTGAACCAGCAGAATGGAAGACCTCTCTCTGTCTCTACCTCTCTCTGTAACTCTAAAATAAAATAAAATAAAAAAATAAAAAATAATCAACTAAAACAAAATAAATTAATTAAATAAATAAAATAAAATGAGATAGAATTGCTGCTTGGGACACACTGCCATCCCATATCAGAGCACCTGGGATTGATTTCTGGCTATGTATCCGATTCCAGCTTCTTGCCAGAATACATTGTAGAAGTCAGCAAGTAATGGTTCAACTACTTGAGTCCCCACCATCCATGTGGGAGACACTGACTTGGGCTCAGGCACATGGTTTCAGTCTGGTCCAGGACCAGCTTTTGTGGGGATTTAGGGAGTAAACCAGCAGACGGAAGATCTCTTTCTGTCTCTCTCTCTGCCTTTCAAATAAACGAAAAAAATTTTTCAAAAAGCAAACAAGAATAACCATCTAATGCAAACATCTGGTGAAGTATTACAAAGTTTCTTGTTAGTACATTAAGAGTCATACTTAATTCTTATAAAAGAACTGTTATACACTAAGGTAAGGTTAAATGATACATTATTTTTTATTATTTATTTACTTATTTTTTAAGATTTATTTTGTTTATTTGGAAGAGTTATAGAGAGAGGTAGAGACAGAGAGAGAGGTCTTCCATCTGCTGGTTCACTCCCCACATGGACGTAATGGCTGGAGCTGAGCCGATCCAGTATGGTGGGGCTGGCTACTCCACTTCTGATCCAGCTCTCATAGCAATGGTCTGGGAAAGCAGCAGAAGACGGCCCAAGTCCTTGAGTCCCTGTACCCACATGGGAGACCCAGAAGAAGCTCCTGGCTCCTGGCTTCGGATCAGTACAGCTCCAGCTATTTTGGCAATCTGGGGAGAGAACCAGTGGATGAAAGACCGCTCGCTCTCTCTCTCTCTCTCTCTGATTCTCTGCCTCTGCCTCTCTGTAACTCTGTCTTTCAAATAAATAAATAAATCTTAAAAAAAAAAAAAAAAACAGTATGGTTCATTTACCTAGTATCTTTTAGTATCTCTATTCTATTCAGTAATTATTAGATTTTCAACAATATGCTTATTTGATCTCATTTTGAAAGTGTTTGGTGGCCGGCGCTGTGGCTCAACAGGCTAATCCTCCGCCTAGCAGCGCTGGCACACCGGGTTCTAGTCCCGGTCGGGGCACCGGATTCTGTCCAGGTTGCCCCTCTTCCAGGCCAGCTCTCTGCTATGGCCCAGGAGTGCAGTGGAGGATGGCCCAAGTGCTTGGGCCCTGCACCCCATGGGAGACCAGGAGAAGCGCCTGGCTCTTGGCTTCGGATCAGCGCGGTGCGCCAGCCGCAGCGGCCATTAGAGGGTGAACCAACGGCAAAAGGAAGACCTTTCTCTCTGTCTCTCTCTCACTGTCCACTCTGCCTGTCAAAAATAAAAAAATAAATAAAAATAAATAAAGTGTTTGGTAATAAAATTTTGCCTGAACTACCAATAAAGAAACCTGAAGATAGCTCAAATTCTGCATTTTCACCACGACGATAATTCGCCATGAGAGGTTGACTGTCACGACAGAAACCTACCACTAGGTCCTTGAAAGGGTGAAGCAGCAGCCCCAGGGGAAGTTTGGCTTTATTCAGTAAGGCCTGCGTCTGAGGGATGCTCGTCAGCGTGCATCGGAACAACCTGCATCAAAGCAAAACACACGTGTTGGTTGCTACCAAGATTATTTTTGGACAAAAAAAGGTGATTTAAAAGATACACATTTAATATTTGATCAGATTACAAATGAAGTATTTTAACACTCTCTCAAATTTCTCACACTACATTTTTAAACAGTGAGTAGATATTTACTCACATTTTATGCTCATAAAGAAATTCAGTCTCCTCTAGGCCTGTACGTAAGACAGTCTATACTATGAAATGACTTGTTTTTTTTATGCAGATCTAGAGTTGCTGACTCAATTTGCAAATGCAAAGCTTATTATTTAAGAAGTTCAGTTTTGCTGAAGATTTTGAACACACATTAAAAATAATAAAATCCAGTTTGTCAGAAAATCTTGACCATATATAAAAATTTGTGAACTTTTAGCAAGAAAGGACTATTAAATTTGTTATAAAATCAATTTAAAATGAAAACAAAAAAAAAAAGGGATAGAACCAAATCCTTGTATTTTTAATTTTTAAAAGCTTATTTATGTATCTGAGAGGCAGAGAAAAACATAGAGGCAGACAGAGCGCACGTTCTCACCCACTGGTTAGCTCCCCCAAATGCCCACAACATCTAGAGGGCTGGGCCAGGAACTTGATCCGGATCTCTCATGTGGGCAGAAGGAACTCAACTACTTGAGCCCTCACTACTGACTCCCAGGTTCTGCATTGGTAGGAAGCTGGAGTCAGCAGCTAGAGCCAGGAACCCAGTCAAGGTACTCCACTATGGGTCTTGAGTATCTTAACTGCTGGGCTAAATGACCACATTTGCACTTAGGATTCTGAAGAACCAATGTGGCTACCACAATGATCATGAGTATCATAACTGCATTAGAACTCCTAAAAGCACCCATCAGCTCAGGAGTTACAACACCATTTCTTTCTTTTTTTGTTGAGATCTATCTATTTTGTTTGAAAAGCAGAGTTTGAGAGGTAGAGAGGAAGAAGGAGAGGAACAGAGAAAGGGAAAGAGGGAGAGGGATGGAGAGAGATCTTCCATTCGCTGGTTTACTCCCCAAGTGGCCACAATTTGGGCCCAGCCAAAGCCAGGAGCCAAGAGTCTTATCCAGGTCTCCCAAATAGGTAGCAGGGGTCCAAGGACCAGGGCCATCTTCTGCTGCTTTCTCAGGCCCACCAACAGAGTTGGATCAGAAGTGGAGCAGCTGGGACTTAAACTGGCGCCAAAATGGGATGCTGGTATCACTGGAGGCAGCTCAAGGCTGCAAAACAGCCCCGGCCCCAACAACACTATTTTTTAACTTACAACACGTCCAATCTCAAGTAAGCTAATAATGGAGTTCTATCTTCTGCATCCAAAATGGTTTTCATAAATTAACGTACACACGTGGCTTACTCACTACACCTGTAGCTCCAAGAGGGGAAAAAAATAGAAAACTTCTACAACATGTATAACATCACATTCAGTAACTAGAGCTATTTGAAATCTTACTCTGGGCTACAGTTGAGTTTCTGGATGTCTTCATGCAAATTCGGAACCGGAGGCCGCAAAGGTGTTGGGGGAAGCATGTTCCTTTCTTGAAGAAGATTGACAACTCTTAGACCCTCTGGATGTAGACTTAATCCACTCATGCTTGCAGTTAAATGATTAGCACCTAAGGGAGACTAGACACATAATTTCAAAGTAAGTAACCTTTTAAGTGTGTAGGGACTTTGCTAACTCCTCTCTAGATAACCAAAGAACAGATTACCTGGACAAACTCTTGATTGTGAAGAAATGCATGACGACAAAGGCTTTATGAAATATTCATTACTATTCTGATTATAAAAATATTTTTTAACATAATTTCCTCAAACTTTCTAATGAGCATACAGTTTTTTTAAAAAAGTAGAAAATTAGGTTCAAAAGAAAACCCAAAAAGCTAACCTGAGTAAAGGCCTGTGGCCCACTTGGGTAATTCAAGGAAGAAGATGGGATTCCAGTTGCATTGGGCGGCGTTGTGTTCTGATAACCAGGTGGTAAGGAGGGATATGAATATCCAACACTTCGGCTCATTTTGGGATTTTTATTTGTAAGCTGTGGTGTTGCTAGAAACAAGGTAACTTTTAAGTTCTATTTTATACTCCACAATACTTTAAATCATTGCATAGCTCTATTAAATTATAGGAATTATAACTCCAAAATAATTTAATATTTTCATTTGCCAATTTTACAAAAGACAAACAATGGTAATAAAGTATTACCAACATTTAAAATCCAATTAATGCAGACTACTGGAAAAATTTAAAGAAGTTTGCTACAGTTGATTTATTTTCACATTATATAATAAATTTTGTACTCAGGCTAAAATTTTAAGAACTTTAATAAATTTACATATTTCTAATTCCTAGGCATACTCTATAATCATAACATAAAGATAATAATAAAGCCCTAAATCCCAATTCTGAAGGGAAAAATTAGCAAAAGATCCAAATGCAAAGATCAAGAATTTTAACAGTAAGGATAGCTATATAATAACACGATTATGAAGTTTTCTTCTTAGGTTTTCTATAATGAGCACAGATTCTTACAATGAACACATACAACTTACATAACAAAAAAGTAAATAAATTATTAAAAACTTTCATAGCATCTCACCCAAGAAGCCACCTCCTTCGATTTCATCATAACTACTGTGGACCATCGTTGCTCCATTATTAGTATCTGATGTAATACCTAAGAAAGTTCATTAACAAGATTTAAATTAGAATGATTATCACGGGGCCAACGCTGTGGCACAGTGGGTTAACACCCTGGCCTGAAGCGCCGGCATTCCATATGGGCGCCGGTTCTAGTCCCAGCTGCTCCACTTCCAATCCAGTTCTCTGCTTTGGCCGGGAAAGCAGTGGAAGATGGCCCAAGTCCTTGGACCCCTGCACCCGCGTGGGAGACCCGGAGAAAGCTCCTGCTCCTGGCTTAGGATTGGCATAGCTCCAGCCACTGCGGCCATCTGGGGAGTGAACCATCGGACGGAAGACCTCTCTCTCTATGTAACTCTTTCAAATAAATAAATAAATCTTTAAAAAAAAAAGAATGATTATCACAATTTCTGTAAGATTTGAATTAATACTGAAATTGTAAGACAACTTCCCACACAGCAAACAGTTTAAACCACAACCTACCAAAAATGCCAAGTGTCAAATGTCAAGTTTTTAAATTTATGAAAGTCTCACATAACTTGGATGCAACTTAGCAGGAAGTAAACACAAGTCTTTGGAAGCAGTCTTCTTTCACTCTATTAGTGGTGACAACAAAGACACAAACAGCAAGACTTCTGGAAACCTAAGCAAGAGAGCTTCTTAGCAAGATGGTCTTTTGTAGGGGCTTATAAAATTATATACTATCTGAAAGACCTTGGCAATTATGAGACGTGCATTAAAAAGTTCTTAGGTATAATTCATATACACCAAAATCAATCAAAAAACAATAACTTAAAGATAACAAAGCAAAATAATGAGGATGAAAGATCTCATTTTCAAATATCTAACAGAGGGGAACCCAAAATTAATTTGAAGGTGATATAACATACACAGTGATCCCTCAATATCCAAGGAGGGCTGGTCTCAGAATCCCCACACCAAAACCTGCAGAGATACCAGACCCTCATATAAAATGGCATAACCTATGTACAAGCTCCTGTATACTTTATTTTTTTAATTATTTATTTGAAAGGCAGAGTTACAGAGAGGCAGAGGCAGAGAGAGAGAGAGAGAAAGAGATCTTCCATCTGCTGGTTCACTCCCCAGATGGCCAAAATGGCCAGAGCTGAGCCAATCCAAAGCCAGGAGCCAGGAGCTTCTTTTGGGTCTCCCACATGGGTGCAGGGGCCCAAGGACTTGGGCCATCTTCTACTGCTATCCCAGGATACAGAGAGAGCTGGATCAGAAGTGCAGCAACTGGGTTTGAACTGGCGCCCACATGGGATGCCAGCACTGCAGGCAGCAGCTTTTACCAGCTAAGCCACAGCGCCAGCCTCTGCCCCATATACTTTAAACAACCCTAGAATCCTTTAATCACTTAATACAATGAAAACAGTTACTTTACTTTATTGTTTAGGGCAGGGTTGGGAGACATCTGGTCAACAATGACACACAAGGCCCGTAAAATCATTTGGCCTGACCCTGCCAAAGCAACAGCAGGTGGAACTCAAAATTCAATAAAAAAGCAGGGTAATTTTTAAGTTGGTAATTTTTTTTTTTTTTTTTAATTTTTGACAGGCAGAGTGGACAGTGAAAGAGAGAGAGAAAGGTCTTCCTTTGCCATTGGTTCACCCTCCAATGGCTGCCGCGGCCGGCGCACCGCGCTGATCCGAAGCCAGGAGCCAGGTGCTTCTCCCGGTCTCCCATGCGGGTGCAGGGCCCAAGGACTTGGGCCATCCTCCACTGCACTCCCAGGCCATAGCAGAGTGTTGGCCTGGAAGAGGGGCACCTGGGATAGAATCCGGCGCCCCAACCGGGACTAGAATCCAGTGTGCCGGCACCGCAAGGCGGAGGATTAGCCTGTTGAGCCACGGCGCCGGCCTAAGTTGGTAATTCTGAATGGCATGTGAATCAATTTATAAATATCCAAATGGCCTTTGTGTGTGTGTAAGATGTATTTGAAAGGGAGAGTTACAGAATGAGAGGGAGACAGAGAGAGAGAGAGAGATCTTCCAGCCACTGCTTCACTCCCCAAAAAGCTGCAGCAGCCAGCTGGGTCAAGCTGAAGCCAAGAGCCTGCAACTTCATCTGGGTCTCCCATGTGGGTGCATGGGCTCAAGCATATGGGCCATCTTCCAATCATTCTGAGGCACATTAGCAGTGAGCTGGATCAGAAGTGGAGCAGCTGGAACTTGAACTGACTTATTAACCAGCTACACTATAATGCTGGCCCTGGTTAACTGCCTTTGACAGAAAAAAGGTTCCCACCCCTGGTTTAAGGAATGACAAGAAAAAAAAAAAAAAAAAAGACTGTACATACTCACTACACCTGCAAATCTTTTTCTCAAATCTTTTCATTCTACAGATGGGTGAATTCCTGGATGCCAAACCTGAGAAGAGGGCTGACTCAGAATTAGAACACTATTTACAGTCTACAGAACAGTCAGCACTGTGGCTCTGCAGGTTAAAACGCTGTCTGCAGTGGCCCGATCCCATATGGACGCCGGTTCAATTCCTGGCAGCTCCACTGTGACCCAATTCCCTGTTAATGTGCCTGGGAAAGCAGCAGAGAATGGCTCAAGTGCTTGGGTCCCTGCCAGCCACATGGGAGACCTGGATGAAGCTCCCAACTCCAGACTATAGCCTGGCCCAGCTCTGGTCTTTATGGCCATTTGGGAAGTGAACCAGTAGATAGAAGATTTCTCTGTCTCTCTCTGCTCTGCCTATCTGTAACTCTGCCTTTGAAATAAATAAATCTTTAAAAACAAAAGTCTATAGAAAGAAAGGTATGCCAAAGATATCTGCTTATGAAGAGCTAAAATTTTATTTTCAGGTAGCTCTGCATTTTGTGAGGTCTAAACTGGGGACAGAAGAAAATTAAACTCAATACCAACAACTTCTATCACTTCAATACAACCATATTAAGTCTTAAGTTTGGTGGTTTCAATACAGTAAGTAACTTATTTCCCATTCTCAAAACTAACATGATTTCAGGCATGAACTAACAAAGAAAACCACAGTTGAAACTTTTAGCACAAACAAAAAAATTGGGTGTACTGGGAATTCTTTTTAGTGAGCTAAAATTTTAAATATTTACTGTAGCTTGACTTTCTTTTTCTTTTTTTTTTTTTTTTTTTTTTTTTTGACAGGCAGAGTGGATAGTGAGAGAGAGAGAGAGACAGAGAGAAAGGTCTTCCTTTTGCCATTGGTTCACCTTCCAATGGCTGCTGCGGCCGGTGCATCATGCTGATCCGAAGCCAGGAGCCAGGTGCTTCTCCTGGTCTCCCATGCGGGTGCAGGGCCCAAGGACTTGGGCCATCCTCCACTGCCTTCCCAGGCCATAGCAGAGAGCTGGCCTGGAAGAGGGGCAACCGGGATAGAATCCGGCGCCCCGACCGGGACTAGAACCCGGTGTGCCAGCACCGCAAGGCGGAGGATTAGCCTGTTAAGCCACGGCGCCGGCCTGTAGCCTGACTTTCAAAGCTATAATGTGGTATTAAAAAAGATGATGCCTTCTGATACTGCTACTTCAAGTAGTGTCAACACTATTGTTTTTACTATCTATAATTTTTAAAAATTAAGGCTAAGAAAAACACAAAAACTACAATATTTAGGAGGAGAGTATGGGTATTGTATTTTCCCTTCTTCTTCTCCGTTTTCCTATTTCTACATCTTGTTACAATTGTTTACACTGTTTCAACTGCCAAAATAAAACTTCCTTTAAAAAAATCTTATTTGAGGCCGGCGCCGCGGCTCACTAGGCTAATCCTCCGCCTTGCGGCGCCGGCACACCGGGTTCTAGTCCCGGTCGGGGCACCGATCCTGTCCCGGTTGCCCCTCTTCCAGGCCAGCTCTCTGCTGTGGCCAGGGAGTGCAGTGGAGGATGGCCCAAGTGCTTGGGCCCTGCACCCCATGGGAGACCAGGATAAGCACCTGGCTCCTGCCATCGGAACAGCGCGGTGCGCCGGCCGCAGCGCGCTACCGCGGCGGCCATTGGAGGGTGAACCAACGGCAAAAGGAAGACCTTTCTCTCTGTCTCTCTCTCTCTCTCACTATCCACTCTGCCTGTCAAAAAAAAAATTAAAAAAAAAATAAAATAAAATAAAAAAATCTTATTTGAATAAATATTTACATTTCAAAGTTATACCTTAAAGCATTTCTATATAAAACTTCAAAATGCTTGTATATTTTATTTCATCTCATATTTTTTAATATTTACAGTAACAATGCCAATCAAAATACTTCAATGAGAAAGTCAATTATTTTTTTTTAAGGTTAATTTTTTATTTATTGGAAAGCTAGTATCACAGACAAAGAAGTTGGGGGGAGAAAGAGATCTTCCATTCACTGGTTTACTCCCCAAATAACTATAATGTCCAGGGCTGGACCAGGACAAAGTCAGGAGCCAGGAACTTCTTCTGGGTCTCCCATATGGGTGCAAGGGCCCAGGTAGTTGGGCCATCTACCACTGCTTTTCCAGACATATTAGCAGGGAGCTGGAAGTAGAGCAGTTGGGTCTGGAACCGGTGCCCAGATGGGATGAAGGTATTGCAGGTGGCAGCTTAACCAGCTATGCCACAACCCTACCTTGCGGAAGTCACTATTTTAAAAGAATAGTTCTAATATCTTGTCCAGAAGCAGGAATTCTTTTCTTGTACCACTACCAGAAGACAATGATTTAAAAAAAAAAAAAAAAAAATGTAGGCAGGCATTTGGTATAGTTAAGCTGCTACTTGGGATACCCACAACCTGTATCAGAGTGCCTGGGCTGAAGTCTCATCTCCACTCCTGATTCCAGCTTACTGGGAAGCAGGAAGTGATGCTCAATTAGGTGGATCCATGCCACCCATGTGGGAGACCTAGACTGAGTTCCAGGCTCCTGGCTTTTAGGTTGGTCTGCCCAAAGGCATTTGGAAGGTGAATGAGTAGGTGAAGATTCAACTCAAATAATTAAGTTTATTTATTTAATTCAAATTATTAAAATAAATGAATCTGCAGGACAACAAAAACAATAACCAAAAAAGCCAAGCACAGTAGTTTCTAGATGCTAGTCCATAGCCTACCACGGTATAATAAAATTCCGGAAGAATTTCTTTAAATTCTAAATTCCTGAAGCCCATTCTAACCAAAACTATATTTTCTGGAAAAATATTATTCTAGTAGCACAGAATGCATGTAATATTCATCTTTCTTCCTCAAGCCAAAACTTAAGCACTTGACCTTGGTTTTGATTTGCTTACCTTCTTGGTTGACAGCTGAATTAAACGAAGGCTGGGGTACAGCTCCCTGTAATGATTTCTGGGGTACCCGTACTGGAGGAGGGCCTCCAGTTGGAGGAGGGGGTCCATAAGGAGCTCCTGGTTGAAAAGTGGTAGGCAGAGGTGGATTTGGTAAGGGAGCTGCATAACCTATTAAAACATTGATTTTTCACATGTCACTTGGGAATACAACACAGCCTTTGACAAATACATATTTTTATTACAGGCATCAGCAAATACCAGAATGTTAATTGTCTAAATTTGTGATTTTTTAATCTATATGTATTTGTTTAATGACTGATTTGTTTATTTATTTGAAAGGCAGAGTTAGAGAGTCAGAGGCAGAGAGACAGAAGTCTTCCATCCACTGGTTCACTACCTAAATGGTTGCAACCGCCATAGGTGAGCCAATCCAAAGCCAGGAGCCGGGAGCTTCCTTTGGGTCTCTCATGCAGGTGCAGGGGTTCAAGCACTTGGGCCATCTTCTACTGCTTTCCCAGGCCACAGCAGAGAGCTGGATCAGAAGTGGAGCAGTTGGGACTCAAACCAGCACCCATATGAGATGATGGCACAGTGGGCAGAGGTTTAACCACTATGCCACAGCACCACCCCTATATGCATTTTTTTTTTTTTTTTTGACAGGCAGAGTGGACAGTGAGAGAGACAGAGAGAAAGGTCTTCCTTTGCCGTTGGTTCACCCTCCAATGGCCGCCACGGCTGGCACGCTGCGGCCGGCACACCGCGCTGATCCGATGGCAGGAGCCAGGTGCTTCTCCTGGTCTCCCATGGGGTGCAGGGCCCAAGGACTTGGGCCATCCTCCATTGCACTCCCTGGCCACAGCAGAGAGCTGGCCTGGAAGAGGGGCAACCAGGACAGAATCCGGTGCCCCGACCGGGACTAGAACCCGGTGTGCCAGCGCCACAAGGCGGAGGATTAGTCTAGTGAACCGCGGCGCCGGCCTCTTTTTTTTTTATTTAACAGACAGAGTTAGACAGTGAGAGAGAAAGAGACAAAGGTCTTCCTCCCGTTGGTTCACCCCCCATATGGCTGCTACGGCCAGAGCTACGCCGGTCTGGAGCCAGGTGCTTCCTCCTGGTCTCCCATGTGGGTGCAGGGGCCCAATCACTTGGGCCATCCTCCACTGCCTTCCCGGGCCACAGCAGAGAGCTGGACTGGAAGAGGAGCAACCGGAACTACAACCCCGTACCCATACGGGATGCCGGCGCTGCAGGCAGAGGATTCATCAAATGAACCATAGCGCCAACCCCCCCTTTGCATTCTTTATACATTTCCAACTCTCTCTAACCATACTTATCACCTGTCAATTATTAAAGCAGTATAAATAAAAACTGGCATCAAATCACTTCTAGATACAATTCTCTCTACCAATTTTTCATTAACTGATCATAGAGGTTCAGTATGTCAAGTGAAATGTTCTAGCAGAAATTAACATAAAATGTTAGCTTTATTTTATTAATTTCATAGTATTTTCCTAATTTTGTTTACTAACATAGTCTGTTCAATTAACACCAACTTAAGTTCACAGTTTACTTTTCTTTTGAGATTTATTCATTTGTGTATATTTATTTGAGAGGTGAAGTTACAGACAGGGAGGAGAGAGAGAGAAAGGTCTTCCATCTGCTACTTCACTCCCAAAATGGTTTCAACAGCCAGAGCCCGGTGGATCCAAAGCCAAGAGCCTGGAGTTCTTCCAGGTCTACCACATGGGTGCAAGGGCCCAAACACTTCTACTGCTTTCTCAGCAAGGAGCTGGATGGGAAAAGTAGCAGCCAGGACACGAACTAGCATCCATATGGGATGCCGCAGGCATAAAGGATTAGCCTACTGCGCCACAGCACCAAATCCCCACAGTTTTCTAAAAATATAAGTATTATAGTTATTCTAAATCCTCCAGGTTTTATTTCATTTTGCTTTGTTTCATTGGGGTACCCATGTCCCACATGGGAGTGCCTTAGTTTGACTTCCAGCTCTAGCCCCTACTTCCAACTTCCTGCTACTGCAATTCCTGGGAGGTAGTGGTGAGGGTTCAGGTCACCAGATTCCTGTTACTCAAGTGGGAGACTTGACCTGAGTTCCTGGTTCCTAACTTCGGCCTGGCCCAACCCCCAGACTTTGTGAACATTTAGAGAATGAACCAGCAGATGGCAGAGCTCTCTCTGTATCTCAAGCAAATATTAAAAAAATTTTATAAGATTATAAACTTGCTTTATGTTTACTCAGTAATATTAAAGCCAGTTTACCTTGTATATTGACTTAAGTGTAATATTAAAAACATTCACTAGGCTTAAAAATCAGGAAATGATCCAAAGTTATCTACAAACATGATAAAAACATTGCTATCTGGTGTGGTACAGCACATTAAGGTACCACTTGGGACACTCCTATCATATATTAGAATGCCTGGTTCAAGTTCTGGCTACTCCACTTCAGATCTAACTTCCTGCTAATGCATCCTTGGGGGTCAGCAGATGGTGGTTCAAGTGCTTGAGCCCCTGCAGCCTACATGGGTGACCCAAATGGAGTTCCAGACTCCCGTTTGTGGCCCCAGCCCTGGCTGTTGTGGGCATTTAGGAAGTGAAACAGTGGATGTTCTTGCACCCATCAATTTTCATCACTGTAATTTCATCATGTTCATATTTGACTATAAGTTTTAACTAGTATAAAAACATGAATAGTTATTTCCAGGGTAATTTTTGTATATGTTATCAAAGTTGATAAACGCACATTCACCAATTTTTCTTTCAAGCTAACCATAAGTATTTTTATATTCTCACTGCCAAAGGGAAGAAACAAAGTCTATCAAGTAGATAAAATACAGTGTAATGAAGCACATACTTCATTTTTTTTCATTCTAAAACTTTAAGAATACTATTTATTTGGGAGACAGAGAAGACAGAGTTCCTATGCACTCTCCAAAGGCCTACTACAATGGCAGGGACAGGGTCAGGCTAAACCGGGAGCTGGAACTCAATCAAGCGCCAAAACTTCTTTTTGACATGTGAGCTGTAAATGAAGTAGGTAGTAAAAGTTAATTATAACTATTATTTTTTTCATTTTAAAAAATACTTATCTGCAAGGCAAAAAAACAGTGACAGAGACAGATTTTCCATCCTAAAGGTTCACATCCTAAAGGTCTGCAACCGACAGGGAGGGAACAGATTGAGTAAAGAAGCCAGGGGCACACCAGGTTCTAGTCCCGGTCAGGGCGCCGGATTCTATCCCGGTTGCCCCTCTTCCAGGCCAACCCTTTTCTTTCTCTCTCTGTTAACTTATCTATTTATTTGAGGGGCAGAGACAGCTCCTATCTGCAGATTCCTTGGCTAATATCTTAGCAGATGGAGAGACATGTGAAAGTCACAACCACTTTAAGATAAAACTTTCTCGGCATTCCATCTGTGTGAATTGCTTCATACAGAAGTTTGGTGAGACTATTTTTAGACTATTTCCAGAACTTGAGTCAGAGTCTTGAGTAATTATTCTGCAATGCAAATTCAACTCAAATTATGTTATTTTTAATCTTTTAGTTTCTTGGACAGTGCAGAATTAACACCAGTTCATTTAACTACATAATGGAAAACAAATATTTAAATCCTCAAGTTTCTGGCTGTATGTTGCAAATTTTTGGTTATTCATAATTATTAAACAATTAACCCTGTAATTTTATAAAACTAAAGGACTAAAATATTTTCTATATTGCTAAATTCTCCAGAGTTAAATAGAAAAATTATTATTCCTGACTCTTCCAGTTCCTGGTAACGTTAATCAGCACCTTGTTGACAGAGGTTAAGACAAAGATCACTGGTAGGTAACTCCCTTATTGAAGAAGCACCCACACAGATCTATGGCAATATAGAAAGCAGCAAGATCAAAGGGGCAAAGTACATGAACAACTCAGCATGAACAGGAATGTATGACACTTAGCCACAAAGATCTAACAACCTAATGTTTAACAAAATAGAAATTAGCTTACAGAAACTTCTCAGTTTTTAAAATAGTATTTCTAAATCTAAAATATATATTTTTAAGATTATTTTTCAAATGCAATAATTCTTATTTACAACACCAACAGCTAGCATTTCACAATCAGCCTTCTCAGATCCCTAAAACTAACTAACATAAGGATGCTAAAAGGTGGCTAAGGGGCTGGCACTGTGGCTCAGTGGATTAAAGCCCTAGCCTGCAGTGCCAGCATCACATCTGAGCGTCAGTTCAAGTTCTAGCTGGGAAAGCAGTAAAAGATGGCCCAAGCGCTTGGGCCCCTGTACATGCTTGGCAGACCCAGAAGAAGCTCTGGCTCCTGGCTTTGGATCGGCTCAGTTCCAGCCATTGTGACCATTTGAGGAGTGAACCAGCAGATGGAAGATCTCTCTCTCTCTCTGTAACTCTTTCAAATAAATTAAATTTAATTTTTAAAAAGTGGCTAATTCAGGAAAAAAAAATTCAGGGATAGGTGTTTGGCACAGTATGTAAGACACTGCTTGGAACACTTAAATCCCATATTAAAATGCCTGGGTTTGAGTCCCACCTCTGCCCCGGTTTCCAACTAATGCACACCGTGGGAAGTAGCGAGTGACAGCTCACCCTGGGCCAGCTGTCCCAGGCATTTGGAGAATGAACCAACAGATGGGAAGTCTTTCTCTCTTTCAAATGAATAACATAAATTCATAAATTGTTTTAAAATGCACAAAATCTAGGGGCTGGAGTCAGCATAGGGGTTAAGAGGCCATCAGTGATGCTAGCATCCCATATTGGGACCAGTTTGAGTACCAGCTTCTCCACTTCTGATCCAGCTCCCTGCTAATGCTCCTGGGAAAGTAGAAGAAGATGGCCCAGGTCCTTGGGCCCCTGAACCCATGTGGGAGACCACGGGCTTCAGCATGGCCCAGTCCTGGCTGCTGCAACCATTTGGGAATTGACCATCTTGCCCTTGCCTATATAACATGTATTAGCTATGCCCAAGCTAACCTATGGTTTTGACAAGAAGCATGTTAATTTGACAACAGACCACCTTTTTCATGGGATACATACTAACAATACTGTCCTCTGGAAAGCAATTTAGAAAAGGTTGAATAGGCCGGCACTGCTTCTTAATAGGCTAATCCCTCCGCCTTGCGGCACCAGCCCACCGGGTTCTAGTCCTGGTCGGGGCGCTGGATTCTATCCCGGTTGCCCCTCTTCCAGGCCAGCTCTCTGCTATGGCCCGGGAAGGCAGTGGAGGATGGCCCAAGTCCTTGGGCCCTGCACCTGCATGGGAGACCAGGAGAAGCACCTGGCTCCTGGCTTCGGATCAGCATGATGCGCCAGCCGCAGCGGCCATTGGAGGGTGAACCAATGGCAAAAGGAAGACCTTTCTCTCTGTCTCTCTCTCCCATTATCCACTCTGCCTGTCAAAAAGAAAAAAAATAAAATAAAATAAATAATTTAAAGAAAAGGCTGAATTAAAAATGATTGTTTAGGGGCCGGCATAACAGGTAAAGCCGCCACGTGCAGCACCAGCATCCCATATAGGTGCCAGATTGAGACCCGGCTGTTCCACTTCTGATCCAACTCCCTGCTAATGTGCTTGGAAAAGCAGCAGAAGATGGCCCAAGTACTTGGGCTCGTGTACTCATGTGGCAGACCTGGAAGAAGCTCCTGGCTTCTGGCTTCTGGCTTCGGATCAGCCCAGCTCTGGCCATTGCAGCCATTTGGGGAGTGGACCAGCAGATGAAGATCTCTTTTTCTCTGCCTCTCTCTCTCTCCTGCTCTGTAATTCTGCCTTTCAAATAAATAAACAAATCCTTTTTTTTTTTTTTTTTGGACAGGCAGAGTGGACAGTGAGAGAGACAGACAGAGAGAAAGGTCTTCCTTTTGCCGTTGGTTCACCCTCCAATGGCCGCCGCGGTAGCGCACTGCGGCCGGCGCACCGCGCTGTTCCGACGGCAGGAGCCAGGTGCTTCTCCTGGTCTCCCATGGGGTGCAGGGCCCAAGCACTTGGGCCATCCTCCACTGCACTCCCTGCAGAGAGCTGGCCTGGAAGAGGGGCATCCGGGACAGGATCGGTGCCCCGACCGGGACTAGAACCTGGTGTGCCGGCGCCGCAAGGCGGAGGATTAGCCTGTTGAGCCACGGCGCCGGCCAACAAATCCTTTTAAAAAAATATTTAATCCTCATACAAAAAGCCACATCAAGGGAGAAACTTGAGATGTAAAAGAGATAATATTTATTTTTCAAGGTCCCCTAGGGATTAAAACTAGAACACAAGAATGTAACTACTGGGGCCAGTGCCATGGCTCACTTGGTTAATCCACCACCTGCAGCGCTGGCATCCCACACGGGCGCTAGGTTCTCCTGGTTGCTCCTCTTCCAGTCCAGCTCTCTGCTGTAGCCCGGGAAGGCAGTGGAGGATGGCCCAAGTGCTTGGGTCCCTGCACCCACATGGGAGACCAGGAAGAAGCACCTGGCTCCTGGCTTCAGACTGGCACAGCACCAGCCGTAGCGGCCATTTGGGGAGTGAACCAATCGAGGGGAAGACCTATCTCTCTGTCTCTCTCTCACTGTCTATAACTCTACCTGTCAAATAAATAATTTTTAAAAAAAAAAAGAATATAACTACAGGGAATTAGACAACTACACAAAAAGATGATTTTTTTTGCTCGAGGAACCAAGCTTCCTGTCCTTAGCAATCTTCAAATATTGGTTTGATGATCATTTTCTGTAAATATTACGGAGAGGATTCAAATGTTACACCAAAGAATGAAAAAAATTGGAGAATTTTTAACTTTGAATTCTGATTATCAGAATCTTCTGAAAATTTAAAAGAAAATTGGGGGGGGGGGGTGCGTTGTGGCGTAGTGGGTAAAGCCACCACCTACAGTACCAGCATCCCCTATGGGCACCAGTTCAAGTCCCGGCTGCTCCTCTTCCGATCCAGCTCTCTGCTATATCCTGGGAAAATGGCAGAAGATGGCCCAAGTCCTTGGGCTCCTGTACCCAAGTTGGAGACCCAGAAGAAGCTCCTGGCTCCTGGCTTCTGATCGGCACAGCTCTGGCTGTTCCGGTCAATTGGGAACTGAACCAGCAGATGGAGGACCTCTCTCCCTCTCTCCCTCTCTGCCTCTGTTTCTCTCTCTGTGTAACTCTTTCAAGTAAATAAATAAATCTTTTGTAAAAAAAAAGAAAAAAAGTTAAGGATTTTGTAGCATTTTGGATTTTACATTATGGCTGAGCGACTGATAAAGTCTATGCAAATCAAAATCAGAGTTACACAGAGAGAGAAGAGGCAGAGAGAGAGAGAAAGACAGAGAGAAAGGTCTTCCATCTGCTGGTTCACTCCCCAGATGGCTGGAGCTGCACCAGGAGCCAGGAGCTTCTTCCAGGTCTCCCACGTGGGTGCAGGGGCCCAAGGAGTTGGGCCATCTTCTATTGCTTTCCCAGGCCATAGCAGAGAGCTGGATCGGAAGCGGAGCAGCTAGATCTCGAACCGGCGTCCATACGAGATGCCGGCACCACAGGCGCAGCTTTACCCATTATGCCACAATGCCGGCCCCAATAAATAAATCTTTTAAAAAAAATGAAGGGGGCCAGCGCTGTGGCATAATAGGTTAGGCCTCTGTCTGTGGCGTCGGTGTCCCATACAGGTGCCGACTGGAGTCCTGGCTTTTCCACATCCAATCCAGCTCCCTGTTAATGGCCTGGGAAAGCAGTGGAAGATGACCCAAGTGCTTGGGCCTCTGACAATCACATGGGAGACAAAGTTTCTGGTTCCTGGCTTCAGCCTGGCTCCATCCCAGACATTGCAGTCATTTGGAGAATAAAAAAGCAGATGGAATATCCTGATCTATGGATCTCTCTCTCTCTCAATTCCTTTCAAATAAATAAATAAATCTTTTTTAAAATGAACAATCCGGCATTGTGGCATAGCAGGTCAAACTGCAGCGTGCAGCACTGGTATCCCATATGGACACCAGTTTGAGTCCCAGCTGCTCCACGTCTGCCCTGCTAATGAGCCTGGAAAGCAACAGAACATGGCCCAAATCCTTGGGCCCCCACATCCACGTGGAACACCTGGAAGAAGCTCCTGGCTTATGGCTTCAGTCTAGCCCAGCCCAGCCCAGCCCAAGCCACTGCGGCCATTTGGGGAATCAATCAACAGATAGAAGACCGCTCTCTATCTGTTGCTCTGTCTGCCAAAATAAATAAAATAAATCTTTAAAAAAAATACAGATTAATACTGTTTTAATTTAAAAACCTAAGCAAGGGGCCGGTGTTGTGGCATAGTAGTCAAAGCTGCCACCTGAGATGCCGGCATTCCATATGGACCCATTAAAATCTTAGGTACTCCATTTCTGAAGAAGCTCCTGGCTCATATCTTTGGACCAGCCCAGCTCCAGCCACTGCAGCCATTTGGGGAGTGAAGCAGTGGATGGAAGAGCTCTCCCTCTGTCTCTCCAGCTCTCTGTCAACTCTGCCTTTCAAAGAAATAAATGGATCATTTAAAGAAAACAAAAACAAAATTATATAAAAGAAACTTAAACAAGACAACTGTTAATTCAAACACCTCAACAATCAAAAGCTTTACCTATCAGTTTAAGCACTCCTCTAAGAACATTACCTGATTTTGTGAAGCTGTTTTGAAGTGAAGGATCCCCAGAAGAAGCATACTGATGATTTGTTGTTAAGTTTGTATTCTCCGATACAGTTAGTTGGGACGACGTACGAGGACAATGGTTTGTCTGTGATCCTGCGGATGGATAGTTATACTGCCAGTTCAAGGGTGGTGGCAAGTTGGCTCCAGGAAGAAAGCTTCCAGAAGGCATTGGTGTAGCAGCTGGGTTCTGAGAAGCTGGAAGTGGCATTCGGGGAACAGGACCACTATGGCGTGAGGGTGTCACTGGATGAGAAGCCACAGGTGGTCTATTAAAAGTCTGCCCAGATCCCTGAGAACCACCATAGTTAGACTGTCCAGAGACTGGATTCAGAGTCTTTGCTGGTATCAGGTGAGGGTAGGATCCTGGAAGCTGGGAGTTATATCCTTGATTCGCTGACACTTGTGAAGACATCAGTGCATTCTGGACAGGACCTTCCATTAAGAGGGAGAAAAATTAGTTATGCAAATGAATATAGCATTATTTTAAAAACACAATGAAATATATGACACTCTTCTCAGCAATAAAAAGACAAATAACCCAATTAAAAGCTGAAGGATTTAGACATTAAAGTACTTTCCCAGGGGCCAGAACTGTTGTGCAATGGATTAAGCTGTCCCTTGCGGCGCCAGAATCCCATGCTGGAGTGCTAGTTTGAGACCTGGCTACTCTGCTTCTAATCCAGCTTCCTATTAATGTGCCTGGGAAGGCAAAAGAAGACAACCCATATACTTGGGGCCATATCACCCATGTGGAAGACCAGGGTGGAGTTCCTGGATCCTGGCTTTGGCCTAGACAAGCCATGACTGTTGTGGCCATTTGAGGAATGAACCAGCAAACAGAAAATCTCCCTTTTTCTTTCTCTCTCTGAGGCCCTGCTTTCAAACACATAAATAAATCTCATGTACACAAATATATATATTTATAAATATATACATATATTTATTTCCAAAGAAGATGTACAAACAGCTAACAACACAACAGTATTCAACATCATTAATCATTATATAAATGCAAACCAATACCACGATGAGATACCATTCCATCAAGCACAACGGCTAAATTTGTTTTAAATAAGTGTTGGCAAGGATGTGCAGAAATCTGAACCCTCATACATGACTAGTAGCATTGTAGAATGGTACAATCACATTGGAAAACAGTTTGGGGGTTCCCACCAAATGTTAGACATTGTTATCACAGGAATCAGCAGTTCTATTCCAACTTTACACAAGAATTTATAAAGCAATGTTCACAGCAACATCATTCATAATATCCAAATGAGCAACAGTTCATATCCTGGCTGCTCCACTTTCAAACCAGCTCCCTGATAATGCACCTGTGAGAGCAGCACAAAATGGCTCAAGTGCCTGGGTCCCTGCACCCACCTGGGGGACCCAAATGAAGCTCCTGGCTCCTGGCTTCAGCCTCAGCAGTTGCAGTCATGTGGGGAGTGAACCAGCAGATTGAAGACCTCGCTCTCTCTCTGTCTCTCCCTCTCACTAATCTGCCTTTTAAGTAAATCTTAAAATAAATCCATAAATAAATATTCTAGCCAACAAAATGATAGAAAAGTCATTTATGGAAGACAAATAAGTAACAATTTTAAAATAGGCTAATTTGATTGCTATACTGATCACTTAATGGAGTCTTTTTTTTTTTTTTTAAAGTTTTATTTATTTATGTGAAAGGCAGAGTTACAGAGAGGGAGAAACAGAGATCTTCCATCCACTGGAGCACTCCCCAAAGGGCTGGAATGGCCAGAGCTGTGCAGATCCAAAGCCAGGAGCTTCTTCCAGGTCTCCCACATGGGCTCAGGGGCCCAAAGACGTGGGCCATCTTCTACTGCTTTCCCAGGACATAGTAAAAAGCTGAATTGGAAGTGGAGCAGCCAAGACTTCAACAGGCGCCCATATGGGATGCCGGTGCTGTAGGTGGTGGCTTTACCCACTACACCACAGCGCTGGCCCCCTCCCTTTTTTTTAAGATTTTATTTATTGATCTGAGAGGTGGAGTTACAGAGAGAAAGAGGAAGAGACAGAGAAAAACGTATTTCATCTTCTGGTTAACTCCCCAGATGGCCACAATGGCCAGAACTGAGCTGATCCAGAGCCAGGAGCCAGGAGCTTCTTCCAGATCTCCCACGCAGGTGCAAAGGCCCAAGCACTTGGACCATCTTCCACTGCTTTCCCAGGCCAGAAGCAGAGAGCTGGATTGGAAGAGGAGCAGCTGAGACACTAACTGGCACCCATATGGGATGCTGGCACCACAGGGGGATGCTTAGCCAACTACATCACAGTGCTAGCCCCCAATGGAATCCTTTAAAATAAAGATAAAATTGAGGCCAGCATTGTGATGCTATGGGGTAAGCTGCTGCCTACAACACCAGCAATGCATCTGAGCATCTGTTCAAGTCTTGGTTACTCCACTTCTAATCAAGGTCCTTGATGTGCACCTGGGAAAGCAGGAAAATGGCCTAAGTATTTGGGCCCCTGCACTCACGTGGGAGAACCAGATGAAGCTCCTTGCTCTTGGCTTAGGCCAAGCCCAGCCCTGGCCATTGTGGCCATTTGGGGAGAGAACCAGCAGAAGGAATATATCTATTTATCTTTTTTTTATTTTTTAAATTTTATTTATTTATTTGAGAGGTAGAGTTACAGAGAGAGGGAGAGACAGAGAGAAAGGTTTTCTATCTGCTGGTTCACTTCCCAAATGATCACAATGTCTAGAGCCAGGAGCGTCTTCCAGGTCTCCCACATGGGTACAGGAGTCCAAGCACTTGGGCCATCAGTATTGCTTTCCCAGGCCATAGCAGAGAGCTATATCAGCAATGGAGCAGCTAGGACACAAACCAGGGCCCATATGAGATGCCAGCACCACAGGCATAGGCTTAGCCTACTGCACCACACCACTGGCCCCTCTATTTCTCTCTTTAAAAAATAAAATAAAGGTAAAAAATTATTCCAGGATATGACATGACAATGTTGGATATTCCTGTAAGCAAAGACTTTTAAATAAACCCTTCCTGAAAAATCCATCCTAACGATATTAAAGAGGGTCATTGTGTGGGTGGGGGAAGGAGACAGTGAGTAGGTAGCACCAGAAAAGAGAGAAGGGTTACACACAGGGGAACTGACCAAATAAATATAGACATATAGAATAATGGAAACAATGTTTCCCACTGTGCAAATGGGAAAAACTGGAATGAAGCCAGTTGTGTTGGATTTACATTGGAGGTTACAATGGAAACTAAAGAAGTTTAATGAACAAATTCCTTGGTTGTGTCTACTGAGATTGGATGCAGAGAAATTCCAACAGAACTGAGCACATTTAGTATGACGATCCTGGTTGTTAAATACCATTGTCCACAAAAAGGAATCACAGCTGATTCCAGAGTTTGTAAACCAGAGCTTAGAAGAGCTTTGAACACACTGCTATGTAAGAGAGCCAAAGAAGTGCTCAAAGAATGATGGGACGTGACAAGAGAACACAGAAGACACCGTGTTAATACAAACAACATAAATATGGGGTGGGCACATGGGTAAGATGCCACTTGGGAAATCCTCACATCCCATACTTGGAATGTGTATATTCAAATCCCAGCTACACTTCTGATCGCAGCTTCCTGTTAATGCAAGGCCTAATGGCTTAAGTGGTTGAGTCTCCACCCATGACATGGGAGAACCAGGTTGGTTCAGTCTGAACGATCCCTGACTGTTGCAGGTATGTGAGGAGTAAACAAGAGGGTAGATATCTCTTCCTCTTTCTCCACCTTTCAAATAAATAACAAAATATTTTTTAAAATAATGACTTTAATGTATTACAACTCATTGAATAGTCTACTTCGGTATAAATAAATGAACAAACTGAAAGTCTAGTAAGGAAAGCAACATTTAACTGATCTCAAGATACATTCCCACAAAATACTTCTCAACTACAAAGGGAAAAGGAGTAACTTCACAGTGGAGAAGCTTGGCAGATACCATCTTAACAAATGATTTTAGTATTACAAATAATGGGGGGAAATGACATGATGTTCCCTCGCCACCAGATGTGAGAAGAATATGTATCTCTTCTCTACAGTTGTGTTATAGATGAATCCTCTCAATCTGACTGAGAAAATACCACATGAACTGAAAATAAGGGAAATACTAGAAAGCAGTGGAAGACGGCCCTCTGCATCTACATGGGAGACCCGGAAGAGGCTCCTGGCTCCTAGCTTCAGATCAGCACAGCTCCAGCCGCTGCCGCCATCTGGGGAGTGACCCAGGAGCTGAAAGACTCTCTCTCTTTGCCTCTGCCTCTCTGTAACTCTGCCTTTCAAATAAATAAATAAATCTTTTAAAAAAATAAAGTCAAGGATATTGAGGAATTGTCCCAGAAGAATAAAGAAAACCAGTTAAATGCTAAATGTTAAATTTTTTTGTTCTACAAGGTGTGTTTTTTAAAGTTACATTAAGTCTTTAAGTCTTACTACCCTATTTTGTTTTATTCTTTAAGATTTATTTTATTTATTTGTAAGACAAAGTTACAGAGAGAGGCAGAAGTAGAGAAAGGTGGGGGGCCAGCGCTGTGGCACAGTGGGTTAACGCCCTGGCCTGAGGTGCTGGCATCCCATGTGGGCACAGGTTCGAGGCCTGGCTGCTCCACTTCTGATCTAGCTCTCTGCTGTGGCCTGGGAAGGCAGTGAAAGATGGCCCGGGTGCTTGGGCCCCTGCACCGGCGTAGGAGATTGGGGGCAGGGGGAGGCTCCCGACTCCTGGCTTCAGATCAGCGTGGCTCCAGCTCTTGCAGCCAGTTGGACAGTGTACCAACAGATGGAAGACCTCTCTCTCTCTGTGTAACTCTGACTTCCAAATAAATAAATAAATAAATCTTCAAAAAAAAAAAAAAAAAGAGAGAGAGAGAAAGATTTTCATCCTCTGGTTAACTCCCCAAATGGCCTCAACAGCTGGAGCTGAGCTAATCTGAAGCCAAGAGCCTGGAGTTCCTTCCAGGTCTCCCACATTGGTGCAAGGACCCAAAGACTTGGGCCATCCTCTACTGCTTTGCCAGGCCATAGCAGAAAGCTGGAAAGAAAGTGGAACAGCCAGGATTTGAACTAGCGCCCATATGGAATGCCAGCACTGCAAGCGGCAGCTTTACCCGCTACACCATAATGCCGGCCTCTCTACAAGATTTTAATGCGAGAATTGGTGAAGTCTGAATGGAGTTAGGACTGGGAGGCAATAATACATTAATGTTAGTATCTTCATTTTGGTACCTGTATTGTGGTTATGTTTCTTACTGCAGAAGAACAAACTAGAAAGTATTGAGGCGTGATGGGCCACCATGTTGGCAGCTTACTCTCAAAACATTCTGGGTAAAACAAAAGATCTTTGACCCCAATTTGCAACTGTCTATGAATCCAGGGTTGTTCTAAAATAAAATCTAAAGCCAATAATAAGTGGTTATATTGTAGGGACTACAAATCACACCTACTTAATAAACAAAAAAGGCTAAATAAAAACTTAGTGGTGTTTATGGGTGTTTAGCCTAGAAGTTAATATGCACAGTTCCCATCAGAGTACCTGCGTTTAACACCCCGCTCAGGCTCCAGACTCCAGCTTCCTGCTACTTCAGACCCGAGGACGCAGCACTCATGGATCAAGTAACTGACTTCCTTTCCTACTCATGGGGACCTAGATCAAGTTCCTTTTCTCAGTTTTGTCCCTAAACATTACTAGCCATTGAGGGCATTTGAGGAGTGAACCAGCAGATAGGCGCTCTCACTCAATCGCTCACTCACTCTCTCTGCCTCTCAAATAATTTTTTTAAAAATGAAGTCTTCAGGTAAAATTTCCAAAGACAGGAGCCAGCACTGTTGCATGGCAGGTTAAGCTGCTGCCTGCAACACCAGTGTCGTATAAGGGCACCAGTTGGGCTGGTCCACTTCCAATCCAGCTTCCTGCAGATGCACCTGGGAAAGCAAAGGAAGATGGACCAAGTGCTTAAGCACTGCACCCATATGGGAGACCTGGAAGATGCTCCTAGTTTTGGCCTGGCCCAGCCCAGCCCAGCCCAGCCCAGGCTATTGAGACTACCTGGGGGCTTTAGGGATAAGGGGATGCAAGCAGGAATAGGCGTGCTCCGCGAAGATGATCAACTTCCCACTCCTTCTCCCTCATTTCCCGCACTTCCCACGGAGCATGCCGGCCAGTCATGCCCCTTTCCATGCTGGACAGTGTTTGTGAACAGCTAGACCCCTCCATCCTCAACTCCCTCCAGGCTCCTGGATGGACCGAAACCCAATCAACAATGGCCCTACACCCTATGTCTGGGCTGCCACACCAGGTGAAAAGTGATGTAGATGAAATGGAGTTAGACTAACTATTAAAGATGGAGGAACCCACTTTCCCACTGAACATTTGCCTAATACAATACTCTCACTCCAACCCAGACTCTTATTCCTATATCTAAAGAAGTCAAGGACCAGGCTGCACATTCCCACAGTTACAGTGAACCAGTGGATGGAAATGTTCTCTAACTCTGCCTTTCAAATAAATAAATCTTTAAAAAGGAGGAGGAGGAGGGGGCCAGCTCTTTGGTGTAGCAGGAAAAGCCGCCCCCTGCAGTGCCAGCATCCCCTATGGGTGCTGGTTCGAGACCTGGCTGCTCCACTTCTGATCCAGCTCTGCTATGGCCTGGTAAAGCAGCAGAGGATGGCCCAAATCCTTGGGCCCCTGGACCCACCTGGGAAGACCCGGAAAAAGCTCCTGGCTTCCGATCGGCGCAGCTCTGGCCATTGCAGCCAATTGGAGAGTAAACCAGTAGATGGAAGACCTCTCTCTCTCTCTGTCTCTCTCTGTCTCTCCTTCTCTCTGTGTGTATAACTCTGACTTTCAAATAAATAAATAAAATCTTTTCTTAAAAAAAAAAAAGGGGGGGGAGGAGGAGGAGATGTTTAGCCTAATTGTTAGAACACCTGCATCCCACACCAGAGGGCTGAGTTCCATATTTCTTTTCACTCTGTCCCCAGTTTTCCGCCAGTGCTGACTCTGGGAAGCAGTGACGATGGCTCAAGTGATTGATTTCATGCCACCCATATGGGAGAACTGCATTGCGAACCGTGGCTCTCACGGAAATCTCAGGAGTTAACCAGCCAATAGGCACTCTCTACCTCTCAAATTAGTAATTTTGTTTTCTTCAAAGGCTGTTTCCAGTAAAGGAAACAGCAGGTGCAATAGCTGTGGTCATTAAAAGGCATTCTGAAAAAAACTTTGGCATGACAAGACCCAGGTGTTAACAACTGACTGCAGTGAAGGAGTTTAGGACCACACCCTTAACAAGTTTGCATTTGAGCCAAGGACAACGGGCTTTAAAGGCTACCTTTAAATTTGTATTTAATAAAGCCTGGGGGTGGGAGTGTTTGACCCAGTGGTTAAATCAAAGCTTGACGCACCCCCAACCCCTATCGTGTGTCTAGGTTCAATACCCAGCTGCAGCTTTCCACCAATGCAGATGTGTGGAGTCAGGGGTGATGGCTCAAATAAATGAGCTTCTGCCACTCCTTGAGAGATGTAGATCGAGTTCCTAGCACTCATTTGGGCCTGGTCCAGCCCCTGCATTTGCAGGCATTAGGGGGGAGGGGCGGCACCAGTGGATGGGAGATCTGTGTTTTTCAAATAAAAAGTTGAGAGAACCTCTTGGTATTGGGAGTTTAGAGACCACAGAAGTGTACACTAGCCATTCAAGTAAAAAATGATGAACTAATTAGGAGTAATGGGAATACAGAAGTGTCTGAATAAATGACAACATTCATAAGAACTTAATTTAAAGCATATTTTGTGTCATTTGAATAAAAACAAGTCAGGCGTCTACCCTAGTGGTTAAGGTGCCCATATGCCTCACCAGAGTGTCTAGGTTCAATTCCCAGGCTCCTGACCCTAGCTTCATGTTAACACAGACCCTAGGAGGCAGTGGTGATGGCCCAAACAGTTGAGTTCCTGCCACCTGCATGGGAAAGCTAGACTGCATCCCAGTGCCTGGCCTCAGACCAGTTCTAGCCTCAGTCTCTGACAGGTATTTGGGGAGCTACACAGGAAATTTGTTTTCTCTTTCTCAAAAACAAAATAAAACCAGACCACCTCACAGCCTACTACTGCCCAAGATTTCATGCCCCAATTTCACATTTGCAGTCAAAGGCTAATATGCTAAAGATGGCCCCCGCCAGGCATTCCACTGCTGGTCATGTCACACCCGCTCTCCTGCCCATGGCCCACTCACTGGTCCCGTCAGTCTCCAGACTTTCTGGGCAATGCAGCAGATGAGAAAAAGGCAGTAACAGAGTGGAATCTGCATTTCCAACAGATGCTCCCTTTATAGCAAACAGTCAAACAACCCACACTAGTAGGAGAAATCATGTTTGAAGAGAAAAGAAAGAGAGCTTTCTGTATTTCCCTGAGTCTGAGATTAACGAAAAGCAATATGGGCATATCAAATCTGTGACTAAAGGAGATAATAATGCAGTTGACGACCAAGGCTTCTATAAATAACACTGGATGGAGAAAAAGGTACCACTGAGAGATGGAATTGTGATCTTCATCAACGACTACTCTACGCAAAAACTTTTTAAAAGATTTATTTATTTGAAAGGCAGATATATAGGACTGGCGCTGAGGCATAGCGGGTAAAGCCGCTGCCTGCAGTGTCGGCATCCCATATGGGCGCAGGTTTGAGTCCCAGCTGCTCCACTTCCGATCCAGCTCTCTGCTACAGCCTGGGAAAGCAGAAGATGGCCCAAGTCCTTGGGCCCCTGCAACCTCGTGGGAGACGCGGAAGAAGCTCCTGGCTCCTGATCAGTGCAGCTCCGACTGTTGAGGCCAACTGGGGAGACCAGCGGATGGAATATCTCTTTCTCTGCCTCTGCCTCTCCTCTCTCTGTGTAACTCTGACTTCAAATAAATAAATAAATCTTTTTTTTTTTAAAGGCAGATATATATATAGAGAGAGGGAGAGACAGAGAGAGAGATCTTCCAGCCGCTGGTCATTCCCCAAATGGCATCCATAGCCAGGGCTGGGCCAGGATAAAGCCAGGAACCCAGAGCTTCATCTGAGTCTTCAACATGGGTAGCAGAGATCTAAGCACTTGGGCCATCCTCCACTGCTTTCCCAGGCACATCAGCAGGGAACTGGACTGGAATGCTTAAACCAGCACTCATATGGGATGCCAGCACTGCAGGCAGCAGCTGAACCCTTTGCACCACAATGCTGGCCTCTCTTATTTTTTCTTGATTTCTATTTATTTTCTATTTTACTTGACAGAGACAGAGAGATCTTCCATTTGCACACAATAGTCAGTGCTGAGCCAGGCTGAAGCAAGAGGCCTGGAACCCAATCCAGGTCTCCCATGTGAGAAGCACTGACCGAAGTCCTTGAGCCATCATTTGCTGCTTCCAAGGGTGCAGATTAGCAGAAAATGCATCAGAACCAGGCTCTCCAAAATAGGAGGCAGGCATCCCAAGCAGCATCTTAACTACTCCTTTAGTATCCTGAATAAGAAGTCTGTCTGAGACCTGTGTTGTGGTGTAGCAGGTTAAGCCGCCACCTGCAGCGCCGGCATCCCATATGGGCCCCGGTTTGAGTCTAGGCTGCTCCACTTCTGATCCAGCTCCCTGCTCAAGTGCCTGGGAAAGCAGCGGGAGAATGGCCCAAGTGGGCCTCTGTATGCATGTGGGAGACCTGGAAGAAGCTCCTGTCTCGTGGCTGGCCCAGCCCTGGCTGCTGCAGCCAGGTAGGGAATAAACCGGCAGATGGAAGATCTCTTTCTCTCTTTCTCTTTCTCTCACTCTCTCTGTGTTTCTCTCCCCCCTCTGTAACTTTTGCTTTCAAATAAATAAGTAAATACATCGGAAAAAAAAAAAAGTTTGTCTTGCTATCCCTAGGAAGATTATGTACCGTTTTACTGATTCTTTGGAAAAGAAATTAGTCTGTGATTTGCAGAATGAAGAACTCACACATTGGCTCGCAATGGTTTGGACTGGTTTATGTTTCCACACCCGCAGATGTGTGGACAAGTGCATGTTTACTAATGAGACTTTCAATCACAAGATTTTATATGCTGTCAATGTTACACTTTTCCATTTTTTGTACATCAGTGAACTTTCTAAAGGTACAAACTAAACAAAAAAACTTTCAAGCCAGGTATAGTCAAGTAAAAGCTAGATATGAACTAAATGTACAAAGCATGCAAAAGTTTCATAGTAGGTCAATAAATAAAGTAAGAATATGTAACTAAAGGCCACCTGAAAAAGAACAAATTTGAGAACTTGCTTTGTAATAGCCATCATTACAGACTCATTGCAAATAACTATAACGTAAAAATTTAAGTGCCAAAAAAAAAATCTAAGTACCAATTTGCAGCAATTCTACTTGAGGTAGATGCTTATACCAAATGGATTATAGTTTGTTTATTCTGAAGTCATTAAAGTAAGTAATCTGTGAAAACCATAGATTAGTGATTTTAAGTGACCCACATGACTATGGCATACATATTTTGAGTGGAAGGTATTTGAGTTCCTAGAGTCTCTCATCTGTCTAGAAGCAGTCTCCCCAAAGATCTCAATTGTCACAATCTTCTTCCCTAGAGCAGCCAGGGAAGACTATGATCAGCTGGAAGAGGACGTCTCCACACCATAGCCAAGCAGACATAGTCACAAAATTATCGCATCTATTCTCCTACGGGCCCATAACCTAAAATTCATGTCTTCTCATCTGCACCTTTACCTCCTCTCCCCTTCCCGTATTAAAATCATATATAAGACTCAGATTCTGGCCAGCGCCGCAGCTCACTTGGCTAATCCTTTGCCTGCGGCGCCAGCACCCCAGGTTCTAGTCCCAGTTGGGGCGCCGGATTCTGTCCTGGTTGCTGCTCTTCCAGGCCAGCTCTCTGCTGTGGCCCAGGAAGGCAGTGGAGGATGGCCCAAGTCCTTGGGCCCTGTACCCACATGGGAGACCAGGAGGAAGCACCTGGCTACTGGCTTCGGATGGGCGCAGTGTGCCGGCCACAGTGCACCAGCCATGGTGGCCATATAGGGAGTGAACCAGCGGAAGGAAGACCTTTCTCTCTGTCTCTCACTGTCTAACTCTGCCTGTCAAAAAAAAAAAAAGACTCAGATTCTAACCCCTTCGTTGAGACTCATTGTTATAAAATCCCTTATGTATATGATTAAATTTTATATTTCTCTTGCTAATCTGTCACATCACCTTATTTTTTAAAAAAAGATTTATTTATTTGAAATGCAGAGTTAAAGAAGCAAAGGCAGAGGTAGAGAAAGATCCACTGGTTCACACTCCAAGTGGCTCCAACTGACAGAGCTGGACAGATCCGAAGCCAGGAGCCTGGAGCTACTTCCAGGTTTCCCACATGAGTGTAGGGGTCCAAGGATGTGGGTTATCTTCCACTGCTTTCCCAGGCCATAGCATAGAGTCAGATCAGAAGTGAAACAGCTGGGACACAAACCAGAGCCTATATGGGATGCCAGCACTGCAGGTGGAGGCTTTCCCGCTGAGCCACAGCACTGGCCCTCTTAAATCACTTTAATTTCAGGTCCCCAAGCACTGAACTTCAAGAAAAATTTTTACTCTCCAACAACTAAAAACAAGTTTTATCTTTAAAAAGGAAAAACAGTAATGATAATATTCACCCAGGATATATTCCAAAAGATTCAAACCTAATACAACCAAATCACTGTGGCTTCAGCCAAACATTTATCACATTATTTAGTGTTTTAAAATTATGGGGGCTGGCACTGTGATTCAGTGGGTTAAGCTACCACCTGCAACACCAGCATCCCATCTGAGCACCAGTTTGAGTCCCAGCTGTCCCACTTCTAATCCAGCTCCACGCTAATGCATCTGAGAAAGCAGTAGAACATGGCCTAAGTATTTGGACCCCTGTATCCATGTGAGAGACCTGGATGAAGCTCCTGGCTCCTGGCTTCAGCCTGGCACAGCCCAATCCATTGTGGCCATTTCAAGAATGAACCAGCAGATGGATGATCTCTCTGTCTCTGTCTCTGCCTCTCTCTCTCTCTCTGTAACTCCACCTTTCAAATAACTAAATAAATCTTTTTTAAAAAATTGAATTGTGGAGGCTGGGATGGTGGTGTGGCCACTGCTTGTGAGATTACTATTCCCTATCAGAGTACCAGTTAGAGTCCTTGCTGCTCAGCTTCTGACCCAGCTTCCTGCTAATACAATGTGGGGAAACAGCAGATAATGGCTCTAGCCCTTGGGTCCCTGCCATCCATGTAGGTCCTTGCCACCTAAAAAATGTTCTAAGCTCCTGGCTTCCGCCTGGCTCAGCCCTGGCTTTTGCAGGTATTTGGAGATTAAACAACTAAATGGTGCCCTCTCCCTCTCTCTCTGTGTCACTCTACCTTTCAAATAATTAAATATTTTAAATAGAATTTTTTAAATTAGATTTTTAAAAAAGATTTATTTTTATTTATTTGAAAGGCAGAGTTAGAGAGAGAAGAGAGATCTTTCATCTGTTGGTTCACTCCCCAAATGGCCACAACAGCCAGGGCCAGGCCAGACGGAAGCCAGGAGCCAGAAGCTTCCTCTGGGTCTCCCTCATAGATGCAGGGGCCCAAGGACCTGGCCCACTCTCTGTTGCTTTCCCAGGCACACCAGCAGGGAGCCATACCAGACGCAGAACAACCAGTGCCCATAATGGACACCGGTGTGGCAGGCGGTGGCTATACCTACTACGCCACAATGTCAGCCTTAGATGTTTTAATATTCACAACAGCTATACAAATAGGGAGTTTATACTTCATTTTGTGTCTGTACATACATTCAATAAAAATAACACTAGGTTCACAGAGAAAACACATGGCATGTTACATACTTAAAAACAAAACTGAGGAAATAGAACTGAAGGGTTTGATATGGATTTAAATGTAGCTAATAAAGAGGGTAAAGACGTGAGGTAACTCAAGTAGTTCTGGCCTGAGCAACCAGGTGAAAGGCAGTGCTATTACAGGGTCAAAAGCAAAGAAAATAGAACGGCAAAGAAAAAAAGACACTGAAGAGTTATTTTATCTTTTGTGTTTTTTCTTTAAATTGCATTTATTTATTTATTTATTTGAGAGGCAGAGAGAGAAAAAGAGAAAGACAGTGCTCCCATCCGCTGGATCATTCCCCAAATGTCCGCAACAGGTGGGGTTGGCCCAGGCCAAAGCCAGGAATCAGGAACTGAATACAGGGTTCCCAGGTGGGTAGCAGGGACCCACAGTTTGAAGCATCACTGCTGCCGTCCAGAACACGCATTAGCTCGAAGATGGAATCTGCAGCACAGCCAGGACTCAAACCCAGACACTCCTACAACAGAGGCTAACCATGCACCATTCTGAGGACTAAAAGGCCTGAGTGACCGAGCTGTGACCTGGGACCCCCATGTTGCAAACCTAGTAACTAAACTTTCTGTTTTTTCCCTCAAATCCTCATTTTCTGAGTCACTGGCTTCTCTTATGAAGAGAACCTGATTTTAGGTTCTGTAACACTATGATATGGGACACAAGAGTCACAAGGGGCGTTTTAATCACTAGGCTAAACGTCTCCCCTGGTGTTACTTTAAACATACTATCTTTCACATATACCAAGAAATCTAAGTGGACTTATCCAACAGGATATTTATTTGCAGCCACCAAAGAAATGGGTTGCATCTTAAGACATAACTTGTGGGGATGGCACAGAAGCCCAACAGATTAAGTTGCTGCTTTGGGTACCCACATTCCATTTTGAAGCATCTGCAATCAAGTTCTGCCTCCACTTCTGATCCAATTTCCTATTAATGCACACCCTGGGAGGCAGCAGATGATGGCCCAAGCACCTGAGTTCCTGTCACCCATATGGGTGACCCAGATGGAGTTCTTGGACAGTCCCAGCTGTTACAGGTATTTGGGAAATGAACCAGTGGACAAAAGATCAGTTTCTCTCTCTCTCTCCTCCTTCCCTCTCTTTCTCTGTCACCCTGCCTTTCAAATAAACAACTATTTTTTTAAAAGCCATACAAGGGGGCCGCTGCTGTGGCAGAGTAGATTAAGCTTCTGCCTGCGACTCTGGCATCCCATATGGGCACCGGTTCCTATCCCAGCTGCTCCTTTTCCAATCCAGCTCTCTGCTATGGCCTGGGAGAGCAGTGGAAGATGGCCCAAGTGTTTGGACCCCTGCACCCATGTGGGAGGTCCAGAATAAGCTCCTGGATCTTGGCTTCAAATCGGCCCAGCTCAAGCCATTGTGGCCATCTGGGACGTGAATCAGCGGATGGAAGCCCTTTCTGTCTCTCCCTCTCTGTGTCTATAACTATACTTCTCAAACAAATAAATAAAAATCCAGGTTTCTCTTAAGTTGCTCTTCTCTATGACTAATGAGACAGGAATTTTACAAGCCATGGATTTAATAACTTTTTTTTCCAAGTAACTTTCATAATGACTGCTATAGTATCACTACTCATTAAGTTTCTTTCTTTCTTTTTTTTTTTTTTTCTTTTTGGACAGGCAGAGTTAGAGAGAGAGAGACAGAGAGAAAGGTCTTCTTTCCGTTGGTTCACCCCCAAATGGCCACTACGGCCGGCGTGCTGTGCTGATCCGAAGCCAGGAGCCAGGTGCTTCCTCCTGGTCTCCTATGTGGGTGCAGGGCCCAAGCACTTGGGCCATCCTCCACTGCACTCCCGGGCCACAGCAGAGAGCTGGACTGGAAGAGGAGCAACCAGGACAGAATCTGGCGCCCCAACCGGGACTAGAACCCAGGGTGCCGGCGTCGCAGGAGGAGAATTATTAGCCAAGTGAGCCGAGGCACCAACCAACCAGTTCCTTTAAGTAAGCTTACAGAACAGTCACAAAACACAGCAAATAAACTACCCCTTTTTCACAAATTCAAATATAAAGGACAAAGATATGTCCCAAAATGGTTTCCCCTAAAATTACAGGTAAGGTAAAAACTCAAGATCTTTGTTACTGGGGTGGGTGTTGTGGCACAACATATTAAGCTGCCACTTGGGATTCTCACATCCATATCTAAGTGCTAGTTTCAGTCTCCCACATAACAGACCTGGAATGGAGTTCTGGGCTCCTGGCTCTGACCTAATCCAGCCCTGGCGTTTGTAGGCATTTGGAGAGGGAACCAGCAGATGAAAGATCACTATCTCTTTGTGTTGCTCTTTCTTTCAAGTAGATCAAAATAAATGAACTTTTTTAAAAACTTTTTTTATCCTTATGCTGTTCATTCATTAATACATTAAATACCCTGAGTTACTATTTGCCCGACACAGTTCACTTTCCACCTATGTTGCACCAATCCAACTGAATGACCAGTTTTAATTCCATAAATTTTGGTGTCCTATGTGAAAATATAAGTGAAAGTCACAGAAAAGTAGCCAAGTATTCAAATAATACCACATTTCAGACAAGTGTCTAATTTCTACGTACAACTGTTGGGTCAGTCACTAAAATAAAAGCTTTAAGAAAACAGCAGCAGTGTTTTAGGATGGTTGTTAACATGCTGCTTGAAAAACCCACATTCCAGGCGCAGTGGCTCAACAGGCTAATCCTCCGCATAGCGGCGCCGGCACACCAGGTTCTAGTCCCGGTCAGGGCGCCGGATTCTGTCCTGGTTGCCCCTCTTCCAGGCCAGCTCTCTGCTGTGGCCCGGGAGTGCAGTGGAGGATGGCCCATGTGCTTGGGCCCTGCCCCCATGGGAGACCAGGAGAAGCACCTGGCTCCTGGCTTCGGATCGGCACAGCATTGGAGGGTGAACCAACAGCAAAGGAAGACCTTTCTCTCTGTCTCTCTCCGAAAAACCCACATTCCATATCACTGTAGCTGGGGTCAAGTCCCAGCTGTGCTCCTATCCCAGCTTCCTGTGCGTGCGTACCCCACAGGTAGCAGACGATGCCTCAAGCCACTGGATGCCTGCCACTCTCACAGGAGACCTGGAATTTCCAGCTCCCAGCTTCCGCCTGGCCCAGCCCAGGCCAGCCCTAGCTGTTCTGGGCATTTGGGGAGTTAATCAGTACACAGAAGGTCACCTCTCCCTCTCTCTCTCTCTCTCTCTCTCTCTCTCTCTCTCTGTCACTCTGCCTCTCTAGTAAGTAAATCAATCTCTGAAAAACAAACAAAAAGGCTCTGATCCTTGATTCAGACACTCAAAGTGGTAGGTCCTGGAATTCACAAATAATAGTCACAGAGGTAAAACACTGGTTAAATAAGACTGGCTGGATTTAAATCTGGGTTCCAGAATTCACAATTCACTGCTGTATGTCCTTGAGCTGGTAGCTTAACCAATCACGTCGGTTCTGTTGTCAGCAAAAATAACAGTTCTTCCCTTAGAAGCCCCTCCCCAGAACTATAAGAGATGACGCATAAATAAAAAATGTTACTTCTTAATGTTACTATTGCTGTCTTTCAGGAGCTCTCAGTGTATCAGAAGGCAAAAACAAGATACTCAATGGTTTCTTACCATTTTTTTTTTTATCAATTCTAATGGAAATATGCAGAGAATATTACAGGAATTCAGAGTTACTGCCCCCACTGAATTCAGCCACAATAATCAGTGTTGTGGACCACGTGCCATTTTTTATTCACAGCATGCTCTTTTTTTTTTTTTTTTTTTTTTGACAGGCAGAGTGGACAGTGAGAGAGAGAGACAGAGAGAAAGGTCTTCCTTTTGCCGTTGGTTCACCCTCCAATGGCCGCCGCGGTAGCGCGCTGCGGCCGGCGCACCGCGCTGTTCCGATGGCAGGAGCCAGGTGCTTCTCCTGGTCTCCCATGGGGTGCAGGGCCCAAGCACTTGGGCCATCCTCCACTGCACTCCCTGGCCACAGCAGAGAGCTGGCCTGGAAGAGGGGCAACCGGGACAGGATCGGTGCCCCGACCGGGACTAGAACCCGGTGTGCCAGCGCCGCAAGGCGGAGGATTAGCCTGTTGAGCCACGGCGCCGGCTCACAGCATGCTTTGATTCTGACTAAAGACTTCCTATATTAAATACACAATCATGAACATGATTTACATCAGAATGAAACCAAAAGCTCTACATTCCCATCCCTCCTTAAATAGACACTAGCCTAAGTCTAGCATTTAAACTTATGTCCAAAAAATTCCACATATTCTCGTTTGAATGAAACTGTTGTGCAAAAAGCCACAGAAGTTATGAGTGAGGTCTAATCTACTTATGAATAAATCAGTTCACATTTAATGATCTGAATTGCAAAATATCCAATTCTAAAATTTCTGTTAAGCAAAACTGAAAACTCCTTAACATGTAGATACTGCAGAGGGTTAGAGAATGACATGCAAAAGCAGATATTCTTGCCTTCACAGCGTTTATACTCTAGAGAAAAATCAGATATTATTCCACATAATTACAATATAATGGGGGGAAGGGAGAAGGAGGGAAGTGAATAACCTTTTAACTTTGAATTCTATACGTAAAAATTATTTTTGCATAAATATTTTTCAAAAATGAAATTAATATGGGGCCAGTGCTATGGCATAGTGGGTAAAGCTGCCGCCTTCAGTGCTAGGATGCCATATGGGCCACTCTACTTCCAATCCAGCTCTCTACTGTGGCTTGGGAAAGCAGAAGATGGCCCCAGTCCTTAGGCCCCTGCACCCACGTAGGAGACCTGGGAAGAAGCTCCTGCCTGGCTCTTGGCTGTGGATCAGCCCAGCTCTGGCTATTGCAGACACCTGAGTAGTGAATCAGCTGATGGAGGACCTGTCTCTCTGCCTTTCAAATAAATAAATAAATCTTAAAAAAATAAGAAATTCGTAT
This sequence comes from Lepus europaeus, assembly GCF_033115175.1. Taxonomy (NCBI): domain Eukaryota; kingdom Metazoa; phylum Chordata; class Mammalia; order Lagomorpha; family Leporidae; genus Lepus; species Lepus europaeus. The sequence goes on from NC_084830.1 coordinate 144,726,047, forward strand.
AACTGCAGTTTCTAACTGCCCTGTCAAGCTGACTCAAATGGTCACCAAAGTAGCTATCAATTTGTAGCAGTCAGTATTTGCCTTTAGCCTTATTACATGATAATCAGATTAAGATCTGTTAGTTCAAGTAGTCTTGCAGCCTATCAATTTTTGCCAAGGAAATATGTATGCATAAGTCTACACAAAGACTAAGAAAAACCTGTCTAGACAACTTTAGGTTGTAAGGCAATGAACCTATCAGAGAGAAATGTCCGTGTTTGAGGAACTCTATAATATGACATCATACAATGTGAAAACAAGTTATAGAAACATGAAAAAAGTCACTATTACATCTGATTGTATCTGAAAAATACCTGAAGATCAAAATGCACTGTAACATGTAATTTATATAAGCTACGTTAAATCTAAAGCTTAGAGGACGGTATTGTGGCACAGCACATTAAGCCAGAGATGGAGTTCCTGGCTCCTGCGTTCAGCTTGACGGAGCTCCAGCTGTTGTAGCCATTTAGAGAGTGAACCAGAAGATCTCCCTCTCTCTCCTTTGCTCTCTCTCTGTAACTTTGACTTTCAAGTAAGTCAGTCTGTGGCACAGCAAGTTAAGGTACCACCGGCAGTGCCAGCACCCCATATTGGCACTGCTTTAAGTCCCAGCTGCTCCACTTCCAATCTAGCTTCCTGCTTAATGCACCTGGGAAAACAGCAGAAGATGGTCCAAGTTATTGGGCTCCTACATCCACATGGGAGACCTGGAAGAATTCCTGGCTCCTGACTTTGGGCCATTGTGGCCATTTGGGGAAGTGAACCAACAGATGAAAGACTCCTCTCTAACTCTACCTTTCAAATAAATAAAAGAAAAAGGGAATGAGATTAAAAGACTCAAAATTTTCATCTTTCCAACATTTATTTATTTCTGTATCTGAAATGCAGAGTTACAGAGAGAGAGGGAGGGGGAGAGAGCACACTTCCATCTGTTGGTTCACTCCCCAAATGGCCACAACAGCCAAGGTCTTCTAAGTGGGTGGCAGAGGCCCAAGTGCTCAGATCCTCTGCTGCTTTCCCAGGTGCATCAGCAGGGAGCGTGAGGGGAGGCAGGACAGCTGGGCCTCCAGCAGGGCACTCACCTCCCTCCAGCTGCAGTCCCCAGTTACCTATCAGAGTTCTCACCTGGGCAACCTACTTACAGGGAGTATTTTCTTTTCCCCTTTTATAACTCCAAGGAAAGAACTTAGAAGATGTGTAACAAATGTTTAGTTGGAGTAGGTCAAATCAACATTGTGATATCTACAGTAAAGCATATAACAGCTGTTTAACTCCTTTAACATTTCAAAACTATGCCCACCACACTTACACATAAACTTACAAACTTATCTGCAGCCTTTTAAAATTCATGTAAAATTGCAATTCATGGATTATAACAAAAATCCACAGCCATATGACATCTCGCTTAAGTTTTTTCCACCTTAAAGTGAATGTCTTGGGGTGGGACTCTGGTTAACACGTTCACATTCTCTATCAGAGTACCTGGGTTTGATACCTGCTCTGGTCCCAGCTTTCTCCAAGTGCAGACCCTGGGAGGCAGCAGGGATGACTGAAGTGACCAGGTTCCTGCCACCCACTCAGGAGACCTGCTCTGAGTTGCTGGCTCCTGGCTTCCACTCAGCCCGGCACTGCCACTGCAGGCATCTGGTGAACAAGCCCGATGGGAGCTCTCTGTGTCTCTCTGCCTCTCAAACACATACTTTTTAAAAAGGGAATGTCTTTAAGTGTGAATGTTACTAAGTATCCTAGAACAGAATGCAGTAAACATAAACTGTGACCATGAACTTGGCAAACAAACGATTCTACCTAACACCCTTTCAGTGCCTTTCCCCCACTTATTCTTGCTTCTGCCCACAGAGCTGCCTACTTAGGGACATTTTTAAAAGTCTTTTGCAGACTTCTTTGTAAAGAAACAGCAGTTTTCTATAAAAACAATGCAAATTAGCAAGTTTAGTCGTTAGCCATTTTCTCCAGCTACACGGTAATCTTAGCTCCCGGTGGGCAACGTAAATACTTCGGTATTATTCTACTAGTCGTATTTCCATAAACCAAAAACTTGTTGGTAAATTAGTCAAGCTATGGGCAGAAAATGTCTTGGCAATTATAATAAGCTCAACAAATCACAATGTAGGACAATCTGAGCAATTCTAAAACAGGCTTAAAATTATGACAATCTCACATCAAATGAGAAATTATAGAGCCACAGGTACACTCTCCTCAGAAGCTCGGAGTCGCGGCCTACCACTGACCAAGTGGTGGGAAAACCTTTGGAAATCAAACTCGAGATCTAGGTGTCGTTCCCGTAAGACTCTGGGAGAGATGCCCGAAAAGGGTCTCCCAAAAGCAGAATCATTCATTCCTCTCGGAAAAGTCACACTGGGTACGACCCTCCCGCCCCGCCGCGGGGCCCGCAGAGCCGCGAGCAAGAGCAAGCTCCACACCTGCTCGCCAGGAGGCTGGGCGAGGTGCGCGGAGGGCCAAGGCGCACAACACAAATGACCCCGATACGCGATCACCGAGGTCTCCCGCCCGAGGCGACGCATACAGCAGGTGCTCTCGCCCCGTTTGCAGGCGAAACACTGGAGCCCGGGGTTGCGGGCGCACGTCCGCCCCTGGTTCCGCGACCCAGCCTCCCACCACCACCCGCGGGGGACCCCTGCCTGGATGGAGGTCACCCTCTCCTCCCCGGTGGCCTGAAGCGGCGGCAGCACCCAAAGGTCAGTGCGAGCCCGCCCCCGCGCAGCACTCACCGTTGGCGTAGGGAGACCCCGAGGCCGAGGCGGCCCCGTTCCGTGCCTGCAGGCCGGTCGGGGCGGCGCCGGAGGCGGGAACCCCCGGCTGGGACATGACGGCAGCGGCTCTCCGGGTGGGAAGGGGCTGGTCGGGGTCGAGAGCAGCGCCAAGCCGAGAGCTGAACGGCGACTGCTCAAAGCGGAGGGAGGAGGCTAAGGACTGAGGGCTGACGACGCAGAGAGGAGAGGACGGCGCGCATCAAGGCCGAGGCATGGCGCCTCACTCTCCCCAGCCCCGCCGGCGGCCACGGCCTGGACTGGGAGTCGAGGCTTAGGGGTCGGGCCGATGGGGCCGCGAACGCCGGGCAGACAGGCGGCAGCCAAACCAACCCGGAGAAGAGGGAGGCCCCGGCCGGAAGTGTCTGTCAGCCGCCGGCCGCGCAGGCGCACTCGGGACACGTGGCACTTCCGGCTCCGGGCTGGCCGTCGCAGTCGCAGTAGCCGTCGCCGCGCTCCCGACTCCCCGTGGGGCTGCCCGGAGGCCACCTGACAGCACCGGACGTCCCGGCTCCGAAGACCGAGCCCGGACTCACCTGCCACGTCACCGGCTCTCCCTGCCGGCCGGAAATGGCGTGTGTCCCTGTCGCCGTCGCGCGCGTCGCCTGGCCGGCGGGCCCGGGATCCGAGGGCGTTCCGGGCTGCAGCGGCCGCTGGCTGAGGCGGGACCGACAGTTCCTCTCCCCGGGTTTGTGAAGAGGACCTGAGGTGACAGAAGACCCGGTCCTCTGTGGGGATTGGGCCGCCACTGGCAGCTGAACCGGCTCCTGTTCATCTCATTATTTCATTTCACAGGTCGTCTCTAGGTGTAAAGTGCAAGGGAGTTTTGAAAAGAGGCGGAGAAACAGGAATGCTTGTTTAAAAGGGCATGGGGCGAGGAGAAGGCCTTGAGATGTGGAGGTCGTTTTGATTCTCAAACTCGCTGATTCATGGCCTCGTCACAGCACATTCGAATGGCAGTTTCCTTTCCTCTTCGGAGACTGCACAGTAAGGTGACCAAGTCCAGCTTCCTGAGCAAGCAGGTTTTTTTTTAAGTAGACTTTTTTGAGTTTTGAGGCCAAAGGTTAGCAGAAACTGGGGTGACTAGAACACAGCTAATTACTGATCTCAGCAGTCGCCCTGGCTACCTCTCTTCTACCTGGTTTCTTCCTGCTCTGAGCTGATGATAAAGTCCTCTCCAGATTGGTACTGCTGGCTGCTACCGCAGGCCACAGGTTTTGCAACCTCAGGCTGAAGTACATCTTGCCCAATTCATTTAATATTAAATGCTTGCTACAAAGTGTTGTGTTACATACAAAAACAGCCAAGATCTTAACCTCTGTGTCAGGCCTGAAAAATAAGCAGTACGAATTCAAACTACTAGAGGTTAAATTGTACTGTAATCCTCTTTTTGTCATCATTTACCTCAAAACCTTACTGAAAATGTATTTTCTATGAGTTGAAGTCAACAAACTGCTTTGTACAAGATCAAATATAAAGACTTCTGGATGAAAATGATACTTTTGGTCAAACTGTTTTCAGCTTAGAGCCCCTATTACAGAATTCAAAATCATTTATCAAAGAACACTTAAAAGCATACACAAACATGATGCTGTGTGTCTCACTGTTGTAAAGAGAAGATCGCCTTCAGAGAGAAACTGAGTTCAGAAAATCAGGGTCAGCCTTCAAAGAAGCAGATGCTTAGCTCTTTAGTCAAACTTGCCTTTGTTTAATTTTCTTTTTATGCAACTCTTTTAGAATTATCGAGATTTGTTGACCTTGGCACAGAGGTTTGATTTGGTTAAATCAAGCTTTCTTTGAACTTTGTTCTGTTTAAGCAATATCTGTGTGTTCAGAGATTTAAAAGTACACAAGCTCATTGATTATGTGAGGTTAAATAACGTAACTTTGCTAATAAGTAAACAGTGCTTTTTCTAAAATTTGTTGCTCTGCTAAGCTTCTCTGTTGCTATTATTCCTCCCAAAATTATTTCAGATTTTTTTTTTTACATTGTCAATATAGTTGCCTTTAAAATACTGATGAGAAAAACAATATTTGTCACCCTTAGGGATTGTACGAGGAGAAGTATAAGTAACTGAGGTAGGACAACATATAAAATAGTTAGGTCAGAGGGCAGTGTGGTGGGTGGCTAAGCAAGTTAAGCCTGGTCTGAATGCATCCCACATGGGAGTGCCCATTGGAGTCCCAGCTGCTCTGCTCCTGAACCAGTTCCCTGCTAATGTGCGGGGAAGGCAGCAGAAGATGGTTCATGTGCTTGGGCCTCTGCAAGCCCTGTGGAGAGCACGATGAAATTCCTGGCCTAGACCTAGCTGTTGTGGGCATTTGGGGAGTGAGCCAGCAGATGTAAAATCCCTCTGACCTTACCTCTTCTATTGTTCTTTCAAATAAATTAATCTTATTTTAAAAGTCGTCATTTTCTTATTATCATCCAGATGATATCATCCTTTTTTTGTTTTTTAAAAAGGTATATATAGTGTTTTAATTTCTTGATTAACATATAATAATTGTACATATGTATGTGATAATATTTCAACATGTGTTAGTAAAATGGCGCAGTCTTATCTATGGCGCAGTCTACACCCTGACACCATCCCAGGCTCTAGCCCCCGCCGCCATTGCTGGAAGCCAGGTGGCCACATGGCCCAACCACAGGTGTCAGCCCCACCCCCATCCTAATGGGATTCGCTGCTCCTACTTCTCTGCCTGCCCCCCAGCAGGACCTGTTTCTGAACGTGTGTCTCTCTGTCTCCTGATCTCTCTGCTCTCTTCCCTCCGGTCCGTTGGGTTTCCCCCAATAAAATCTCCCTTACTCCGGTGTTTGGTGTGTTTTGTGGCAGCCTTACAATATGTACCCAGTAAGCTGATCAAACCAGGCAATTAACCTTCCCATTTCCTTGTCTCTTCTTCATTCGAAGCCTACTGGCTCTTTTCTTTTTCTGACCTCTTTAAAGTGTAGTTACTTAAATATAGAAATATTATCAGTACTGTTACCGGTTGTTAAACTTTTCCCTTGATCCACTGTAAGATTTTTTGCATATTATTTCCAGACCTTCAACCCTGCTTAAAGAAGTAAGTGGTGAGAAATTTGCAGGGGCAGGTGTTCAGCACAGTAGTTAAGCTGCTGCTTCGGAAGTCCACATCCCCTGTCCGAGTGCCTGGGTTCAAGGCCTCTGCTCTGCTCACTCACGTTTCCAGCTTCCTTGTAATGTACACCTCAGGAGGCAGCAGTAGTGGCTCACATCACTGGGTCCTGCCACCCACATATGGGGCACCTGAATCGAGTTCTTGGCTCCTGGCTCTGGCCTGGTCCAGCTTTGGCTGTTGCAGTCATTTGAGGAGTCAACCAGAAGATGGTAGCTCTCTGTGATTTATCTCATGTCTCTCTGTCAAATAAATAAATAAAATAGATAATTTTTTAACACTATTCCTGCTTTTAAAAAAAAACTTCCAGTAAGGAGAAAAGCACTATATAAAAAATACTCCGTTACATTTGATTGTGTTTTTAGATTCTGAAGAGGAAGGCAAGTATGCTTAATAAAATTTGCTCACATGGCCAGGCATTGGGCACAGCAGTTAATACACGGTTTGGCTTGGTGCTTGCATCCCGTATCAGAGTGTGTGGTTCAGGTCCCAGCTCCACTCCTGATTCCATCTTCTTGCTAGTGTGTACCCTGGGAGGAAGCAGGTGATGGCTCAAGTACTTGGGTCCCTGTCACCCACATGGAAGAACTTGTTGGGAAAATGGCGCAGTTTTATCTATGGCGTGATCTACACCCTGACACCATCCTAGGCTCTGGCCCCTGCCGCCATTGCTGGAAGCCAGGTGGCCACATGGCCCAACCGCCATTATCAAGCTCTACACCCATGCTAATGGGATTCGCTGCTCCTGCTTCCCTACCCGCCTCTGGCAAAGTTTCAAAGGGACCTGTTCCTGAACACGTGGTTCTCTCGCTCTCTCTTCTCTGTGCTCTCTGCTCTCTCCTCTCCCCTTCTCGTCTCTCTTCTCTCTGTTCTTTCTCCTCTCCTTGCTAGCTCCTCTCTCTCTCTCTCTCTCTCTCTCACACACACTCTCCTCTCTTTTTTCTTCTTCGCCCCTTCCCTCGGGTCTGCTGGGTTTTCCCCAATAAACCCTTTCCCTTACTCCAGTGTTTTGTAATGGCCTAACAGAACTAGACTGACTTTCTGGCTCCTGACTTTGGCCTGGCCCACAGTGGCTAGGATCTGTCTATATCCCTCTGCCTTTCAAGTATTTTTTTTTATGACATGCAGAAGTGGACTTCAACTCCCACCAGGGCCCTTTTTCCGGCTTGTTCACGACTTGCATTGTCATCTGATAAACAGGATCGTTTTGGTTTATGTTTCAGGAAGGAGGAAATTATTTTAGGTCCTTTAACTGTTAATAAAATAAAAGTTCTGTATCTATTTCAAACAAAACCCAGTTTCATCCACAAGTTTGTCTGGCAGTTTGATTCACCAGCACCGACTGATCCCATTTGGGCAGCAGTCCCTATGGCCTCGTGTGCCTCTGGCAGGACATCCATTTGGATCTGAAGTCAGCAGCTCTGAAGCTGTGTCACAAGTACACTCACCCCACACCAAGCCAGTAAACCCATCCCTTCCTTTGAAAAGTGCATCTTTATATAGCCCTTACCATTCTCACTGCCACTCTGGTTGGTTTTGATCATCTTGTCCTTGAACTACTCAAACAGTCTTTTTGCATTCCCTCTCTCCAACCCATCCTACATGTCAAACTGAACTCCTAAAATACTGATTCCATTTTTATTCTCCTGCAAAACCTGTAATAACGTGTTCTCTCCATGCTTTTTTCATCCCATGATGAGTAAAATCTAAAGTCCCTTGCATGGCCTTCAAGGTCTCATATGACCTGGCCTTGAAGCGAAGCCCACCTCGCTAACCCCCATCTTCTCTGAATTCCCTGTCCCTCCCCCACACACATATATGCTATTCTCTAGGCATCCAAGCACAAGCAACCTCTGTAATTACCACCATTACTTAGGATACTCTTCCCTAGGACATCCACAGGTCCATGATCAAATGGGACCTTACTAAAGAGGCCTTCTCTGAGCACCCTGTACAACATACTCTCCCTGCCACCTGTGTCCCTCTTGCCCTGCCATTGCTATGTGTTTGTGACTGTTAACCTTTCGCTAATAGACTGTATGTCTATACATGTCTTCTCAATGCTAAGATAATCAAGTCTGTCTCCCTGCTAGACTAACATAAGAGAGACCAGAGACAATGCCTTTAAGGAAAGAAAAAGAACTGACTGACTGATTGATAGGAAAGGCAGAACAACAGAAAGAGATCATCCGTCTACTGATTCAGTCCCCAAATGACTGCAAAAGCCAGGTCTTAGCCAGGCAGAAGCCAGAAGGCAGGAATTCCATCTGAGTCTCCATTTGGGTGGCAGAGGCCTAAGCATTTGGGCCATCTTCTGCTGCTTTCCCAGGTACATCAGCAGGGAGCTGAATCATAAACAGTGGGACTAAGTCTTATTAATCTGTGTATTCTCAGTACTTGGCTTGGGGGCTCACATTCAACAGTCTAAACATTTTTTGAATGAATAAATTTTAAATGACAGTTCTTCCAATATTCTGTTCTGACTTTTGATCCTCATTAATTCTCTACTGCAAGTTCCAATTGCACTTATAGCCTAAACCACATCATTAGCAATTGTTTCTAAATTGTTAGCCTCCAGTTCTTTTAGGTTCTTCTTTTTTTTTTTTACAGGCAGAATTAGACAGTGAGAGGGAGAGAGACAGAAAGGTCTTCCTTTTCTGTTGGTTCACCCCCCAAATGGCCGCTACAGCCGACACGCTGCGCCGATCGGAAGCCAGGAGCCAGGTGCTTCCTCCTGGTCTCCCATGTGGGTGCAGGGCCCAAGCACTTGGGCCATCCTCCACTGCCTTCCCGGGCCACAGCAGAGAGCTGGCCTGGAAGAGGAGCAACCAGGACAGAATCCGGCACCCCAACCAGGACTAGAGCCCGGGGTCTTTTAGGTTCTTAACTATTAATGCTATATTATATCCCATCTGATACAGGCCAAATAATGTAGCTGAAATGATGTCAGCTTTTGGCTGGGGTGAAGATATGGCATCAAATGGCAACATTCCCTTTCCCTTTTGTAATCCAAATACCTCCCCCTCACCTCATCCCCTCTACACACATCCTGACGCTGTAGTACCAGAGAGGTAGGATGCAACTTCCTCTCTAAACCTCTCTTTTTCTCATGACCTCATCAACTCCTTCATTCACTAATTGACTCATTCATTGAAAAAATATTTATGAAATGACTTCCATGCGCCAGGCCCGAAGTGAACCAGAATAGGACAGACAGAATCTCTTCCCTCTGTGCAGTTCCCAGTTGCAGGAGACAGAAAACTAAAATGCAAATAGACACATATTTTAAAGTTTCAAATTTGGTAAGTGCTTCTGAGGAATCATTGCTAAGACAGAACAGCAGGCAGGGGCCTGGCCTTGACTGGGATGGTTAGTACAGGAGGTGAGTGACATTTAAGCTATGTTCTAAAACATGGAAAAGCTAGGTATACCAAGAAATGCCCCAGGCACAGGAACAGCACCTGCAAATGGCCAAAGACAGAAATGAGCTTGCTGTGGGGAGCAAGCCAGCATGGCATAATATGAAACTGAAGGCGCAGAGGAGGCCAGAGCAACGAGTCTGGTAAGTCATTGGAGGAGTTCAGAGGCTTTGGGAAGCAATTCAGCTATTATAGACACGAGAGTAACTTGATCCCATTCATGCTTTTAGAGGAACCCTTTAAAAACACTGATGGGCATTCGGACTCCCACCTAAGACACTCTTTGGGACATCAGCACCCTTTACCCAAGTGCCTGGAGTTCCCACTGTGTTCCTGATTGCAGCGCCCTGCTAATGTTGCACCCAGGGAAGTAGCAGGTGATGGCTCAACTAGTTAGATCCCTGTTATCCACACAGGAAACTTAAATTGGGTTCCGGGCTGGAACCTTTGGCCTGACCCCAGGCCCAGCCATTACAGGCATTTGGGGAGTAAACCAGCAGGTGGGAGTGCTCACTCTCTCTTGCTCTCTGTCTCATAATTGACAAATGTTTTCATATAAATCCAGCTGCTGTGAGGATAACTGATTGAAGGAGAAAGAACAGGGTTGTTGCTGTAACTGCACACCAGAGAGGATGGTGACCTACAGTGGGGTGGTTGTAGTGGAGGCAGAAGTGGACTTGTTAACCCAAGTTAAAACTTTGGGATTTGATCTCTTACTTTTGCTAGCCACATGCAATGAATCCTGAAATCTTACAGATTCCAACCTTTACAGGTTTTCACATGACTCCCTAATTCCCTGGTCCTGCTGACGCACCCCAGGCCTTTGTTACCTCTCACCTGCCTGACTGCAACAGCCTCATTGTTACAGTGATCTTGGCTTTCAGTCTTGGCCTGTTCCAATACAACACAGCTGCCAGAGGAAACTTTCAGAACCAATTCTGACCATGTCCCAGTTCTGCTAAAACCTCTTAAAAGGCTCTGCAGCTTGAGAGTGGAGGTCACTACTGGTCCAGGCCAATTCTACCCAACTGAACCATAACACACACACTTGCCTGGTGCTTTTCCCATATCTATTCCATTTTGTATGTTATTCTCACATTTTATGACATATCATTCCTTCTCGGTACTAGTCCCCATTTTACAGACACAGGAAGTAAAACTTCAAGGGACTGGTGTGTTTGAATGATCATCTGCAGTTAGATTAAGGTTTTAATTTTAAATATTTTCTAAAATGTATGATTACAGGGGCTGGCACTGTGGTGTAGCGGGAAAAGCTGCTGCCTGCAATGCCAACATCCCATATGGGCTCTGGTTCATGTCCCGGCTGCTCCACTTCCAATCCAATTCTCTGCTATGACCTGAGAAAGCAGTAGAAGATGGCCCCAAGTCCTTGGGCCCCTGCACACACATGGGAAGACCCAAAGGAAGCTCCTGGCTTCCAATAGCCGCAGCTCCAGCTGTTGCGGCCAATTGGGGAGTGAACCAGCAGATCGAAGACCTCTCTCTCTCTCTCTCTCTCTCTCTCTCTCTGCCTCTCCTCTCTCTGTGTAACTCTGACTTTCAAATAAATAAATAAATCTTTTTTAAAAAGAGAGAGACACCCACTATATCCTTTCAAATAAATAAATAAATCTGGTTAGTCTTGTGCAGTTTGAGGGTGATTTTTAGTTCATTACATTTTTCTGGATCTTACAATTGCTGTGTACTACTCTTGTAGCAACCATAAGGATAAACAAAAAGCTGAGGGGTAAGGTTGGGGTTGTGATGCAGCAGGTGCAGTCAGTGCTTGGGACACCACATCCCATACTGGAGTGCCAATTCGAGTCCCAACTATACCACTTCAGATCCAGCTTCCTGTGAATGTGCCTGGGAAGGCAGTGGAAGGTGGCCCACACACTTGAGGCTACTCTGCTTTTCAAATCAATCAATCAATCAATCTTTAACATTATAATAAGAAAGACATCTTTTTGGGGGATTTGGTCTTACGGGAAATTCTATTTTTTTCTTTAAAATCTTTCTTTTTATTTATTTCTTTTTATATATTTGAAAGTGAGAGAGGAAAGAGAAAGATATCTTACATGTTCTGGTTTGTTCCCTAAATGTCCACAACAATTGGAGCTGGGCCAGGCTGAAGCCAAGAACCAAAAACTCCATCTGGGTCTCCTGTGTGGGTGAGAGGGAACCAATGATTTAAACCAACATCTGTGCCAAACATGTGCATTAGCAGGAAGCTGGAAGCAGACACAGAGCCAGATTTGAATCCAGGCACTCCTACAGAGGATGTGGTGCCCTAAACATTGCACCACACACCCCCAGAGGAAGGAAATTCTGATCTATAGTATACCACAGATGGCCTTGAGGATAGTATGTTTAAGTGAAAGCTTAATCCTTGTGCTTTGCACTTCAAAGTTACAAAGGAACAAATACTGTATGGTTCTCCTTACACGAGATACTTAAGAGTCATCAAAATCATAGAGACTGAAAAGAGAATGGTGATTGCCAGAGGCTGGGAGGGGGAGAAATGGGGAGTTACTGTTGTCATTGGTTTAGACTTTCAGTTTTTTTTTTTTTAAGATTTATTTTTCATTTATTTGAAAAGCAGAGTTAGAGAGAGAGAGGGAGAGACAGAGAGAGGGTTTTTTTTTTTTTTTAAGCCCTATGGCTTTTTTTTTTTTTTTAAGATTTATTTATTTATTTTCTTGAAAGGCAGAGTTACAGAGAGGCAGAGGCACAGAGAGAGAAGTCTTCAATCTACTGGTTCACTCCCCAAATAGCTGCAATGGCTGGAGTTGAGCTGATCCAAAGCCAGGAGCCAGGAGCTTCTTTCAGGTCTCCCACGTGGGTGCAAGGGCCCAAGGACTTGAGCCATCTTCTACTGATTTCCCAGGCCACAGCAGAGAGCTGAATTGGAAGAGGAGCAGCCAGGACTAGAACCGGCACCCATACGGGATGTTGGTGATGCAGGTAGTGGCTTAACCTGCTATACAACAAAGCTGTTCCAAAAGTTTCAGTTTTATAAGAAGAGTTTCAGGGCCCAGCGCTGCAGTTTAGTAGGCTAAGGCACGGCCTGCAGTGCCAGCATCCCATATGGGCGCTGGTTTGAGTCCCAGCTGCTCCACTTCCAATCTAGCTCTCTGCTATGGCCTGAGAAAGCAGTAGAGGATGGCCCAAGTGCTTGGGCCCCTGCACCACATGAGAAATCCGGAAGAAGCTCCTGGCTCCTGGCTTCAGATTGGCACATCTTCAGCCCTTGTTGCCATTTGGGAAGTAAACCAACAGATGGAAGACCTCTCTCTTTCTTGTTCTGCCTCTGCCTCTGTAACTCTGCCTTTCAAATAAATAAATGAAATGTTTTTAAAAAAATGACTTAGATGATCAATGGCATGAGTACTTTGGCACAGCAAAAGAAAATTGGAAAACAATAAAGCTCAAAGGGATATCCTCTGTATGTTTTAAGATTGTCCTCAGACACCAGCTTCTCCAGCCCCTCCACTGCCCACCTCTGCCATCATTTTGTACGCTGTCATTGTTTCTCTCCATCTTCCCTCTTCTACAATTAGTTGTGAGCTTACACATCTCCCCATCTTCAGGAAAGAGACTATGCCATACTTATTGTCATATTTCCCTATTCCTAGTTACTTTTGTTGCTGAAACAACAATCATAATTTAAATTTTAACGGACTAGCCAAAAAGAAAGGCCATCCAGACCAATAGCTGTAGTCCTGATGGGCCACTTGGAAGTGTTTATGAAACCACCTGAATTCAAGACTGGGGAGTCTGAGAAAGGGGCAGCAGAGAACCCAGATTGAAACTATCTGCTCTTCCAATTCAGACCAAGGAACTCTAAGGAAACCTTACAACCCCTAGAAGACAAAAATGTTCCTAGGAGTCCTCTGCATGTTACAAATGAATCACTTGCTCATATTAAGCAACTATTATGTGCCAAGCATTGAAAATAGATTTAGGAGGGGAAAAAGGCAGATATGGTTCACAACCTCAGGAAGATTAGAGAATGTCCATTGAGGGAGTCTTTTAACAAAAGTCATATGTAAGGAACCATACAGTTCTAAGCAAGATAACATCAACATTAAGGCAGATCACAGGATGGCTGGGAAAACCAAAAGCCATCTGTAATCTGGGAGGAAGATCTACCTGAGCTGACATGTGAAGAATGGGTCGCTGTTGGCTGGGCCAAGAGCAGAGGTGGGGAGGAAAGGCAAGTGCCAGGAAGGGGACCAGAGGGAGGCACTGCCTGGACTGGAGCAGAAAGAGGGGAGAATGGCAAGGTCAGTGCCAGGCTGTGCTGGGAAAGCACTGAATAATGTCTGCTTCAGCTCCCAGCTGCACCTGTTCTGTCACCTAGAATCTGAGAGTAGTTCTGAAACCAGAGTCACCACACTTGTATTCAAGGAATGCAAGCACTCCCCGCCATTATCAAAGAATGCTGGAGTCAAGAGTATTGTTTAGGGGTTGGCATTGTGGCACAGCAGGTTAAGCTGCAGCTTGTAATACCAGCATCGTCATATGAGACACTGGTTCCAGTCCTGGATACTGCTCCACTTCTGATCCAGCTCCCTGCTGATGTACCTGGGAAAGCACTGGAAGATGGCCCAGGTGCCCTATCACCCAGGTGGAAGACCCAGATGGAATTCTGAGCTCCAGGCTTGCTTCTGGCCCAGGCCCAGCTGTTCTGGCCATCTGGGGAGAGAATCAATGGGTGCAAGATGTCTCTCCATTTGTCTGTCTCTCTGTTAACTCTTTCAAATAAATAAATGGGGGGAGGGAGGGGTGGTGATAGTAGGGCTGGTGGTGCTGAGAATGAAAGACAGAGTTCAGAGACAGGGAGACACACCCAGAGAAAAATCTTCCACGTGTTAGTTGGCCAGAAGGAAGCCAGGAGCTTCTTCTGGGTCTCCCAATATGTGCAGGGGCCCAACACTTGGGCCATCTCCCTCTGCTTTCCCAGGCCATAGCAGGGAGCTGGATCAGAAATAGTGCAGCTGGGACTCAAACTGGTTTACCACAACCCGGAAAGCCACAACCTGTCTCATAACTCTTTCAAATACGAAAATAATTTTTTAAAGAGTCTTGTTAAATGCTAAATAGTCAGCATCCACACATTATTTGGTTCATACTTACATTCTGTAAATTACTGATGAATGCAAGAAACGTGTACTTCTTAAACATTGTTTTTAAAAAACCAGGCGCCAACGATAATTACTGCAAGCGCCAGAAGGGTGTACCATCTCTCCCAGGCTCTCGGGCGGGGATGGGAAAGTCCGGGCGCGACCTCGGGGACCGGCGGCGGGACTCGGCGGAGGCGGAACTGAGGACGCGCGGTGCTGGGAGCCCGCGGACCGTCGCCAGTGAGGCACCCGCCGGCCCGGAAGGGACCGACGCGAGCTCGGGTCGCGGCAGCCATCGCGCTTTGCAGGTCGGGCTCAGAGGGTGTAGGGCCGACGCCAGCCGGGGAACCGCGTTCTCTTCGGTCGCAGGTGAGTGGCAGTTCCTTCTCTCGGGAGCACTGGTGGGTGGCAGCCTCGGGCCGCCGGGAAGGCGCCCTTTGAGGGCCTGCGCCCACCCGGGGCCCCTGTCTGTGGCGCTGCCAGGAAGGGGGTACCTGCTTCCCCCCCGGGAGGTGGCGGCGCCGGAGAGGACAGGTCCGCCCTGGCGGCCCCCGGGGCTGGACGCTGCCGCTGTCGGATGCTGGATTCCTCCGGGAAGGAGCGCGGCGACTGCAGGCTCGCGACTCCCGCCCGGTGGGCCTGGGCTTCGTCCCCGGCGCGGGCGAGACGGCGTCCTGCTGTGTGCGGCCCCGGTGAGGGGCGAAGAGAGAGCCGCCCTCGGGAAGCCTGTCGTGATTTCCAGAGCCTTCGGGTTTTCCAGCACCGTAGGGGTTTGTTTCAAAACAACGAAAACTCTCTGACGTCATGGGCCGAAAGACCCGAACGGGTCAGGCAATTGAGGTGTTTGGTCCGTGGAGCGGAAAGAGGTGAAGAAATCCTTTCAACTTGAGAAATTAAACCTCCCATTGTTGCTATTGGCATGCTCTTCCCGGAGCTCTGTCCTAGTCTGAAGAGGTTGTGTGTCCACATTGTCGGTTACAATGAAGTCACATTGAAGCGGAGGAGAGGAGAGAAAAGGAACCTATTTACTGGGCGCTTTGTGCAAGGGGGCACGCAGCAGCCCACCCAGGTGGTGCAGGAAGATGGGCAGTGATGCCAGGACGGCAAAGCACTGCTCACCTTATCTACTGCTCTGTCTTTCCTACATTGTGCTTGTCACCCAAGTATGTAACGATCCCAGAACTTGTTACAGATAGGTCACTGGCACTTTGTGAGTTTGTGGCGAAGGAGTGCGTTGCCTGCGCTGTGGACGTGTCAGTCATTGCGAAGGTCAGTAGTTGGAACCAGGCGTTCGCACTGTGGTGCTGGAGTAGGAGTTCAAGCGGGGATTGAGACAAAAGGTTCATCTTTCAGAACTGAAAAAACTGCCCCATCATCACAAGCTTACACACTCTGTGGTGGTGAGTCACTGTTTCTCCACCCCCTTATTGAAATGCACCCTTGGCTGAAACTCATTTATTTCTCTACAAAATTATTACTAAGCAAATAATTCTTAAGTCAGTGTTGAAAGTGTTTTTAAAGTGAGTGTTTCAAGGTTTGAATTCTTCATCACGTATATCAGTTTTCATTTTCTTGGCTCATTGTTGGCAAGTTCAAGTCCTCAGACTCAAAAACAACCTGCGAATATGAGAGTGTTCCCCCTTGACTCACTCTTTTAAAAAGCCCCACTTGTATTTTCTTTGATTTTAACTCTTTATTGTCACTTCTCGCTGAAGGAAACTTGAAAATGTGTTTTTTGTTGATTATTTGAAGAAGAATCTTATATTTTTATTATAATTGATATACATTTCATCACATTATATTTTTTTTTTACTTGCATCACAGTTTCAAAGCTGTACAGGCTAATAGTATGAAAATATAACAATTTTGGAGGAGAAAAATGTGTAAAACAGCAGTATTAAAAGTTTCAGTGTTGTAAATGTCCATCTAATAGTTTATGGGGCTGTGCTGAAAAACCTGTAAAATAAGCATAGTTTGGCCGCCTTTATATTTCTAGTTGGAAGGGGTCATTTATAAATCTGTTTACAGATGGAATAATCTACTTGTTTTAATAATAAACCTGATTAAACATAACTGGATAGAAAATTACTGTTAATCTCTTACAGTGAAATGTCTTTACCTGAATTTGGAGGAAGCTCATTTTGTGCCTTTTCCGGGGATACTCAGTGACACTGCATAAATATTTAAAGTAAAATCAAAATGTCATTAGAAAATTTTTTTATCTTCAAAGTTGTTAATATTGAAGTTAATTTGCAATTTGGAATTTCACATTTTTTGTCCTCAACATCAGTTCTGTCTGAATGAGTTACTGTGTGTGTAGTATTCAAAACATGTTCATGTGTATTCACATTTAATCAGGCTTGCCACTGTGTGAGGCAGTGGTATTCCTGTTACACACAAGAGGAAATGGGCTCAGAAAGACTGTCTTTCTGAGAATGAAACAATAGTATTTAAAAAGGTACATTTTAAATCCTGGCACAGATTCTCCATCCATGTCTAGCAAGTTTTGCATCCCGAAGTTACTAGTATATTGATTCTACAATCATATTCTGATACTATATTTGCCTTTTTTAGATAACAATACTATATCTCTTATTTTTTCACAGTAGCACTTTTTGAGTATTTGTATTTTGTCTTCCTATGTTAGCTTCTAAGAAGTTCATATCTAAATGCTTAATTCATTAATAAAACAGTTGTAAATATTAAATGTTAATGTAAATTTTAAATTTGCTTTTCTTGAATTTTTAACAATAGCTCTATTGAACTATAAGTGAAATACTGTAAAATTTACTCTCCTAAGCTGTATAATTTAGTGTTTTTACCACATAGTGTTGTGCAACCATCACCATTATCTTCTCCCAAGACATTTTCATCACCACAGAGTGAAATCCAGGGCCCATTAGCCATCACTCCCTCTTTTCCCTTTGCCTAGCCTGACAGCCACTAGTGACTTAATTATAAGGATTTGCCTATTCATGCCATTTCCTGTAAATGGAATCATCCGTGTAAGTTTAATAGAAAAAGGTTTTAAGAAGTTACTAGTAATATGAGAAATTTCCATTCCATTACGTCCTTTGCACTGATTTTCATGTTGCTTGAGCAGATCAGTTTTTAAATCTGCATGGGGACTTTTCCTGTTTGGTGTTCATTTCATGCAATAAATAAATCTGCTGACGTGTATATGTTTCCTTGTTCTTGACCTTTGCTCTTCACATATCTGAATAGTGTGTTCATGGTGTTATGTAACCTGTTCCCAGGGCTCAGGTATCTGTAGCTAAGAAGCATTTATTCTTAGTTGGATATGTTCACCTGTTCTTTTTTTTTTTTTGACAGGCAGAGTGGATAGTGAGAGAGAGAGAGAGAGAAAGGTCTTCCTTTTTGCCGTAGGTTCACCCTCCAATGGCCTCTGCGGCCAACGCATCGTGCTGATCCGAAGCCAGGAGCCAGGCGCTTCTCCTGGTCTCCCATGCGGGTGCAGGGCCCAAGGACTTGGGCCATCCTCCACTGCCTTCCCAGGCCATAGCAGAGAGCTGGCCTAGAAGAGGGGCAACCGGGATAGAATCCGGCTCCCCAACTGGGACTAGAACCTGGTGTGCCAGCGCTGCAAGGCAGAGGATTAGCCTGTTAAGCCACAGCGCCGGCTGTTCACCTGTTCTTAAAACAACAACAAAACGTTAAGTCTGTTTCTAGTGCCTCCTAACTTTATAGAAATATAAATATCACTTAGCTTCTAAAGCATAGTTTTTCTGTATGTGTTATTAGATCATCTGTCTTGGAATAAATGTTACCACAGCAAACTGTACCATCCTTCTGTGGAAACCCTCTTTTCCTTCAAATCTCACCCCGTTCCACTCCTCACCATGACTCATGGGTCTCATGTATACCAACAGTCATCCGCAGCAAGGACTTCACCACTTTGCCTACTTTCTACAGCAGTGTCGCCCACTCTTCTAGGTGACTCCATTGTTTGTCAGCGTGGACAGTGTACTCTGTTGCCTAGTTTCCTATATCTCTCACTCCACTTCCTTCATCTGTCCATACCAGAGCCAGGCCTTGGAACTTGCCACCACCCAGTCCTGAACTTCTCTTGAACTCTTCAACCCCATTATCACCTCCACTTTACTGGCACAGTTCTCACCCTTTTACTACATCTATACCTTCTATGGCTTATAGGCTTTTCCTCCATTCTCCCACTTCTCTTCTTTAGAAGCCTACCTTTTATCACAACCCCCCTCCACACACACACACTACCTACTCCTGTACTTTTATCTGCTCGGTGTGATCACTTTAGCCTGTCATGCAACTCTCAAAGTCCTGTTCCAGTGCCCTTTTTCATTGCCATAATCCCTAATCTCCAGTTACTCCGTGTTCTGGAAAGCTGAGCATTGCTGGGGGTTGGGGGAAAATTAGAAATCCATGTCCACTTGCTCTGCTGTGATTGTTTGCTTTTTAATTCTAACTGAGCCCTTGGATCAGTGGTGATCTTTTAACTTGATCCATTCCCTACAGTGGCTATTCTGATACTTGCCCCGTGTCTTAAAATTTCTCTCCAGCTCTTCACTTTTGGATTTGATCCTTGAGAACTCCACAGATTGCTTTCTCATCTTAGAGGGAAAGATACAGTCTCATTTCCAGCTCCTCTTGAGACTCTGGCCCTCCACTTTGGTTCATTCCTTCTTTCTCCTTCTTATCTTTAACCTCTCCCTTTCCGTTGGCTCCTTCCTTTCTGTTTCTCATCATACTGAAGCCTCAACCTTCTTGGAGAAGAAAATCTCTCCTCTCATCCCTTTTCAGACTTTCTGATAGAGGAGTCTCTCCTGACCTCTTCTGCCTGTGAACCTCTCTGCTCCCCAGTAACGCAGCAATGAGGCTTACTTTGTGCGTTGTATCTTTACAACACCCTGAGAGATTTTTTAGAAGAAACTTTTGCTGAAGGTCATGCCATTTATGAATCATGGAGCTGGTTCTTCTGTACGTTAGCACTCACCACAGACTGCTAAGCACTGCTGCACGGCCGTCTACTCATGCTGTCAGCAGTTGGCTCCTTGTCACCAAAGCCAGTTCAGGCCGCCAAGTTGTAGTGGATGTTGTTGACTTCTTTCCTTCCCATTTCTGTCACTCTTGCTTCTAGTTCCTCTACTCATTAGTTCTCTCATTCTCATCTGTTCATTGAACACCATCTCAGGGATAGCATTCTGACTGATAGCTAACACAGGAGGACATTTTGATGCTGGGAAGGTGAATAGGCAGAGGTTTCAAAGTGGCAAAGTATGGGTCACCTACAGTGAATGGCAAGCAGTTTACTTTGACCCAGGGAAAGCTATAAGTAGTGAGGTGTTTAGCTTGGAAAGGTAGCTAAGAAACAAATGGTGGAACATCAGGAATACAAGCAGCAGTGTGGTCAAATCATTTCTCAGCTCCGAAACCTCTGGTGATGCTCCATCCACATGTATGGGTAGCCCGGGAATGTACTGCCTACGTCAGAACACTTTTAGGTGGAAGAAAGCACCACTAATAAAAATTATGCTGACATAACAGGCATAAGCTCAGACTCTCCCCAGCAGACTGAGAGTCATAGTTCCTTAGACTGTGCAACAAGTCAAGTTCAAGGCTGCACTTTGGTAGAGCCACTCTGGATGCAATGTACTAGATGATTAGAGACCAATTACTTGAGATTAAGATAGTCGTTTAGATTATGACATAAGGTTCTTGCCTAGGTGGTTTCTGTGGAAGCAAGTAATCATAGGATCGGGGAATAACTGAATGCGGGATGTGAGGGAGAGGAAGGAATGATCTATCATAGTCTTGAACTGGAGTGATTTAAAAATGTTACTTAGGGGCAGGCATTGTGGTATAGCAGGTTAAGCCACCACTTAGGATATGCACAGCCCATCTCCAGAGTGCCCATTTGAGTCCTGGGTACAGCTTCCTGCTAATGCATCCTGGGAGACAGCAGGTAGTGAGTGACTCAAGTACTCAGTTCCTGCCTCCCATATGGGAGACTCAGATGAAGTTCCTGGCTCCTGGCTTCAACCTGACCCAGCCCAGCTGTTGTTAGCATTTGGGGAGTGAACCAGCAGATATAAGATGTCTTTCTCTGTGTATCTCCCTCTCCCTGTCACTCTGCTTTTCCAATAAATAAAACCAAAATTTTTTTTAAATGAAGAGGGAAAAAATTCCATTAAGATTATACTTAATCATGTAAACAGAGTTACACTTTTAAAGCTACTTGTTAAAAATCTTCAGAGAGCCCCTGCAGTGTAAGGGAAAGGGCATGTATATAGAAGTCAAGAGAGACCCACGTTTGAAAGGTGGAAGTGCCAATCATTAGCAATTGAGGTTTTGTTATTATGACATCGATTTCTTATTCTGAACAACAGAAACACAAATATATTTACTTAGAAGGTTCCTGGGGTTTCAGTGGTGATAAATGCAAGGGGCCTCGTACTATGGACCTTATAGTAGAAAAAATAACAGCAGGCAGTATTATTACATGTGTTACTCCACGCCAGATACTGAGTGCTTTGTGCATATTAATTTATTTCATCTTCACATCAGCTATTTAAGGTAGCTATTTAAGGTGTTTAACTCCATTTTAAGATGAATAAAGTGAGGTAACATGCTAAGGTAGACAGTAAGTGGTAAAATCCTGGTTCCAGAGCTCCTGCTCTTAATCTCTGTACTGAAAGGCTCCTGGGGATTCCATAAATGACAGTTGTTTTTTTGTTTATTAAATTGGAGTATTCAGTATTGTTTCTTTTGTCCATATATTATAGGTGGCAGACATGAAATTCAGAAGCCTAAATTTAGTTTCAGATTTATCACTGTGACTCCTGCCGGGGAAATTAGCTGTCATTGTTTTTTTTTTTTAAGATTTATGTTAATTTTTTGACAGAGTTACAGAGAAAGATAGAGCCAGAGAGAGATCTTCCATTTGCTGGTTTATTCCCAAATGGCCGCAATGGCCGGATGTGAGCTGATCTGAAACCTGGAGCCAGAAGCTTCTTCTGGGTCTCCCATGTTGGTGCAGGAGAGGTTTTGGGCCATCCTCTGCTGCTCTCCCAGGTGCATTAGCAGGGAGTTGGAACGGAAGTGGAGCAGCCGGGACTCAAAACAGCACCCATATGAGATGCCAGTGCTGCAAGCCAGGGCTTGAACCCACTGTAACACAGTGCTGGCCCTGTCATTGATTTTTATTCTCAGGTCACAGCCCCTTCAATGCAGTCATACCACTCAGTAATACTAGCTTTTTGCCGTATCTGTTCAGCTTCACACCTCTGAACATGGTATGCACTTTACAAGCTTCTAGCAGACTCCTACTTATTCTTCAAGACCGAAGCCGAACATTAGCTGAGAAGCTTTTCCCCTGCACCTTGTTGCCTCTGTAGAGCTGCGGAAATAGGACACTGGGTAGATATAGCTAGACTGGTTTCTCCTCTTTTTATTTTTAAAAATATTTATTTACTTATTTGAAAGGCAGATTGATAGAGGTGTTACATCTGCTGGTTCACCTCCCAAATGGCTGCAACAGCCAGGTCCGGGCCAAGCGGAAGCCAGGAGCACCATGCTGGTCTCCCAAATGGGTGGTAGGGACCAAGGTACTTTGGCTGTCTTCCACTGCACTCCCATGTGCTTTAGCAGGGAGCTGGCTGGGAAGCAGAGCAGCTGGGACTCCAATCTGTGCTCTGATGTGGGATGCTGGTGTAGAAACCACTGCTTTACAATGTTGGCCCCCTCTTTCATACTTAAAGTGCATTTGTGGACATACATTCCCCTTCCTGATGCATTATTTATTGTGATTTGTGCAATATGGGCAGTTTTTTTTTCTTTGTATTTATTTAAGTCTCATAACCATAGAGTAAGTTGACATCAACCCAGATAATCTATCATTGATTTATGATGATTTTCCGTTAAATCACCTTTGTGATTGATCATAGATCATTTCCAAATCTTTTAATACCTGTAATGCACATCTTTATGCATAAAGCTTTTATATACATATATATATACATCTTCTAAAATTCTGAGTCAAATGGTGTCAGAAGATAGATTATTGCCAAATTGCTTTTGAAAAAGATTTATAGCAGTTTATACTTTGACCTACTGTATTCTTTTACCATATCCTTTCAATTCCTGGCTTTTATAATTTTTTTTTTTTTCCTTCTGCCACTTTGATGGGCAACATTTGTCTCTACTTGGTATCTTGATGGCATTTTATTTTTCCGGCATAAGTATAGATCAGTTTAAGCCATCCTGGATAATATGTTTATTGATACTTTGTAGTAAGGTTGTGGTGGTATTATGCACTCAGAATTGGCATTTAAAACAGCGTGTACTATTGACTACTAAATTCAAAACTCTGTTTTGCAGACCCTATAAGATTTGGACATGTCCTTCATATTTGATTGGATTTACAGTGGTTTCAGCAGCGTGCTACAGTTTTTAGGTAATGTAGTCTCTTTGTTCTTTATAGATTTCCACACTTGAGCCTATTTACGTAACAGTGATTAGTTGTAGATCCTCTTTATATATAAACCAGGGATTAAGAATGTGGGTTTTGTGGGGTAGGTATTAGTGGCACAATGGGTTAATCTACCTGTTGACACTCACATCCATATCAGAGAGCCAGTTCAAGTCCCAGCTACTCTATTTCCAGTCCAGCTTCTTAGTAATACACCTGGGAAGGCGGCAGGTGGTAGCTCCAGTACTTGAGTCCCTGCAACTCACAAAGGATACCCAGAAGAAGTTTGTGGTTTTAGCTTTGCCCAGTGCTGGCTATTACAGGCATTTGGGGAGTGAACCAGTGATGGAAGATCTCTGTCATTCTGCCTTTTGAATGGATGAATGAATGATTAATTAAATAAATAAATGTCTTTAAAAATAAAAGAATGTGGGCTTTGAAAATATGTCCAATGACTCATCTGTTTTAAATTATGGACTCCTAGGGCTGACACTGTGGCACAGCAGGTTAAGCTGCTGCTTGCAACTCTAGCATCCCATATGAGCACTGGCTTGCTGCACTTCAGATCCAGCTCCCTGTTAATATGCCTAGGAAAGTAGCAGAGGATGGCCCAAGTGCCTGGGCCCCTGCCACCCACGTGGGAGACCAGGATGTGCAGTTCTTGGCTCTCAGCTTCATCCTGGTCCGGCCCCAGCCATTGCGGCCATTTGGGGAGTGAACTAGTGGATAGAAGATGGATCAGTCTCTCTCTCTGATTCTGCATTTCAAATCAATCAATCAATCTTTAAAGAAATAAATTATGTAATCTTGGGCAAATTAATTTTTCTTCCTCAGCCCGAGTTTCCTTTTTTTTTTTTTTTTTGACAGGCAGAGTGGACAGTGAGAGAGAGAGACAGAGAGAAAGGTCTTCCTTTTGCCGTTGGTTCACCCTCCAATGGCCGCCGCGGTAGGCGCGCTGCGGCCGGTGCACCGCGCTGATCCGATGGCAGGAGCCAGGTGCTTCTCCTGGTCTCCCATGGGGTGCAGGGCCCAAGCACTTGGGCCATCCTCCACTGCACTCCCTGGCCACAGCAGAGAGCTGGCCTGGAAGAGGGGCAACCGGGACAGGATCGGTGCCCCGACCGGGACTAGAACCAGGTGTGCCGGTGCCGCAAGGCTGAAGATTAGCCTAGTGAGCCGCGGCGCCAGCCTAGTTTCCTTATCTTTAAAATGGCAATAAGAATTCCCATTTCTTTTTTTTAAGATTTTATTTATTTATTTGAAAGTTAGAGTTACGCAGAGAGAGAGAGAGAGTCTGTCTTCCATCCTCTGCTTCACTCCCCAATTGGCCACAACAGCCGGAGCTGTGCCGATCTGAAGCCAGGAGCCACAAGCTTTTTTTGGATCTCTCACATAGGTGCAGGGGCCCAAGGACTTGGGCCATCTTCTATTGCTTTTCCCATACCATAGCAGAGAGCTGGATCAGAAGTGGAGCAGCCGGGACTCGAACCAGCACCCATATGGAATGCCAGCACTGAAGGCTGTGGCTTTACCCTCTACGCCACAGCGCCAGCCCCAAGAATTCCTACTTCTTAGGGTAGTTGTTAAAAATATTACTAACGGGCTGGCCTTTGGCCTAGCAGTTAAGACAACCATGACTCACATCAGAGTTCCTGGGTTCAATGCCTTCCTCTGTCTCCTGACTCCAGCTTCCCACTAATGCAGATCCTGGGAGGCAGCGGTGAAGGCTCAGGTGATTGGGTTCCTACCACCTATGTGGGAGCCTGTATTGTTTCCAGGCTCCTGGCTCCCAACTTTGCATTCTGCTTGGTCCCAGCTGTCACTGGCATTTAGGGAGTGAACCAGCAGACAAGAGTGCTTTCTTTCTTTTTTACTCTTTGTCTTTAAATTTATTATTAAAGGAATATTACTTAAAAAATACCTACCATTTATTAATGTATGTGCATACTTTAATGAAATATCTTATTTAATGCATGTTCCAGGGAGCAGGCCTTGGTCTGGCGATCAAGATGCCCACATCCCACATTGGGGTATCTGAGTTCAGTTCCTAGCTCTAGCTCCTAACTATAGTTTTGTGCTAATGGAAACCCTTGGAGACAGTGGTAATGACCCAAGTAATCGGATTCTTGTCACATGGGAGACCTGCACTGAGTTCTTGGCTTCAGGCCCAGCTTGGCCTAGCCACTGCAGGCATCTGCGGAGTGAACCAGCAAATGGGAACTTTCTGACTCCTCTCTACTTACCCCACTGATTGGGAAAAAATATTCCAGAAGTGCATTGTGCATCATAAATGATCATTTATAATAAGCATTATTTATTCAACAATTCTAACCAGTGACTTTCTTCTCTTGTTTAAGATGTTGTTTCATTAACTTATTTATTTGAGAGTCAGAGAGCAAGATAGGGAACGGGGCAGGCATTTGGCGCAGTGGTTAAAATGCCACTTGGGATTCCCACATCCCACATCATAGTGCCTGGTTTGTGTTCTGGCTACTCCACTTCAGATTCAGCTTCCTGCTAATGTGCACCTTGGGAGGCAGAAGATGATGGCTTAACTGCTTGGATCCCTGCCGCCCATGGAGGAGACTTGGATCAAGTTCCCAGCTTCTGGCTTCTACCTTACCCAGCCCTGTCTGTTGTGGGCCTTTGGGGAGTAAAGCACAGGATCAAACATCTTGCTCTGTTTCTCTCTCTGTCTCTATTTCAAATAAATTGAAAATAAATAACTTAAGCATTTTCATCTAGTAAAAACTTAAAAAGGGGGGAATTCCCATTCACTGGTGCAGTGGGAGTTGGAAAAAGGTGGAAGATACCAAAGCTGGGAACCAGGAATTCAATCCGTGTCTCCCATGTGGGTAGCAAGAACCCAATCTCTGGAGTCATCACCACTTTCTCCCAGAGTCTGCATCCACAGGAAGTTGCAATGATGAGGCTGAGCCAGGAATTCAAACTAGGTGCTGGGGCTGTTGATGTGGCGTAGCGGATAAAGCCACTGCCGCAGTGCCAGCATCCCATGTGGGCACCAGTTCCAGTCCCAGCTGCTCCACTTCTGATCCGGCTCTCTGCTATGGCCTGGGAAGGCAGTGGAAGATGGCCCAAGTCCTTGGGTCCCTGCACCCTGGAGGAAGCTCCTGGCTCCTGGATTGGCACAGCTCCAGCCGTTGCGACCATCTGGGAAGTAAACCAGTGGATGGAAGACCTCTCTCTCTCTCCGCCTCTCCTTCTCTCTCTCTGTAACTCTGACTTTCAAATGAATAGATAAATCTTTTTTTTTTTTTTTTTTTTTTTTGACAGGTAGAGTTATAGACAGTGAGAGAGAGAGACAGAGAGAAAGGTCTTCTTCCGTTGGTTCACTCCCCAAATGGCCGCCATGGTCAGCGCTGCACTGATCTGAAGCCAGGAGCCAGGTGCTTCTTCCTGGTCTCCCAAGTGTGTGCAGAAGCCCAAGGACTTGAGCCATCCTCCACTGCCCTCCTGGGCCATAGCAGAGAGCTGGACTAGAAGAGGAGCAACTGGGACTAGAACCCGGCGCCCATATGGAATGCCGGTGCCACAGGCGGAGGATTAACCAAGTGAGCCAAGGTGTTAAAAAAAAAAAAAAAGAAACCAGGTGCTCTGATATGGGAGGTGGGTGTCTTAACCACCAGGCCAATTGCCCACCCCAAGATTTTGTTTTTGCCTTAGCTTCTCATTCTTTTATTTTAATCCTTGACTTGCCACATTTTTCATTGAAACAAATTTTTTGTTAACTTTTATGTTGGGATATATATATATACAGCTTTATTATTGCAATAATTAGCTAATGTTTGAAAACACTTCTGGTTCTAAATTTCTCAAATTTTGCCCTGAGTTTACTCTCCATGTAGTCATCATCTTGTGAACTGTCAGAAAAAGAAGCATTTCATGTAATTGCAGAGTGGTGACCATAGTCTCAGACTGACTACTCTAATACTTATGGAACTATATCTCCTATATAAATACTTCTTTTTCCATGGTTTTAACGAAGGAAATAAGTTTTTGATAATTATATTAAAAGGATAAAAATAAGATCAAATTTTGTCACTGTAGTTTTACTTACTGAACTCAATATTTGAAAATTTTTATTTTTTTAAGTTTTCTTTACAGATTTATTTATGGAGGCCAGCATTGTGGCATAGTAGTTAAGACACCACCTGCAGCACCAGCATCCCATATGGATACTGGTTCTATTCCTGGCTGCTCCACTCCTAGTCCACCTCTCTGCTGATGTACCTGGGAAAGCAGCAGAAGATGGCCCAAGTGCTTGGGCCCCTATACCCATAGGGGAAACCCAAAAGAAGCTCCTGGCTCCTGGCTTCAGCCTGGGCCAGCCCTGGTCATTGGAGCCATTTGGGGAGTGAACCAGTGGCTGGAAGATAGATCAATCAATATCTCTCTCTCTCTCACTCTTTTTCTCTCTGTGTAATGCTACCTTTCAAATAAATAAAATAAACCTTTTGGGAAAAAAGAAAAAAAAAGATGTATTTATTTGAAAGGCAGAGAGAGAGATGGATGGAGAAAGAGAAAAAGATCTTTAATGTGCTAGTTTACTCCCCAGATGGCCACAACAGCCAAGGCTGGTCCAGGCCAAAACCAGGAACACAGAGCTCCATACAGTGAGGTAGACTGCTGCTTGCGACGCTGGCAGCCATACTGAAGTACTGGTTTGAGTCCTGGCTGCTCTGTTTCTGATCCAGCTTCCTGCTAATGTGCTTGGGAAGGCAGCAGATGATGAAGTACTTGGGTCCCTGCCAACCATGTGGGAGAAGATGGAGTTCCTGACTCTTGGCTTTGGCCTGGTCTTGACCTGGCTGTTGCAGCCATTTGGGGAGTGAACCAGCACATAGAAGATGCTGCTGTCTTTCTCTCCTTCTCTCTTTGTTACTCTGACTTTCCTATAAATAAAGTCTTAAAAAAAAAAAAAAAAGGTCTTCAAACAATTCGCTTCTTAGACTTAAGTGTGAGTCAAGCATTAGGTGTTATTGGTATGAATTTAGTAGAAATAATTGGCCTGAAACTATAATTGTTTAATATCTTTTTAAAAAGATTTAGTTATTTATTTGAAAGGCAGAGAGAGAGGTATCTTCAGTTCACTGGTTCGCTCCCCAAATGGCCACAACGGCATAAGCCAGGCTGAAGCTAGGAACCAGTAGCTTCCTCTCAGTCTCCCACATCGGTGGCAGGGGCCCAAGCTCTTGGGCCATCTTCCGCTGCTTTGCCAGGTGCATTAGCAGAGAGCTGGATCAGAAGTGGAGCATCCAGGATTTGAACCAGCGCCCATATGGGATGCTGGCACTGCAGGTGGCAGTTTTACCCACTATATCACAGTGGTGGCTCAGAATTTTTTTATTTTATTAATTTTATTTATTTGAAAGGCAGAGTTCCAGAGAGAGAGTTAGAGACAGAGAAAGAGGTCTTCCATCAGCTGTTTCACTCCCTCAAATGACCACAATTACTGAAGCAAGGAACCAGGAGCTTCTTGTGTCTCCCACATGGTTTCAGGGGCCCAAGCACTTGAGCCATCCTCTGCTGCTTTCCCAGGCATATTAGCAGAGAGCTGGATTGGAAGTGGAGCAGCCAGGATGTTAACCAGCGCCCATATAGAATGCCAGTGCTGCAGGCCAGGGCTTTAATCCACTGCACCACAGCACCAGGCCTAAGTAAGTATTTTTTGACCTGCTACTGTAAGTCAAGACAGGTCTCCTGTCCCGTGAAATAATGTGGGCATTACACAACTGAACACATAAAGTTCAGGAGCAAATTTAGCAATAAAATACCATTCTATTATAATCTGGTCAAGCTGCCATCTATTTTTTATTTATTTATTTTTGACAGGCAGAGTGGACAGTGAGAGAGAGAGAGAGAGAGACAAAGAAAAAGGTCTTCCTTTTCCGTTGGTTCACCCCCCAATGGCTGCTGCGGCCGGTGCACCGCCCTGATCTGAAGCTAGGAGCCAGGTGCTTCCTCCAGTCTCCCATGCGGGTGCAGGGCCCAAGGACCTAGGTCATCCTCCACTGCACTCCTGGGCCACAGCAGAGAGCTGGACTGGAAGAGGAACAACCGGGACAGAATCCGGCACCCCGACCAGGGCTAGAACCCGGTGTGCTGGCGCCGCAAGCAGAGGATTAGCCTATTGAGCTATGGCACCAGCTGGGAGATAGCTCTCTCTAACACTGCCTTTCAAATAAATACATCTAAGAGAGAGAGGGGAAGAAAAGAAAGAAAAGGAAAAGAAAGAAGGAAGGAAGGAAAACAGATTTAGAAATTAAGCTAATTTGGGTCAAATTTAAAGTCATTTGAATAATCTGTGTAAGATTTACTTTGACCAATCATAGCTTTTACTCTACAGGATTATATAAGAAAACTGGTAAATTGGTATTTCTTGGATTGGATAATGCGGGAAAAACAACATTGCTACACATGCTGAAAGATGATAGACTTGGACAGCATGTCCCAACGTTACATCCCAGTAAGTATGTAACATATTATATAATACTTGATCCATTAGTGCTGAATCATGGGCGGCACTAACCAAAAATGGTTTGTATTTTGGGTTTTTTGGATATAAATTATGATATGATTATTTGACATATTCCTAAAGCAGTAAATAATACATGACCTGGCTCTCATTTAGATCTTGAAATAATACTCATACCTTTTTGTCAATTAACCCTCCCTTCTGCAGCTAGAGGAATTAAAAAGTTATGTCTCACAGATTATGACATGATTGGTAAATACGTATCCTGATAACTTCAACAGTATCTAATATAAACAGCACTATGGAATTAATCCAAGAAATGGGGCATGTAATGATTTGTAGAAAATCTTAAAATTTAAAAATAATTTTGTATTGCTTGTTTTAGAAAAGCCACCTTGAAAATATTAGTAATGACTGTAAATTCATTAATATTTATCATTCTATATGTACACTTGTACAGTGGTTGCTGTTTTAAGAAAATGATTGGTGTTAAAAATAACAAAATTGGTATAAACCGAAGTCTAATACATAAATACCTATGACCTCATTTTTACTAGTGAAGAGATTATAAATCAAGGATATACAAAGTTTAAAGACAAGTGAATACATATTATAAAATGAGTATAGCCTTGATAATAAGTATAAAATTTGAGCTAGACCAAAAAATATGATACTGTAAGTTATTTAGTTCAGTAAATGTTCAGAGAACAAAGAAAGAGAATAGAACAGAAAAAAAGCAAAACAAAGTATTTTGTAAAACTGTTAGTAAGGTTGGAAAAGGAAGATTTCATAAAAAATTGATAAATCTTTTTTTATATTAGGAGAAAAGAGTGGGGCTTGGCAAATAAGATTCTGATACAAGATCAATACTGTTAAAGAAAAAATGATCATGATGAAATTGAATATATAAAATTGCAAAAACAACAGAATTGGAAGAGACTACATGGTCTTATATTAGGTGTAAGTCATTTTTTTACTTTTTGATGTTGCTCTCTTTTATTTATTCAGCAAATATCTATTGAGCCCCTTCTTTATGCCAGACATTGTTCTAGATGCTAGGGCTATGGCAGATGTTTTCTCAGCCGTCCCACAGCTCACACTCAGTTCACCTTCTGTTTCTCAATCTAAGGTATCAAAGGTAGCATAGAGAAATCCTAGGGTCTAGCAGTTCTGCTCCTGGGCATTTATCCAGGAGCAATGAAAATACACATTAACCAGGAGCCTTGTACAGGACTGTTCATACCACGTGTGGAAACACCACGTGGCTGTCAAAAGGGGAATGAGAACTGAACATCTGGCCTGGTGGCTAAGATGCCACTGGACGCTGCATCCCATACCAGAGGGCCTGGGTTGAGTGCTGCCTCTGCTCCTGAGTCCAGCTTCCTGCTAACATGCAGCTTAGGAGGCAGCAGGTATGGCTCAAGGAATTTCGTCGCTGCCATCCATGTATGAGAACTGGATTGGGTTCCCCAGCTCCTCCCCTAGAAGCTTGGCCCATCCTGACTGTTGCCAGGGAATAAGCCAGCAGATGGCAACTCTATCTGTCCCTCCTTCCCTCCCTGGCCCCCCAGATAAATAAATTAAAATTCAAAAACAACAAATGAACACTGGGACTCTACTCAGCAAGAAAGGGAAATAAACTACAGCCACATTCAGTCATATTAATGGCTGGCGCCACGGCTCAATAGGCTAATCCTCCGCCTGCGGCACCAGCACCCCAGGTTCTAGTCCCGGTTGGGGCGCAGGATTCTGTCCCGGTTGCTCCTCTTCCAGTCCAGCTCTCTGCTGTGGCCCGGGAGTGCAGTGGAGGATGGCCCAAGTGCTTGGGCCCTGCACCTGCACGGGAGACCAGGAGAAGCACCTAGCTCCTGGCTTCAGATCAGTGCAGTGCGCCGGCCGTAGCAGCCATTAGGGGGTGAACCAACAGAAAAGGAGGACCTTTCTCTCTGTCTCTCTCTCTCTCACTGTCCACTCTGCCTGTCCAAAAAAAAAAAAAAAAAAAAAAAAGTCATATTAATGCTACATGGAAGAAACTGGTCACTAAAAATTACCTGCCATTTATATGAAATTCTAGAATAGGCAGACTAACCAAATTCAAATCACTGGTTGCTTCTGATGGTGGAGTTGAGAGCTGATCTTGGAAAGGCTAAAAGGGAACTTTCTGGAACGTTAACAGCGTTTTATATGTTATTCACACTGGGACTTTTACGTATAAGGCAGGGGATTATATGGGTGATTGTGACCATCCTGAGCGTTTGCCAGCCACATCCTCCTGGTGGATAGTAACTTTGAACATGAATTGTATTCAGTATTTTAAGCAGTTGGTATTCTGTATACAGGGTTAACAGGACAAAACATTTTGGGCCAGAGCAGTTACACTGAATCTGTCATTATGATTTTAGGGGACTTCTTTGGGCCATGAGGCGGTAACAGAGTCTGGAGTTACTCTCTCACTGTAAAGGACTAGAAAGCTGGATGAAAAAAATTATGTATTAACTGTTTTCAGATACTGGGCAGTAGCTAGCACAAGAGTGTGATTTCTGAGAAGCAAACAAACTCCATTATTCTAGCTTTATGCCAGGAGGTAATTTTTCAGGGTGTGTTACCAAGAGAGGAGACCCAAATATAGCCTGGTAGTTTCGCTGAGTTAAGCCTGAGACCAGACTTTGGGGAGGCCAAAGTGATTAGAATTTGCTAGGCAGACAGGATGGCAGAGAGGAGGGAGCCCTGAAGAGAAGGGACTCCAGATATTTGTGTAACTAAAAACCAATCTAGACATGCTAAAGTTGATATTCCACAAGGCCAATCAAAGAACCATTGCTGGAGAAAAAAACAATTATAAGTTCATAGATCTGCCCTAACAGAACTTAACATTCATCTGCCAGAAAACTTAACTGTCAGAAAAAAAATCCAGTCTTCAAAGCAATACAACAAAATGCAGCATCCAGTATAAAAGTACTGTACATACAAAGGAGCAGTAAAATGTAATCCATAACCAGGGGAAAAATCAATCCAGAGGAGCAGAACTGGGAGTGAGAGGAGATGATATAATGAGCAAATAAGGTGGTGAAGGCCGCTGTCAATAAATATACTCAAGGATTCAGGGAATGCACAGCCGCAGGCCATGTAAGGCCTGTGAAATCCTGTGTTCTCTCCTGTCAAGGCAACCACAGGTGGGACTCAAAATTCAATAAATATATAGCAAGCTAATTTTTAAGTTAATAATTTTGTGGGGCCTATGAATATGCAAATGGATCATTAGAAAAAAAGGTCCCCTACCCCTGATAAAGGATAACATGAACATAATGAGAAGAGAAATAAAGTATATGAAACTTAACCTGGGCCCACTGCCTGCAATGCCGGCATACCATATGAGCACCGGTCCGAGGCCTGGCTCCTCCACTTCCTATCCAGCTCTCTGCTATGGCCTGAGAAAACAGTAGAAGATGGGCCAAGTGCTGGGACTCCTGCAACCATGTTGGAGACCCAGAAGAAACTCCTGGCTTCAGATTGGCCGAGCTCCAGCCATTTGGGGAGTGAACCAGCGGACTGGAACACTTCCCTCTTTCTGCCTCTGCTTCTCTGTATCTCTGCCTTTCAAATAAATAAATAAATAAATAAGTCTTTAAAAAAAAAAAAAAGATGGAACTTTTGGAAATGAAATTTTCTTGGGGTGGGATTAGCAGCCCATTAGTGCTAGCTCTGCAGAAGGAAAGTCCACAGGCTTAGGTCAATGCAATAGAAACTATACAAAATGAAGCAGAGAGAGAGAAATGACAAAGAAGAATAAACAGCCTCAATGACTTGTCAGACAATATCAAGCAGTCTGACAAACTTGTAGTTGAAGTTCCAGAAGGAGAGTAGAGGGAACAGAAAAAATATTTGAAGAAATAACTGCCAAAATGTTTAATAATTGCTTATATTACTAAAGTCTTTCTCATGTCAGCCATAGAGAAAATTATTGAAGTTACACGAAACATTATTTGAATTCATAGCAAATAATTGAGACTAATATTTTCAGTAGAAAGAACAGAGAAGGGAAAATAGACAGATACTTTATTTATGATGGGTAGTAGAGAACAGAATTGATTAAGATAGACATTTGTATTATATTGTTAATTTGAATTGGCATGTATCTAAGGACTCTTTTACCAATTCCTAAGTGTCCAGTTTGATTTTATTTGCAATTAAAGTGAATCAAACATTAAGTAATAATACATGTCATGGATAGGTTAATGTGTTTCATGTTGTGAAAATATTTTGTATTGTTATTTAGCTTCAGAAGAACTCACCATTGCTGGCATGACCTTTACAACTTTTGACCTGGGTGGACATGTTCAAGGTAAGATTCTATTATTATTATACTTGCTTTATTTATTTTAACTTAATAAAAAATGGAGGGGCTGGCACTGTGGTATAGTAGGCTAAGCCTCTGCCTGTGGCACCAGCATCCCATGTAGACACCGGTTCAAGTCCCGGCTGCTCCTCTTCCGATCCAGTCCTCTGCTTATGGCCTAGAAATGCAGTGCAAGTGGCCCAAGTCCTTTGGCCCCTGTACCAGTGTGGGAATCCTGGAGGAAGCTCCTGGCTTCAGATTGGCCCAACTACAGCCGTTATAGCCATCTGGGGAGTGAACCAGCAGAAGGAAGACATTTCTCTGTCTCTTCCTCTCTCTGTATCTCTGCCTCTGAAATAAATAAATAAAATCTAAAAATTAAAAAATTAAAATTAAAAAAGATTTAAATTGAACCATTATATTCTAGTACATAAAATCTCATTCTGTTCAAGCAAGGCCGGAGGAGGCTTAAAATTTAAGAATTAAGTCCTTAGGTAAATGCTTTGAAAACAAGGAATGAGGAACTGCTTTTGGCACAGCAGTGAAGATGCTGTTTGGGATGGACATGTCCCCATCAGAGTGCCTAGATTCCAGACCTGGCTGCACTACTGATTCCAGCTTCCTGCTAATGTGTACCCTGGGAAGTGGCAGGTCATGGCTCAAGGACTTGGGTTCCTGCCACCCACCTGGGAGAGCTGGGTTGAGTTCTGGGCTCCTGGCTTCACTGTGGCCCAGCCCTGGATATTGTGGGCATTTGGGGAGTGAATCAGAGGATGGAAGATGTTTGTCTGTTTCTGTGACTTTGCAATAAAATGAAAATAAATTAGAATCTGTAAAGAAAAAACAAAACTGAAGTATGACTTTCTTTATAACTTTTGGTCAATGGTCAATGTAAGTCAGAACTGCCTACAGTGATACAGGATGAGTACAGTTTAGCTTCATTCTGTCTCCCCTTCAGTCTGCCTCTCACCTGCCATCACAGTCAGGTTATGAACAGATTACCACTTTGTAAGGCTTCATTAACCAACTCATTACTTAGAAAATGCAAGCCAAACTCATTGACCTGGCACCCAAGATCTTTGAGATACAAGCCCACTTTGCTTTTCTGGTCTTTATTTTCTGCTGTTCTCCTTCCTGTTCTCTGTACTACAACCAGACCAGACCATTAAGTATTTGGCATTGTCAGAACATACTAAGTCATAATTCATGGATATTTACTTCTGGAATATGGCTAGAGTGAACTGAAATCTAATGGAGTTTGTCTAAAACTTCAGTTTTGTGTTGTTTTCAAGGTATGTCAGAAAACTCAAGTCAGAGTAGAGTATTCTGGTGTACCCCAAAAGCTCTTTTTTCCTCTCAGAAAGATTGTCCTGGAAAATCTACTCCTATAGTTCCATAGACTTCAATTATGTATTAACACTTAAGCTTGTTTTCTGTTGTGAACAGAATGGTTTACTTTTATTATTTTAGCTTAACAAGCTAGTACCTAGTCCTAGCTTCAGATTTATCCTTGGCAAAAAAAGCTTGATAAACAGCCAGTGTCAAAAAATGAATATTGTGTATGTTTATAAAATAGCTTTCTGCTCATATGTTACATTTATGTAATTTATCTAATCAACTTAACATGTGTCCTTGACCTATGATAGCAAATATCAATTCTGTTTTCACATGGGAGAACTGAGAGAAAATAAAGTATTTAAGTTGCCTACAATAAAGGAAAGCCTGAAATTTCTCTGGGGTGATAGAAAGTTTTTGGCACCGTCGGGGAAAAGATTAACCTGGCTGTACAGTGAAGTAGCAGCAACTAAGCAGTAACTTCACTTGCTGTCTTGTTGGACTCTTCCAGCAAACAGCAAATAACATCTAACTCTGGTTGCTTCTGTTAGCTCGGAGAGTGTGGAAAAACTACCTTCCTGCTATCAATGGCATCGTATTTCTGGTGGACTGTGCCGACCATGAGAGGCTGTTAGAATCAAAAGAAGAACTTGATGTAAGTAATTCAAATTAATCATATTTTAAAAATCGTTCTGGTAAACCTAGAGAAATAGGTTGGAGATACAGGTATCAGAATGCAACGTTTTGTTGTCCTTATGAAACTCCTGACCATTAGCTGAGTTCAGAGATTGCTTTAAGTAGTGGTTACTCAAAGAGGACAGAGGGAGTAACTTGGAGTAACTGTAGCTATTGACAAAGTATTTTAGACACCCTTCCTGAAGTCTTGAGGAGCACGCCCTGCTCCTAGTGTATTTCCTGTTTGCTGCATTCCTTGAGTGGGTTGGTCTTACGTTCCTAGTTTCCTATAAGCCATTTCTTCAGGACTTGGCCAGAACCTGAAAGTGGTACAACATACTGTCTTTATCACCACTCCCGGGAGTGAGCAGGGGCCTGTGTAGTTACCTCCTCTCCCTTCTCCAGAGGGCTTGGGAGAAACAGGCGAGGCCAGTACCAGTTCTGAGGCCACAGAGTAATCCAGTCCGTGATCTGTTCCACTGTCAAGAGCAGGCAAACTAATGTTTATTCATGAGGCAAAGTCCCAGTGGGCTCTGTGGCCATGAAACAGGATCAGGGAATGCCAGACACTGCATATTACTTAATGTTTCTGTTCCCAATTCTCGGAGCTTCCATGAGGTTAACTTGCCCAAGGTCACACCTTGGAAGCAGAACCAGAAACAAAACCAGGTCTGTCTGCCTCCAGGGTGCTGGTCTTGCTGCTCAGTCTCACTGATTTACATAGTGAACAGGGTAAGCTTTTACAGAAGGAGCCCAGGCAGGCAAAAGAGTTGTGGTAATGGTTTAATCAAGCACATTAGGATGTAGGCAGAGTTTGCCATCGGGAGTTGGCATTCCATGATCAGTCTAGAATGAACTATTGTGTTGACTATTATGGTGTCTCATCAAAATAAGCTTTTTAGATATTTTCATGTTAGTTTCTTATTGTTTGTATTGTTTCTTTCAGTCACTAATGACAGATGAAACCATTGCTAACGTGCCTATATTGATTCTTGGGAATAAGATCGACAGACCTGAAGCTATTAGTGAAGAGAGGTTACGAGAGATGTTTGGTTTATATGGCCAGACAAC
The DNA here is from genome assembly GCF_033115175.1 of Lepus europaeus. Lineage (NCBI taxonomy): Eukaryota > Metazoa > Chordata > Mammalia > Lagomorpha > Leporidae > Lepus > Lepus europaeus. The sequence goes on from NC_084830.1 coordinate 144,762,935, forward strand.
AGGAAAGGTAAAAAAAAAAAAAAAATCCAGCAAGTTTGATTCTGCAGTACATATGTCTTCTTAAATTACAACTGTCCAGCCTCATAAAGCTCATTATCTTTTTTTCTTTTAAAAGATTTATTTATTTATTTGAAAGTCAGAGTTACACAGAGAGAGGAGAGGCAGAGAGAGGTCTTCCATCCGATGGTTCACTCCCCAATTGGCTGCAACGGCCAGAGCTGAGCTGATCCGAAGCCAGGAACTTCCTCTGGGTCTCCCACGTGGGTGCAGGGGCCCAAGGACTTGGGACATCCTCCACTGCTTTCCCAGGCCACAGCAGAGAGCTGGATCAGAAGAGGAGCAGCCGGGACTAGAACTATCGCCCATGTGGGATGCCGGTGCTTCAGGCCAGGGCAGTAACCCACTGCGCCACAGTGCCAGCCCCTCAAAGAAACCTTTTCTTGGTGATAACAAAAATACCAGGGCTCCATTTTGCTTAAGGCTTGTACTTTACAGGAAATGAAATGAAAGCTTTCCATTGTTAATTACCATAAAGTATCAGAATTGGCCACCAAGGGGCTGGTGTTGGGCTCCAGCAGGTTAAGCCACTGTGTTCAACACCAGTATCCCATAGGAGCACCAGTTCAAGTCTCAGTTGCTCTGCTTCTGATCTAGCTCCTTGCTAATCTGCATGGGAAAGCAGCAGATGGCCTAAGTGTTTGGGCCCCGCCCCACCACAGGGGAGACCTGGATGAAATTCCAGGCTTCTGGCTTCAGCTTGCCTCAGCCCTGGCTGTTGTGGCCATTTGGGGAATGATCTGAAGAATGGAAGATCTCTACCCCTCGTCCTCCCCCAGTAACTGTGCCTTTCAAATAACGCAATAAATAAATACTGAAGGAAAAAAGCCACCAAATACTGTATTTGAGTATTTAAACATACCATAGTGCGTTTAGGGTCTGAGTTGACCAGAGAAACTTAAGACCTAAGAACAGGAATGTTTTAGAGTTTTCTGAACATATACTTTATAATAAGCTTTAGGACACATTATTTTTGTGCGTGTGTTACTAGGCTTTGTGTTAGTATTAGCATTAGTATTAGTTTTGAAAAATCCCAAGTAAACCATGGGAAAACCTCAGTTTATAGGTAACATTTCCTTGGTTTGCATATCGTTATTCAGGGTAGAGCTGCATGTAGATGGAGACTGTTCTCTCGGTCTTCTTTTTAATAAGTCAGCTCCACATTCATTTGAGAAAGTGCTTTATTTGGTCCTAAACTTGCTCCGAGAGAGTTTGTCTTTAAGGTCAGTGAGGCCAGTTTGGATTTTTTTTCTAAATCATATTATTTTTATTCTTGTGTGCCTTACAGGCTCACTTCTTTCCAACTGAAAGGACATTCTATCCCAGGGTGTTGTGAGGAGAGGCAGCTTCCTGTGCATTGTGGGAACTTGGAGGTCAAGCAACCATAGCCTCATCACAGTCACCCAGTGTTCTAAAGTAGAACCTGTGATTCTGCGGGAAGGGAACTGTCCGTGAGATTCCAACAGCGTCTGTGCTCTCTCCTAGGGGAACGTGTCTCTCAAAGAGCTGAACGCTCGCCCTTTAGAAGTCTTCATGTGCAGTGTGCTCAAAAGGCAAGGGTACGGAGAAGGCTTCCGCTGGATGGCGCAGTACATTGATTAACACCAGCCTGCACTGCCTCCGGGCCTCACAGTCAGGCTCCCCAGAGATCTGATCACTCAACGTGCATAACTTGAATTCAAGACTGTTGTTGGTTATAAAGCAGATGTTTTGTAGCTTATTAATCTACCAACTTAATTTGAGTGAGAATTGAAAACTGATTCAACAGTAAGTTTGAATATCACATTAGCTTTCTAATTCCATGAAAATAATTAATTTTTACAGTTTATAATCTGACATCACCCCAGCACCATTTATAAAGAACATCTTTGCAGCAGTACATTTGAAGCACTTTCTAACAACATGAAACTACAGATACATATTTAAAGGCTCATCATGTTAAATTTTTTATGTACTTTTTTGGAACTAGTTTTTAAATTTTAGATTATATGTCCACCTCTCTTAAGTGTACAGTTAATAATTAGCTTATCAGTGATTGCATGATGCCTTACAGTTTTCAATAATAGTTTTTCTTATGCAAACGTCATGCAATAAAACAAACTCTAATGTTTGGCTTCCTTGTTGGGCAAATGTCTCATTTGAATGTGTCTAATCTATAGAGTACTCTGAAAATGTATTTGAGATGATACATCTGTAGGGTTGTTAAGAGATTCTTTCAGTTTAGAATAAAGTTTAAGATCCCAGAGGCTTTTGCATTTACCATGAGAGTGGTAGTGGGTTGTATCTGATACTGTCTTTATCTCTGGATCAGTGATGTCACCATCATCAGTGGTGATGGAGTCATGTCCTAGTCCCTTTGGGATCTGCCTGTGAAGAAAAGGACCTCTCTGGTACCCAGCGATAACTGTCAGTGTGCTAGGCCCTGTGCTTCCACCCCAGCTGTCCAGCTCTGAAGTGTTCCGGTCTTAATGGGCATCCAGTTCAGTCTTCTGTGCTTCTTCAGCAAAAGCAGCGTCGGCCCGAGTCTCTGCACACTCGCAGGTCCTCCCCAGGGCAAGCCGCGAGCAGGGTCTGGGGCACAGTTTGGCTGAGGGCCTGCGTGCCTGAGAAGAGACCGCTGGTACTGCTTCAACATCACGCAGACGTGGGGAGTTCACTCCCGTCCGCTAGCTCTCGGGCATTCTTTGACATTTTATGTCATGATAGCCAGAAAATGAATGCTTATTTCCAGTTTTCACTTTTTTGAGCGGCTCTTAGCTAGCTCTTAGCGCTTCGTGGCACAAAGACTTGTTTGGATAAAATACTTGCCATGTGATACTGTCTCCAGCCTCACACCTGGGCCTACACTGAGAGAACTTTGATTTTTTAACAGCATTATAATTTCCTGAGAAATGTAGTTCTTTGCTTCATATGCCTGTGATTCCCATGAGTAAGATAAAAAGTGCCCAAAAATGTATTTTTAAAGACTCTCAAGTTTAAGATTTCTCTTCTGCATCAAGTTTTCATAGTATATTTAACCAATTCCATGGAGAAAAGATTGTTCTAATCTCATCAGAAATAATTCTGATATCAAAATTAATGTTTTCCTGTAGCCATTGTCCCAAGTCACAGTTACTGGTAGTGCTTTCTGTCATGGAAAATGGGACCTGGGGAGCGACAAGGCCTGAGGATGTGACTGGACAGAATCCCGTTAGCTGTGCTGACGAGGTTGTTTCTTAGGAGGCTTTTGGTTTTAGTAATACAGCTATTTTGGTTCACTTTGAGCTTCTTCCGAAATGAAAACAGAAGTTTTTCTCTGCCTAGAAATATCAGTAGCACTGAGGCCAGATGACACGGCAGCCTGTTGGTTTCTTTCACCACATGGGTTTGAAGTCCTCAAGTCCTGACTCCCTGGAACTAAGCCTTGTTAAAACAACAGCCTCTCGTGTGTACCTTCAGGAACATGCCCGTCTTTAAGTATTTCCCAGCGTGTCCACTCGATTATGCACATTATTTGTGTCATAAATTGGTATAAAGGAGGGAGCTTCCTGGTTTCTCCAGCAGGGAAAAATGCTTTCTGGTACACACTGTCTCACCCCAAGACCCTCGGTCCCGTGCTGACTCTGGAATCAGAGGGACAGAGGAAGTCATTCTGTAGACCACAGCTACTGTGTGGGAATTTCCCCAGCGATGGGAGAGTCTTGATGGCCGGAGCCTCTAGAAAGGAGCTGCACTTAGCAACTGGCTGCCCCCAGCTCCGAGCCAGGGCTCCCAGGTACAGGACTTAGCTAGGCTCGCGTGCAGCTCTGAGAACCCCCAGAGCTGACTGGGGTACTGCTCCCCTTCAAGAGGAGCAAGCCGAGAATGGCAGGAAACAGGAAGAGCGCGGTCCTGCCTGTGCCCCAGTGGGGCGTCTCCTATGAAGAAGTCAGCGCTGAGGGCGTTGTTTGTCCCTGCACTGTCGGCTGCTGCGCTGTGGTTGGTAACACTGGAATTCCGTACAAATCAAGCACTGTTCAAAAGATGTTGAAGTCCGAAACTAAAAACTGAGAGGTTCATCCCTCTTTTCTATTTTTAAAGAGATTTTTAGCCCCCACCTGTTGCAATGCCTGCTGTTGAGGATACTTTTGAATCATATGTAGTTAAACTGACCAATTCCAGTTTATCTCAGTATATAGTTAGAATGGAGATTATAGCATTTTTAAATTGGGGAACAGACATTTCCCAAAGTGTGTTAAAAAATACTCCTCCCTTGACTAAGTTGAACCACTCTGTTTCTAAGTGCCAAAGATCCATGAATTCAGATACTGCCTGCATAGATCTGAATTTTAGTTTTGTGTACCTGCATCCACATACAAATTTACTGCGATTTGCAGCAGAAAAGTAGAACATTGTTTCTTTTCCCGAGTTCCCCACTGACTCAGACATCTCTGTACTAGTACAGTTTCCAGCCTATAAACTGCCTGTCAATCATTAACACAGGGTGATAAGTGAAACAGTGTTTCTTGCCTTCTGGGAAATGATTTCATTACCCACATTGAAAACCCAACATTTTCACAAGTTCCATCTCATTAAAAACAGTGTACTTCTAGTTCATGTACTTTGAGAATTTCAAGGGCAAGGTTTACGTTTTCTGAAACTGGTACTTGACTCAGTCTTGTTAATCACTTACATGACTGAGGTTTGCAACAATTTATTGCCAAGTAAAATTTGACCCGAGTACTGAGATTAGCTTATAGAAAGGGAAATCTGTCAGAGTTCCTTCTGTTTATTTTATGTAGAGTGCTTGTTTAGATCATTTTAAACATGTGTAACTTGGTGAAGTCTCAAAAAATCTTCAAGAAAGCATGAAAAAATTAGTAAATAGAAATTCCTTAATGGAAAGTTAATAGGAAAGAAGAGATAGCCTGCATTAATATGAAAACCAGAGGTTGTGCAGTGTCTTTAAGGACTGAGTTATCAAAACCACATGTGGATATTCTGGTCATTTCCATTACTGTGCTTCTCTTATTGAAATTCAAGCTAGTGTTTTTTAATCCAAAAAAAGAAAGAATAAGTTCCTGGGATATGTAATTGTGCCTCTGTGTAAAGTGACTGAGGTTTTGTTAAAACCACGTTTCCACTTCTCATCCCTGTTCCCTTCTCCTCACACCCTGCACTTGGATTTTTTTTTTTTTTTTTAAGATCTATTTATCAATTTGGAAGTCAGAGCTACACACAGAGAGAAGGAGAGGCAGAGAGAGAGGTCTTCCATCCACTGGTTCACTCCCCAATTGGCCACAATGGCCAGAGCTGCGCCGATGTGACGCCAGGAGCTTCCTCCAGGTCTCCCATGCGAGTGCAGGGGCCCAAGGACTTGGGCCATCCTCCACTGCTCTCCCAGGCCATAGCAAAGAGTTGGATCGGAAGTGGAGCAGCCAGGACTCGAACCGGCGCCCACACAGGATGCTGGCACTGTAGGCGGCAGACCCACCTGCCAAGCCACGATGCCAGCCCCTGCACTTGGAGTTAAAACATCTCTGAGCCTGAAGGGAATCTGCAGTCTTTGAAGATGGAGTTCTGAGCCAGCTGATCTCTGATCTCGTAATTCAGAGCATTTAGTAGCCAGTGAATTTCATGTCACTGATTGACTGTTCAGGACTTTGACCACACTATTCAGTGGGATCCAAGGTGATGAAAGCAGAGGTTATCCAAAGCAGGAGTGCCCCTGCCCCAAGAGATTTTAAGGCAGAAATGAAATTTCATCCAGAATTGTTTTTGGAAACCCTGTGCTAGAATGGTTGGATTCTTCCTCAAGAGTATGCATTTTTATGGGGGGAGAGTTTTTAGTTTAAAATACTTGAGAATAAAAGGTTGACAGCATAGGTTTTTAACATACAGAGGTTTTTTGGAATTGTTTTCATTAACAAGTATGAAGATTGACGTTGGAATGGCCCCCATCACATGGGTGCTCAAAACCCACTGCCCTCCTGAGGCAGGAGCACTCGGGGGACGCGGTCACACTGCTTTCAGGTGAGAACTGTGGCTTCCATGGCGAGGCCTTCCATGTTTGGATGGAAGCAGAGTTTGTTGGAGTGAGAAGTCGGCGCTAAGTGGTTCATCACTCACTGTGTTTGCACTTTCATATACTGCTGCTTGCACTAGGACCTTCGTGTGATCTTAATAATTATTTTACAGTGTATACAGATTGTTAAGCATAATTTATATAAAGATGTTTCTGTTTACTGTTGTGTATTTTACAAAGAACAGCTAGAATAGATGGTTAAATGTTTTTGAATTTTGTTTGTACATTATTTTGATTATATTCTATTATCTTTTCACACCCTATGAATTTTGAGTGGCAGGAATAGAAAAATAAAATGCTAACCTGTTATTTGAAAAACTCTAATGTCAAGTTCCTTTTTTTTTTATTACCCAATTATAATTTTCATTTTGCTCTTTAGAAATTTCTTGGACTTTGAAAATTACAAAGACAGTAGAACTTGCCCTTTGTGAATGAATCCTAAAGAATCGTGAGGAAGTACCAAGGCCTACGTGGCCTAGAAGACTGAGATCATTTTACGGACAAACCGAAGAGGACTTACCCAGCGCTGACTCGGTTGCAATGTGAATAATACAGCAACGAACAAGGTTCTCTAACTTCAGCACACAAACAATCTCCTGGAGAGCTTAAAAAAACGGGGTTAAAAAAAACATTAGAGATTGTGGGATGGTGGGATGGTGGGATTGTGGGATGGTGGGTAGGAATCTGAACCTAATGAGTTTCCCAGGTTTCCCTGGAGCTGAAATCCAGATTTTTCACTCAGAAGAAACAATGATGTAACAGTCACTGGCCAATCGGTAAAGAAAAAAAGCCATTTTGATAAGGATTATTAAGCTGTGCTTTTGAGATTTAAATTCAAATACAAAACCTTTCTATCAGTCACCCCTTTAACTGCTCTACTACCAAGGCACAGCAGTGACTAGAAGCTTTGTGGCAGCTGTACAACGTAATCACGACTGTTATCACAGCCGGGCCTGTCAAAGCAGAGACTGAACTGTGGACTCTGAAGTTGTCTGTTGGAACTAAGAAGTACACTGAAGGGGCCAATGCCAAGGCAACAGAAGCCCAGTTCCGCTCACTGTCTTGAATTTACCTGTACAATCTTCAACTAGACTACCGGCTACTTGTACCAATCTATCATCTGGCATTATACCAGTAATGTACAAGTGATGCAAGCGTCAGAGCCTCCTGCAGGCTCTGAAAGGCACCATGTAGGGCACAGGGAAGGTTCTTAGGAAACCATTTATGTGGAGCCCTTTCCATGATAACCACCGTTCTCCCAGCTGAAGCTAAGACCAACAGCTTAGAAATCCGAGGCTCAGAGCCGACGTGTGACCTGCCCGTGTTGGACCACCTGGGTGTGAGTGCCAGCTCCACTCTGGATTCCAGCTTCCTGCTGGTGAGCACCCTGGGAAGCAGCAGGCGATGGCTCAGGTCGTCAGGTCCCTGCTGCACATGTGAGAGACCTAGATTGGATCTCCCAGCTCCTGGCTTCAGTGAGCCATCTGTGACTGCCTGCAGGCATCGGGGGAGTGACCCGCAGATGGAGGCTGGCTGTCTCCATTTCTCAAATAAATAAATAAACAAAACACATGCTCACGGACAGGTCCTGTTTCTGTTCAACTGAAGAGTCAGGTAATTGGTAAAGGTCAGGCCTATGTTGATAAGCCGCTTAGCTCTATTTAGAATTAGACACCGAGGCACAATAATTTTCTGGCTATTATTTAGTAAACAAAGTAAGCCTTGCCTTGAAATGTGGACTTTTACTTTTGGGACCTCATGGAGAACAATTCAGGATGTTTATGAAAGCCACTGCGACTTCAGGGATGGCTACATGCCACCACAAACAAGCTAATTATGTTCCCAAAAGTTACTGAAGAGTTTTCTGGACTGTACTGAAGGGGCTGGCGTTTATGGGTAACTGCCCCCTGCAGTAAAAAAAAAACTTTGCAGGTAACCGTCAAAGTGAAGAAGGGCGTTGGTGGGTGTTTGGCCCTGGGGCGCACCCCCTGCACCCCCTGAAGTGCCTGGGTTCAGTTGCAAACCCTACTGCACTCTGCAGCCTCCTGTGAGTGCACACCCTCGGGATGTGAGTTACTGGCTCCTGGCTTCTTCCCAGTCATTGCATTTAGGGAGTGAACCAGGGAATGTGAGCGTTTTCTCTATCTCCCTCTTAAATATATAACAATCATCTTTTAATTTATTTTCATTTTATTTGAAAGGCAGAGGTACACAGAGCTCCCATTCACCGGTTTACTCCCCAGATTCCTGCAGTAATAGGGGCTGGGCAGGCCAGGCCAAAGCCGGCACCTGGACCTTCATCTGGGTCTCCACATGGTGACAGGGATCCAAGGATCTGAGCCGTCACCTGCTGCCTTCCCGGGTGTGCAGGAGCAGGAAGCTGGACTGGAAGCAGGCACCGTGAAGAGTGACGCAGGCAGACCAAGCGGCAACTTACGCTGCTGAACCAAACACCTTCCCCAAGCAAAATTATTCTTCTAAAAGTGAAGAAAGGAAATAAGTGAGGGAAGGTGCAGATGGATGGGAGAGGAGCACTTGGGAGCACAGGGAGATAGCTGTTTGCTGCCTCCTTGAGCCAAAGGGGATTTCACGGGGGATTCAGTGGGAATGTAGTCCCGTTTCACCCGGGGTCTGCAAGCTCCCAGATGCAAGAGACATCGTAAACACCGCCCAGGAACAGCACTCTCTCAGGGTTCCCTCCTAGTCCTCTGGTTCGGGGCTAGGAGGCCAGAACAGAGTGGCTGCGGTCTGGAGAAAGGCAAGCTGACTTCCCTGTGTTCTCGGGACCCCAGCTTTGAGAACTGAAGGGCTCGGCTCGGGTTCCCCTTTGGGCAAGGAGCAGAACGGGCGAGCTCTAGCATGTCCTGGGCCTCCGAGGGGCAAAGTACACGGCGGCTGTCTGCGGCGAGGGGCTCCGCTGTACAGGACCCGGCTCTGAGCTCACGACGGAGGCCCTGCAAGGCTGCCTTCTTCCCTAGCCGCAGACGGTGGGGCTCGAAGCCATTCAGAGAGGAGTCGGAGTTCCTTTCCACCCCAGCTTCCTTTGGGGCTCGGCTCAGCATCCTCAGGCCCCTGGTGCCCGTGGGAGGAGCCAGGCTCAGTCTGCCTTCTCCTTCTGTGCCTGGCCAGCCTTTCTGGCCCGGCCTGCTCTGCTGGGCCACACAGGGGGCAGGGTCTCTGCTTCTTTTGCTCTCATACACAAAACCTTCCATAACGGAAACCATTCGTTAGCACCAGGTGCTTCACCGAAGCCTGAGCTGCCGCGCCGGGTTCTGGCTTTGCCGCGTGGTCTCACTTTCTGTCTGCCTCCCCTCTAGTCAGTCATTCAGCTGGCATTTCCTGAACACCTGCTCGCCGGGGGGCTGGCAAGGCACCAAGGAAAACGGGCAGAGATCTGCCCAAGCCACAGCGGAAGGCAAGAAGAGAAGGCCCCCAAAGCTACACAGGAAGTTTCCAGCATGGGGGCACCAGAGCTGAATCTTTTAACCCAAACTGACCAAGTGCAGAGGGAGAGGGAGGGGGCGCTCCAGACAGAGCAAAGGCAGAGGAGGGCACACGGACAAGGGGCCTGGGAGCGCTCGGTGCCTGTGGGCCCTGTTAGAGGGACGCAAGCGTGGAGGGCATGCAGAGCGCGAGGCCTGACCCAGGAGGAAGCAGGAGTCCACTTGCCAACCTATTGGCCACCTGTAGTGGTAAATACATGGACTTTGGCCGGCGCCGTGGCTTAACAGGCTAATCCTCCGCCTTGCGGCGCTGGCACACTGGGTTCTAGTCCTGGTTGCCCCTCTTCCAGGCCAGCTCTCTGCTATGGCCCGGAAGGCAGTGGAGGATGGCCCAAGTCCTTGGGTCCTGCACCCTCATGGGAGACCAGGAGAAGCACCTGGCTCCTGGCTTCACATCAGCGAGATGTGCCGGCCGCAGAGGCCATTGGAGGGTGAACCAACGGCAAAAAGGAAGACCTTTCTCTCTGTCTCTCTCTCACAATCCACTCTGTCAAAAAAATTAAAAAAAAATAAAAAATACATGGACTCTAACGCTGATTCCAACACCTGCACTGCACGCTGTAAGACTGGGCTTTCCAAGCCAAGGGAGGAGCAGGAGCCTGCTCGCTGGGCCATCGGATCAGGACCGCCTGCATGGACAGGAATCCTCATGCAAGTTCCCAAGACCATGGACTGTGTGCACCAAAGTGAGCGGCCCCCACCGTGGACGATGCTGGTCTACAATAAAACCGAAACAAGCAGAAGCCGTAGAAACAGCCAGTGCTAGAGACCCATGAAACACCTGCAGGGCTCCGGGGTGGAGGAGACAGCTGGGAGCGGGGAGCTGAGGCCTCTCTACACAGAGCCTCTGACGTGTGGCTGGGGGTGGGGGCACCGTGCATCGTAACCCCCGGGGAAGGCACTGAGAGGTCTGCGGGCCCATCGCCTTCTCATGGGTTAACCTCATGAAAGAGCCCAGGAGCTGCCCCCTGACCCTGGACCGGACCTGACCTCTGGCTCCAGGGCTCAGGAGGTCTGAGAACAGAAGTGGTCAGTGGCAAGCAGACGGCCCAGCGACTTGAAGGAAGACTCTGAACCCGTGTCCCGGCAGTGCTTCTCTTCGTGTCGGCTCCTTGCCCTTGCCTTTCAGGGGCCTTAGCTGGACGAGGGAAGGTCTCACGCCTGCCCCACCGAGTCCCGCCACCCACGCAAGGCACGTGGCACAGGGGCCAAGCAGGAAGTGAGTCCCTCACAGTTTCTCTCTCCTTTCCCCTCGAGATTTAGTTATGTATTTGAAAGGCAGAGGGACGGACACTGTGGGAGAAACAGAGAGGAGAGAGCTTCCATCCACCGCTGCACCCTCCAAATGCCCACAGCAGCCAGTGCTGGGCTCGCTGAGGCCGAGACCTTGGCTCTCTGACGTGGGGGGCACAGACTCAAGGACCCGAGCCATCATCTGCCGCCTCCCAGCTGGGCTGCAGACAGAGCAGCCAGGACGGAACCAGGCACTCGGGTGTGGGGTGCAAGCTTCCCCAGCGGCAGCCGAACCTGCTGCCCAAGAACCGTCTTCCTGAGCAGCCCGTGGGCATCCCGATGCCGGCACAGGGGCGCTCGCCTCCAACTCAATGCGCACTGCTGTGCCTGCTGTCTGTGTGGTTTTTAAAGGCAGGGTTACACAGAGAGGGGGAGGAGAAACATCTCCCATCAGCTGGTTCGCTCCCCAACTGATGGCAGCAGCTGGAGCCGGGCCACGCCAAAGCCAGGAGCCAGGAGCTTCATCTGGGTCTCCCATGTGGATGCGGGGCCCGAGGCCTTGGGCCATCCCCCGCTGCTTTCCCAGGCACAGCAGCAGGGAGCTGATCAGAAGCAGAGCAGCTGGGACTTGAGCCGGTGCCCTACGGGATGCCAGTGCTGCAGGTGGTGGCTTAACCCATGAAGGCACAACGCCAGCCCCACACTGCAACTCAGACTGGATGTGTCAACGATCGGGCACACCCAGCAGAGCTCCTTCCCCAAACCTTAGACCCGACCTTGTAAGGAAAGGGCACGAAGACAACAGTTGTGTGGGAAGCGAGACTTTGTGTACCAAGCACCTGACACCAGGCAGGCTCCCACAGCCCCAAAACAGCCGCCCGAGCGTCCCCAGGTGAAGGTTTATTTTGCTGAGTCACTTTTCCCCCTTGGCCACGCTTGTGAGGCTCATGTTGATCACAACATTCAATCCCTAGCGAGGGAATGTTCCTTCAGCGCAAGGGAGGGGCCGGAGGGGCGTCCTACTCAACCGCTGAGACTCTCGGGTTACAGGGGTCAGGTGTGCATCACGGGCTGGGGGGCACCGCACAGCTGGCAAGGGCAGGCGGCCGGGTGCCTCTTGGGCCCAGGTTGGCGGCTCTGCCACACACTCCACGAGCCGCTCCCCTGAGGACCAACCAGCCCCCTTTGCCTGACCCCGACCATGTTGTCCCGGGCCGGCTCAGGGAGGCCTGTGAGAACTTGTCAACCAGGCTGCAGCTCCGATTCTGGGGATGAGAGGCACTAAGTTAAGCCAACCTCTTGGCCTCTGCCTCCCCCCACACTGCCAGCCGCTCCTCACCTGCCCCCTTGCTGCCTCTCGGCCCCCGTGTGTGACGGTAACTTGTCTCACTCACAAACCAGGAACCCGGGCTCCAGAAAGGGCTTCCCCACACCCCCCACAGCCCGCAGAACCCCATTTCTAGCCACCTCCCCCTTTGGGGTGCATTTCCGGATGAATCCCTGGTTGCTTACTGCCAACTGAGGATGGCAGGGGGAACGGAGGGCTCGCGCCCTGGACCGGAACCCCGAGAGCCAGGGCCAGCCCACGCTGGGACCCCGCTACTCAGAGCACGGGGTCCCCCACTTTTCCCTCCAGGCCTTGCTCCACGCCCCGCCATGTCCCGCCCCCAGCCATACTCAAACATGGGGTGGCAGAGAGACAGCAGCCGCAAGAGCACTCTATGCGAAGGCCCCAAGCCCAGCAGAGGAGGCTCCCCCTTCTCTCAGCCCACCTGAAGTCTGCAGGCTCCCCCGGCCCCGCCCGCCAGTCGGCCCACAGCACCCAGCAGGCCTGGGAAGCCCTCACGTGACCCTCTCTGACCACGACCCCTTCCCCCAGGCTGGACTCCCGACTTCACAGACACGTCCCAACTCTTCCCCCACTGGACAGACAGGGACACAGCACACCAAGGCAGAGGAGCCTCCTCCACTGTGGGCCAGCACAAAGACCTGGGAGGGACTGGCGCTGTGCTGCAGTGGGGGAAGCCGCCACCTGCGATCCCAGCATCCCACAGGCCCGATGGTTTGAGTCTCGGCTGCTCCACTTCTGATCCAGCTCCCTGCTAACACGCCCGGGAAAGCAGCCGAAGATGGGTCCTGTAACCCGCATGGGAGACCTGACCCAGCCCTGGTGTGGCAGCCATCTTTCGAGTAAGGCCCCAGATGGAAGACCTCGCTGTCTCTCCCCCTTCTCTGGAGAGGGCGTTACTGACACAAGAACCTTGGCCTGGAGGTGGTGTGGGGGACCTAGGGGAGCCATGGGCGCTCTTGGAGAGGCACATGCCCAACCAGAGGTCTCATCTTTATGCTCAGCAGTGCTTCTTTTGCTTCACTTTGTGTGTGTTGTTGCAGTAAAGCTGTTGAAAGATGTTGCACACAGGGGCCGGCGCTGTGGCATAGTGGGTAAAGCCGCCGCCTGCAGTGCTGGCATCCCATATGGGCACCAGTTCGTGTCCCGGCTGCTCCGCTTCTGATCCAGCTCTCTGCTATGGCCTGGGAAAGCAGTAGAAGATGGCCCAGGTCCTTGGACCCCTGCACCCACGTGGGAGACCTGGAGGAAGCTCCTGGCTCATGGCTTCAGACAGGTGCAGCTCCAGCCGTTGCGGACAGTTGGGGAGTGAATCAGCAGATGGAAGACCTCTCTCTCTCTGCCTCTCCTTCTCTCTCTGTATTACTCAAATAAATAATAAAATAAATAAAGCTGCTGTAGGATGTTGCACAAAGAAGGGTTAAAATGGTTTCCTTTTGGGGCTAGCACTGTGGCATAGTGGGTAAAGCTGCCACCTGCAGTGCCGGAATCCCATACGGGCACTGGTTTGATTCCCAACTGCTCTACTTCCGATCCAGCTCTCTGCTGTGCCCTGGGAAAGCAGTAGAAGATGCCCAGTCCTGGAGTCCCTGGACCTGCATAAGAAACCAGAAAAAACTCCTGGCTCCTGGTTTCTGATCAGCGCAGCTCCAGCCATTTTGGCCATTTGGGGAGAGAACCAACGGAAGGAAGACCTTTCTCTCTGTCTCTCTCTCTCTCACTGTCTATGACTCTGCCTTTCAAACAAAATATTTTTATTTTTATTTATTTATTTATTTGACAAGTAGAGTTAAGGACACTGAGAGAGAGACAGAGACAGAGAAAAGGGTCTTCCTTCCGTTGGTTCACTCCCCAAATGGCCACTATGGTCAGTGCTGTGCCAATCCAAAGCCAGGAGCCAGGTGCTTCTTCCCGGTCTCCTATGTGGTGCAGTGGCCCAAGCACTTGGACCATCCTCACTGCACTCCTGGGCCACAGCAGAGAGCTGGACTGGAAGAGGGGCAACTGGGACTAGAACCTGGCCCATATGGGATGCTGGCGCCGCAGGCGGAGGATTAACCAAGTGAGCCACAGCATTGGCCATAAATTATCTTAAAAAAAAAAAAAAAAGAATGCTTTCCTTTTGGAAATTCTTTCAAGAAAACACATAAAATTCACCCTCCCAACAATTTCCAAGGAAAATTTTTAAGTTTTATTTGAAAGGAAGAGTTAGAGGCAGAGAGAGAGAGAGAGATTTTTTTATCCACTGGTTCACTCCCCAGATGGCTGCATAGGCTGGAGCTGTGCCGATCCGAAGCCAGAAGCCAGGGGCTTCTTCCCGGTCCCCCACATGGGTGCAGGGGCCCAAGCACTTGGCCATCTTCTGCTGCCTTCCCAGGTCATAGCAGAGAGCTGGATGGGAAGAGGAGCAGCCAGGACTTGAACCAGCATCCACATGGGATGCCGGCACTGCAGGCAGTGCTTCACCTGCTATGCCACAGCCATCAGCCCCTCCAAGGAAAATTTTTTCAACCACATGTTGTCACAAGGCCACAGCCCACCCCCAGCCCCTGACAACCACCATTGCTCTCTGTCTCCGGAATTTTTCCACCCTGAGTAGTTTGCCTTTTGTGATCGGCTTATTTCACAGCATAGTGATGTCAAGGCGTACCGCTGTTACAGCATCCGCCAGATGGCGTTCTTTTTCACTGCTGAGTAATATTCCGCTGTGTGAATACACAAGGTAGTCCCCACTCTTCCCACAAGCCACAGTTTTGCTTTCTGTGGCTTCAGTTACCCACAGTCCACCACGATCCACGAATACCAAATGGAAAATTGCAGAAGTCAGCAATTCCAAGGTAGACACTGCACGCCCTCCGAGTGTCACTCACCTCACTTCACTTCATCTCACATCAGCCCAAAGAGAGTTCTGAAATCCACGCATTTTATCATACACGTTGTCCACAAACTTAAAAAAAATTCTTTTAAGATCTGGCCATACTGGCCTCATTCTAAAAAAAAATTTTTTTACCACTTTTTTATTCCTGAGGCAGAAACAGGGAGAGAGCTCCTACCCAGCGCTCACACCCACAGTAGTGGGCTGAAGCCAGGGGCTGGGAGTGCAGTCCGGGTCTCCCACACGGGGGCGGGGGCCACGCCGGGGGCGGGACCACGACCCGGGGGCGGGGACTATCACACAGGGGCGGGCCCTAACACGGGGGGGCGGGACCATGGCCCCGGGGCGGGGGCTATCACACGGGGGCGGGGCCCTCACGCAGGGGTGGGATCATCGCCCGGGGGCGGGGACTATCACATGGGGGCGGGACCATCACACGGGGGCGGGACCATCGCCAGGGGGCGGGGACTATCACACGGGGGCGGGGCCCATCTCCCGGGGGCGGGACCATCGCCCGGGGGCGGGGCCCTCACACGGGGCGGGGACTATCACACGGGGGCGGGACCATCGCCAGGCCCTCGCTGCCGGAGCCACCACCTGCTGCCTCCCCGGGTGCAGGCGAGCAAGAAGCTGGAGCCAGGACTCGGTCCCAGGCACCGACGCGGGACCCAAGCACCTCACCCAGCAGCCTCGGTGCCCTGCCAAAGGCCCAGCGCTGCCCTGGGCTTTCATTCGCTCCATCAGTCCATCCTCCCTCCTGCCGGGAGATGGTGCCTCCCTCCAGCCAGCAGCCGGGGCCTCCGCCCTCGGGCCTGGCCGGGAGCCTGGAGGGGCACTCAGCTCGGGGAGCTGGGCTTGCTCTTCCCAGGCAATGCTCGCTCGCTCCCGCGGTGACCGGAGCGGCGGGCGGTCTCCAGCCGACCTCACTCCGCAGGGGGCCCCTGAGTGCCAGTGAGGCTGAACCTGGGTCCGTGCTGCGTCCGCTGGCCGCCGTGGGCCCGGACAGCGGCTGCGGAGGGACGGGGCCTGCCCGAGCAGGTCACAGCGCTCACGCTGAGGCCCACTGGAGGCTGGCTTCCTCTCTGGAACAGCCACAGCAGGTAGGGCCGCTCCCCACGGCCTCGCCACCCCAGCCAGGGCCGGGCACCCAGCAGGCCCCAGCAAACGCCTGAGGTCCCAGCCGGCGTCGGACCCCTCACCGCCTTCCTGCCCCGAAGGCCGACGGAGAAGACCCTTGTCCACCCGGAGCCCGGTGGGGCGAGGGGGAGCCCGGGCCTGTGGGCTCCGGAGAGCCGCGGCGGGCAGCAGGTGGCGCCGCAGACCTCGCCTTGCGGGAGTTCAGGGCGCGTCAGGTGGGGGGCGCCGAGGAAGCCCGGCTCCTCCCGCGACTGCCGCCCCCTCCCCGGCAGCACGTGCCGGCGAGTTCTGGGCACTCGGGGCTCCCTCTCAGGGGGCGTGTGGTCCCCACCAGGGGGAAGCGGCAGGAGGGAAGTCTCTTGCTCACCGTTTGGAGGTTCACTGCCCAGGAGCGTGGGTTGGGCGCCGGGGGAGGCGGAAGGACCTCGCGGCGAGGCCAGGCCGTGGTGGTCAGCCTCGGCGCCTGGAGCCTAATCATCTCCTCTCGGGCCAGGACGGCCTCCCGAGGGCACGCCCCCCACGCCAGGACCGCCCACAAGCCCACCTGAAAGCCATCAGCCAAGCACGTGGCCACCCGGAGGCAGGGGTCATGCTCCACCCTGCACTGCGAGGGGGGGGTGCTGGGCCGCCCCTCCCATCCCTGTTCTGCCTGTTAGAGACCTGGCCCGCACAGGGCACCTGAGACGTCCAGCCCCTCTCTGGGGGCAGTGCAGGCAGCGAGGCCTCGGGCTGCCCCTCGGCCTCCTGCTCTCCCCTGGGAAGGGGTGGGGGTCCCCGTGGCCTCCCTCCCAGGCAGCCGAGGGGGAAGGCTGAGGGCATGTGGGGCTGTTGCTGCCGCGTGATGTGGTTTGAGCTCCAGAAATGTGGCTGGGCCAGAAGGAGAAGTGCCTTCAACCGGTACAAGACACTGTGGACTGGCAGGCTTGGCATGGGGCAGTGCCAGTGATGTTGGATGACTCGGTGGTTACATGGTTAAACGCTCATATTTTGGACTTCAGGTGTTAAATATGGCATTAACATCCATGTTACCTGGTTTTCTCCCCCCTTTTAAAAACTGTGGCTGGGAGCTGGCGCTAAGGTGCAGGGGGTTAAGGCATCCCATGTGACCACTGGTTCGAGTCCCAGCTGCTCCATTTCTGATTCAGCTCCCTGCTAATGGCCTGGGAAATCCGCAGAAGATGGTCCAAGTGGGCCCCTGCATCCACATGGGAGACCTGGAAGAAGCTTCTGGCTCTTGGCTTTGCCTGGCCCAGCCCCAGCCATTGCAGCCATTTGGGGAGTGAAACATGGATGGAAGACCTTTCTCTCTCTCTCTCTGCCTTTCAAATTAAAAAAAGAGAACAAAAAAACAAAAACTGTGGCTGTTAGTGCGCCCTATGTGGCTATTTCTGTTGAGCAAGGTGGCCTCAGGCCTGCAGCGGCCTTGGCCTTGGGCCCGCACTCACCAGCAGGGCCAGGTGTAGGGCAGGTGCAGGTCTCACAGCAGAACCCCTGCACGTCTTCCAGGCCACTGTGGCCTCACCAGACCACCATGGGCCTCGTCTTGTGTGGGCTGTGGGCAGAGGGGAAGGCTGGGTGCTGAGACCAGGGCAGCCGGCCACAGAGCTGGAAGCCCCTCGCCACAGCCGGGTGGCTGAGCCTCAGGACGGCACTCATTTCCCACCAGCGATGTGCTGAGTGATCCTGAGGCTGCCGGATCCTGGGGTGGTGCTGAGACAGGGAGGTGTGGCCTGTCAGGGAGGGGTCTCCCTCCACAGGCACCCAGGGCGCACCCAGCCCCCAGTCGAGGTTTATTTCCAGTGCCTCCTGCACAGTGGCCCAGGTCTGGGAGGAGAAGGAGTTCTCTGAGGCAGGTTGGCCGCCCCAGAGCCAGCTTCCTTCCCACGCAGCCTCCCAGTGGGCCTCGGCGGGAGACGACACTCCAGAGCCTTCTCATGGTTTGATGACCTTTGCACCTGCAGAGCCCTCTGCCAGCAACTGTGGACCCCTCAGGCCTGGAAAATGCAAGGCAGGGCCCTGGTAACAAGCACAGGACACAACCCTGCACGCTGGCTGGCAGTGAGGCCATTGGTCAGACATTGAATGAATGAATGAACGAATGAATGGCATCGTTTCCTACAGAGAAACCCTCCGTGAAGTCCCCCCAAGCCTGCATAGCCCAGGCCTCAGCTGCTCCCCGGAGTCGCCAGCGGACTGAGAGCGGCCTGCAGGTCTGGTTCCGTGCTGGGCGCGGCCTGGGTGCTCAGTGCACAATGAGCGAGTAACAGACCCAGGCAGAACCTGCAGATTCAGGGCAGACGACCCTGGCAGGCCCTCCTGAGGTCGCACAGAGAGGGCAAAGTCCTGCCTCCGCCAGGAGCAGGGCCTTGGGTCTCCAAACCACAAGGGCCAGCACGGAGGATCGAATGCAAGCCCGCCCTCGGAGCACAGCCCCACCCCCGCCATGCATCGCCCAGAATGCCCTCCGCCGGCCCGGCACACCCCGGCACACCCCACGGAGCCTCACACCAGCCAGCACAGAAAACATTGCTTTATTAACTGCGTTTGCCAACACACGAGGAGTGCAAAGGGCTCCGTGAGACACAGGCCCTGGCGGGGCCGGGATCCGGACGCCCCGGTGAGTGAGGACGGGATGGGGCTGGGAGCGAGGCAGCAGCGGCAACATGCAGGGCACAGCGGGCGGCAGCCACACGCAGGCCACCGTACATTCTATTGCTCGTTCAGGGGTGCGAACATGGACAATGTACAAAAAGGAGAAATAGGTCTTTGCGGTAATGAAAAATACATTTTTTCTCTACAAAGGAATCTTTTCTAATACAAGAAAATAAATATTGCAACATAAGCCAAAAATAATTTAAATTGCTCTTTTCAATATATTTTCAATATTTCTCTTGTATATTAACAAATGGCACATCACTTTCTTTGAAACAAAGACAGAAGGGGTCTCCTCCTGTGACATTCATATCACCCCCCCACCGCCCCCAACCATCCGGAGCACAGGTGTGCGACTGAGGGAGAAGGTGGCAAAGTGCCTTAAAGAAAACCGGAGGGCTCGGGCTCCAGCCCTGGCTCCTGGGCCAATATGGCCAGCCGGGCCGGGGCACGGGGGAGCGGCTCCCCGAGGGTTCCAGATCATTCTGCAGAGTGTCGGGCATGGGCAGAGGTTGGCCACACCTGGCAGGGAGCAAGGCAATGCCAAGTCCAGCTGCTGCCAGTTAGAGCCGGGCAGCTGAATCTAGGCGGACTGCCCCAGCCACAGACACGCGAACCCCACCCTCCAGCTTCCCCAAGGAGGCCGAGGCTCCTCTGCCACAAACGCTCACGCACGCCCCACAGGCGGCGCTGGTCTGAGACAGCGAGCATTCTGCCTTTCTTCTTCCCACTTGTTTCAAAATACAGTTACGACGCAGAAAAATACTTTTCCTTGCACATTATCCTTTGTCACGTGATGAGGGGGCAGGAGGTCAGGTAGGCGACCAGGACTGGTGGAAATGTGGGAAAACAGCCAGAATGAGTTACGGAGCAGCTGCTGCCTCCCGGCCAGGAGGCAACCAATGTGGGCAGATGTGGTCTCGGGGCGGCGAGGCCCTCTACACCGTGGACAGCAGGCCAGGAAAGCAGTGGAGGGGCCGTGGCTGATGGGAGGCAGGCCAAGGGGTCAGGGCCTGGAGACTGGCATCCTGGTCCCCCTGCGCCGTGGGGCCTCCCTCGGGGTGCAGGCAGCTGACATGGCAGTGAGGCAGCCCAGCGGCCAGCCCGCCTCCCACAGCCCGGGGCTCTGCCGGCCCCAGCGACAGCCCGAGGAAGGGCCAGGTGCTCTCTCCTGAACCCTCCACCGACCCCAGCCCCCAGAGGCCCCCACGGAGCCCGGTGGCATGGAGAGGGGAGGGGGCGCGGGACCGGCCCCCTGCACAGGGCTCGGTTGTTCTCTAAGCTTTCCGCGCCCTGCCTGCCATGGGGCCAGACCAGGCGGCCCAGCAGCCAGGCTCGGAGAGCTGCTGGGCCCAGGGAGAAGGGCTGTTTCAAGGCAGTAAACAGACTGGGGGTGGGATGCTTACGCCGACACTGCACTGGTCACTACTGCCCAGGCAGGCGGGCTGGCGGGCTAACTATGCAGTAGCTCCTGGCCTCCCAACGCCCAGGGCCCCCACGCTCACCCGCTCCCTCGGGGTCCACTCGGACTAGACACCCGTGCCCCTGCCTGAACTTAGTCAGTATCTTTGTTTCCTGTTTTGCGAAATTCACATGAAACTGAGTGTCCATGACGACTATGCCACTGTCGTACCTTGAGTTGTGGAGTCGGGGGTGGCCGCGCGGCAGGCTGTCCCCCGGCCGTTATTTGCTCTGTGTTCTTGGGTCAGGGTCGCGGGTGGGGGGGACCACAGGGTAAAAACGATTCCATGCTGGTTTCACCGTCGGGATTCTCCCCATGCTGAGTGCGAGTCCGGGGAAGCTCACAGTGCGCCCAGCCCAGGATCTGAACCCAACACCCAGCTCCAAGTGAGCAGCAGGGAAGCCTTGTCCCGCGCGCGCTCAGCCTGTCTCCGTGCGTGTGTGCGTGCGTGTCTCCGGCCTTTGTCGCTCGAGAACTCCCTTGACAAAAAGTCCAAGTGACAAGTTGTCAGGTCCGGGCTGTGCTGTGTTATGGTCAAAATATTCTTTGGCATCCATAGAATGATTCGACTGATTCACTGGACTTTTGCAAGGTTCTTGCTGGAGATGTTCTGGCTTCACCAGTGGCAGAAGTGACCCCGGAGTAATTCATAAAAGAAAAAAACAATGTTTTCACGGAATTCCTTTTTGTTTGTTCCCTGAGCTATCACCCTGGGGCCACTCCACTCGGCTCTTCAAAGCCACACCTGGGACCTACATGGGTGGGGCAGGAGGGTGGGGTGGAAGGCAGGACCGTGGGGGTGGGGCAGGGGCAGGGCACGGGTGGGAGAGGGGGTTAAGGCTCGGAGGGACGGACAGAGAACACGGGAACGTCCCCAGACTTTGGCCAGCCCCAGCGGGCCGGCAGCGGCCCACCCAGGGCCCCGGGATCCCACTGCCTGTTGGAAGGAGAGGTTTCCAAGAGGAAACCAAGGAAGAAGCTCATCTCTTAGCAGGACTAGGAAACTTGAAAAGGCGAACGGTCCGGTCTGGTCAGCTCTGGCTGGGAGTGACCGGACTGCGGCCAAGACTGGCCCCGGAGGAAGGGAGCTGGAGCCCCAGAGTCTCTGCGGGGGGCTGGTCCGAGTCCCACGCCCCGGCTGGGCACTGGCCCTCCCGGGCGGCCTCCTGCACTGGAGGCCGCTGTGTGGGAGTCCCCTGAGTAAGCAGCACAGCTCAAGGATTGTAGGAGCCCCTTTCCAGAGCCGCTGGGCCGGGCGCTGCGGGGGCAGAGCGGCGAGGGGGGGGGGGCGGGCCGGGCAGGAGGAGCTGCCGGTTCCCCAGGAACCCGCAGGCCCCTGCACCCCGTCAGTGCTTTCTCAAAAACAGACTCGTTGTGCTTGTGACAGTGAGCAGTCTCTGGCTGGGGGTCGCTTATTGTATTTCCTTGGGGACCAGTGGAGTGCAGCAGGACCCCCCCCCAAAAAAAAAAAAAACGGGCCCCAGTGGGATTTGGGGGCAAGGCGGGGTAGGCCTGGGCTGGCCCATCTGCCGTGAAATAATGCCCAAACGACAGTCTGTGTCACCCAGTGGCAGCGGGCTGGGGTCCTGAGTGCTTCTCCTCGCCTCTGGCCAAGCCAGAAGCCCAGCAACATGGCGTGGGCCGGGCAGGGACGGCGCCCAGGACCTGGCACGGTCCCGGCGGCCAGAGCAGTGGAAGGAGATCTCTAGGCCAGCACAGAGGAGACGACAGTGTGGAATTCAAAACTCGCTTGGAATTAAAAAGAAAACCCACGAGAGCGACGGCCTCGAGGGTCTGGGACACTCAGCAGAGACTGGAAACGGCAGTTGTGACTGGGCTGAGGCCGTGGGGGGATGGGGTGCCCGGGGCAGGGCCAGGGGTGAGTTACGAGGCCAGCACCCCCATGCGGACCACCTCATCAGCCCCCGCCTCCCGGGGCCCTTGCTGCACCGCGCCAGCCTCGGCTTCCACGTCGGAGTCGCTCATCTCTCCGTCAGAGAAGTAGCCATCAGTCTCGGGATCCAAGTGGAGGCTGACCTTCGGCCTAGGGGCCGTGGCAGGAGGTGGTCCTGTCCCAGCATCGGGCCTGGCGCCCGGCGATCTCCGGGACCCCTTGCTCTCTCGGGGCGGCCGGAGCCGGCCCAAGGGCTTGGGACTCACTGTAGGGCCAGGCACTTGGACATTCAAGTCGGCGGCCATCAGGGCCTCCTCGTCTGGGGTCTCGGGGGCCGGCGGTGGGGGGCTTTCGGGGGCTGCTGGGCCGGGAGAGTCCCCAGCAGCAGGGCTGGACGGCAGCTGTGAAGACGTCCGCCGCGGCGGCTTCCTGGCGGGCGGCCCCTGCCCGCCCTTGCCGCTGCACGCATCCTGCGCCCAGGGCTTCTTAGGGGGCCTGTCCGGCGTCGTCCGTGGGCCAGGCCCGTCCGGGGGCGGCGGGGGCTTCTTCTTGGCGGGCAGGCGGGTGCGGCCGCGGGCCTTCCTGGCGGGGTCGCCGGGCCGCAGGGAGGGGTCCCGCATGAAGCTCAGCAGCGTCTCCTCGTCCTGCAGCAGCTCCTCCGACAGCAGCCCTGCGGCGGGGTCCTCGCGGTGCCCGTTGTTCAGCGACCACTCGCTCATGGCCATGTTCTCCGCCGTGATATGTACTGACTGTGCCAGCCAGCTGTTGAAGAAGGTGCCGTCGATGGGGAACGAGGTGGACAGGCCTGGCAAGGGAGAGGAGGCGGGTGAGACGCCGCCAGTGGTATCCCTCACCTCTTCCAGGAAGCCCTCCCAGACAGCCCCAGCACAGCTGTGCACCTTTCTCTCCCCTCCCCTCTGGGCCAGACCCAGGCAAGCAATCTGCTCCTGTCCATTCCCCTCTGCCAGCAGCACCAGAGGGCGGGGTCCATGCCACACATCCCCTTCTCCCAGGGGACATCCTGCCCCTGCACTGGAGCCACCTGCAGAGTGGCTAGAAAGTGAGAATGTGGGCTGCCCCTTCCCATGCTGGTGAGAGGACTTAACACCCAGCACAGAGGCAGGGAGGCCAGCAGAGGGCGCCGGATCACTACGCACACTGCCCACTAGGGCTCTGGAGCAGGAACTTGGATAAAGGAGTCAGCAGGGTGCAGCCAGTGACACTGGGCTTCCCCACGGACACCCAAGTTGTCACTTCCTTGATGCTGTGTTGGGGGCAAGGCCCAGAGGGGGCCCCAGACTGCTCTCAGGATGCGTGGGACATCCTGGGAGGCAGGACCCCGGAGGGCTCCTGGAGGGCACAGGGACAACACAGACCCGCTGGACACTGGGTAGCTCCAGGTGAGCGCCCGACAAGGAAGGGCCTGGGTCTCCTGCTCTGTGGGGTCGGCATAGGCGGGGCGATAGCGTGAGCCTGCATGGCAGCAGGGCCCTCACTCACCCAGCTGCCCCAGGACCGAGTCGGGCCCGGCCTTGGCTTTCTCCTTCTTCTCGGGGCTGTCTTTGGGGCCCTCGCGGCTGCTCCTCCTGCACTCACTCTTCTTGCCCTTGGCTCTCCTCCCGGAGCGCTCTGCAGGTGGATGGGAGGGAGACGATGACCCAGAGCAGCGACGACCAGCACCCTCCCCCAGCCAGCGCTCACCCTCCTCGGTGCTGAGGCAGGGGACAGCTGGGCTGGGAGAGTGGGGTGACTGCTGCTGCTGCCCCTGAGGTGGGCACAGGGCCACGGAGGCGGCCCCTGGAGCGCCAGGGCCATGTAGTCCAACCCACATGAGCCCCAGGCCTTGGGAGAGTCTAGACAGGCCAGGTCCCGAGTGCCAGGCCATAGAGGTGGACAGAGCACACCGCGGGGCCTCGCATCTGGAACTCAGGGAGTCAGGTGCAGGGCAGCCTGGGCTGCGAGACTCCTCCATGGCCCCTGGGCCGCACGCAGGAGGGCGTCCTGCACGGGACTGAGGAGAAGGCCGGGGGTGTGGCCGTGGCTCTGCAGGAGCTCCCTGCACAGCCTCTGGCCAGGCCATGGGCTCCTCCTCCCTACCATGGGACTGATGCCTGGATACAGTGTCTCAGGAGTCTGAGCTCCTTGCCCAGGCCACACGGCCTCGCACACCTGGCCCTGGTCCCCCTCGGCTCCCGCCAGGTGCCACATCCTCCTTGTGCCCAGCTGCAGCGTGCCAGCTGCACGCCAGCCTCTGGTTTCTAGGTTTCCAAAGATGCTGGGTCTTCGCCTTGTCCTCCACTCCGTGAGCTCCAGGCCCAGACATCACCTCCGGCCCCCAGGCCAGGGGTCAAGTGTTACAACTGCGGGGGCAGGAGCTTCGCCTGGGGTGAACTACTCTCCTCAGCGAACCGCCCTGCCCTGAACAAAGGGTTGCCTGCTGCTGCGCCTCCAGGCCCACCACGGGGCCACGGACCCTCCCGGCTCTTGCCCCGCCCGAGATGGGCTGTCCCAGCATGACCGCCTCCATGAAGCCTTCCTGGATTCCTCTGTCCCGGAGCACTGGATGCAGCCTCCAGGACGCCACTTCCCTTTCTACATGGCGACCTCGCCGAGGGCAGGAACCCTGTCCCTGGCCAGTGCTCAGCGAGTGACCAGACAGCAGACAGGGAGCCCGGAATGCTTCAGCCACCAGTCTGGAGACAGGGTGAACTCTGCATGGCTGTGACCCGCCCCGACCCCGCACCCAGACTTGGAAGTACCCGTTTCTTAGTCACTGCCTCCAACCACGGCCCTGCTGCTCTCCTCCTTCATCTCCCTACCTGACCCAGGGCTGATGTGGCAGGGGCAGCCCTGTCCCAAAATCTGTCCGCCCCCAGCTGGGTCTGCCGCCCGGCAATGCGACATCGGGGCGCAGCTCCCGCAGCTAAAGCCGCGCTTCCTCCCAGGCACTCTGGGAAGGGCCTGTGCACACCAGTGCTTCGGCCTCTGGCCTCCCCATCTGCTAAACGCATGTGATGGCGAGAGAAGAGAAAGAGCGAAGCCTGCGGCTGACCCAGGGCCCACATCCCGCCGGGCAGCTCCGGAAACACCGGTGCCCAGCGGACCGGAAAGCTCTCTGCAGGCAGGTCTGGTGCCCACTACCCACCTGCTGGCTCCTTGCTGCTGACACACAACTAGGATTGTCCAGGCCTCCTCACTGGGTGGTGGAGGCTGGCGGTGAGTGGTGGCCCCTGAGCCACACGCACACCCCTCCCCGGGACCCAGGCCCACATGGACACACACATGGTGGCAGGCGCGCGCGCACAGGACGGTGTGCCTACCTCGACTCAGATCCTGTTCAATGAGCCTCATCTGCAGGTGGAATATTTGCTCCTGGAGCTTGCAGATGGCGTGCTTCGTCCTCTCGCGCCTGGTCACCATGTAGCACAGGTTTCTAACCTGGGGAGACACAAGAGACGGCCCACCTTACTCACAGCAGCCGCTCCGGACAACCCGGCACGCGGAGGCCTCCACACTGGGAGAGAGGCCAGGCCGCTTGTGCAGACCACACCCAGGGCAGAGGCCGCCACCACCGCTGACACTGCCTGCAACACCTGCGAACCGACTCCCAGACCCCACGTGTGTCCTGAGCCCTTGCACGCGTCTCTGACCCACACCACAGGGCCAGGCACGGCCTCGGCGCTGGGTCCTGGCTGAGCGCAGCACGCAGGGAGAGCGCCTGTGAGCGCCCCAGCAGCTCCACCTCCCTCCTCCCGCAGGCCCTCGCTCCTGAGCCAGGTCAGCCACACAGCCCGTCTCCCGTCTCCCGTGTCCACAGCGGCCGACGGCTCAGGGGGGTCCTCCCAGGCCTCCCAGGGGAATTCTTCAGCCACAAGCACCAAGGCAAAGGCCACCACCTATCCAGGGCACAAACGGTCCGCACCTGGAGCCACGGTGAGCCCCAGCCCAACGGCTTGAGCACATAGGTAGTGCTGACCACCTGGGTACAGCTGGCGGTGCCCCGCGATCTGAGCCGGGCCCACAGCGCTCTGGCCAAGACTCCCACACCCACGTGGCCACAGTGGCACGACTCCTCAGCACACAGGGCAGAGGCCTCGGGAACTCCCTTCGGCCGGCTGGGAACAGCCCCACTCCCCTCCCCAGGCCTGAAGACCACCCCCAGTTGGTCAGAAGCACGTGGTCCATGGCCCAGGCTGCTGTCTGCTCCTCTGACATCTGCCGCGGATGCAACATTCGTCACCAGCTGCTCCCAGGGCGGGTCACCCTTCTGGGGCCAAGACCAGAACCCGTCCCTGGGACACTTCCTTGGTCTGCAGCTCAGGATGGAGCCTTCGGCAACACAGACAGCTGGCCCTTGAACCCGAGTCCTGCCAGGGTCTGTGCACCAGGCAGGAGTCGGTCTGTCTCCTTCTGGGGTCCACCTTCAAGGCCGAGTTCAGTTCTCACATCTCAAGCTGCCTGGGGAGTGACATCTGGTTCCTGTTGGTCTGTCCTGGCCCGCAGGTGGCGGTGGGCAGGCATCCGCTGGGTGTGACCGTCCCCCCCCCCTTTCCTGAGCCTGGCGGTTGTACGGGAGGTCACAGAAGGCAGCCTGCTCCAGCCCCAGGTCTCCACAAGCGCATTCCATTGCATTCCATGCCAGTAACGCAGCCCCAGCTGACACCACGAACACGGGGCCACGGCTCCATCCACCACTGAGCCCCGTGGCCAGCACAAGTTCCCAAGGGGCAGCCCTTGCCTGCAGCCATTGGGGCCAGCCGTTGAATCCTTGCTTTGGCCTCCCAGCACAGCCCAATGTCCTATCAAACCATGGCCTCCTCTCCACACCTGAGCCCCCTGATGCTGGGCTGGAAGGGCTCTCGGGCTCACGGTGGAGCACTGGGGTCCCTTTCTTTGCAGGGTTTGTCACCCAGCAGGGCACAGTAACTGATCAGATCCTGCCAGGACCTGGTAGTCCTGACCCAGAGCACCGAGCAAGGCCTCTTAGACAAAGGAGCAGATCACGCAGCAGCTGGGGCACAGCACAGGGAATCCTGGGACGGCCAGGCAGGGCAGGGTCAGAGCCGGATGGTGTGGCTACGGTGTCAAGGGGACCATGAGCAGAGGCATGGCAGGCAAGGGAGGAGGGGGCTGGCACTGGGACTCGGGCCCCTGGGACCACTTCCTTTCTAGTGGTCACACAGCCTAGGGGCAGTGAGGACAGTGGGGAGAGGGGTGGGGATGGATCGTGGCGACTTCAGAGGCTGAAAAACCACACAGTGAGCACGGAAGCAAACTGGCCAATGCGTACAACATTTCAAACATTTTTTCCCAAAACTTATTTATTGGAAAGGCAGATTAGAGAGACAGACAGAGCGATCTTCCGTGCACTGGTTCACTCTCCACGTGGCTGCAATGATCAGGTCTGGGCCAGGGTGAAGCCAGGACCTTTCTCCAGGTCTCATACGAGGATGGTAGGGGCCCAAGCACTTGGGCCATCTTCTGCTGCTTCGGGAGCTAGAGGGGAAGTAGACCAGCTACGACTTGAACCAGCACTCATATGGGATGCTGGCATTGGAGGTGGTAACCCCTAGGGTGACATGGCTTAAAAAAATGTTAGAGGGGCCAGCACTGTGGCGCGGCGGGTAAAGCCATCACCTGCAGTGCCGGCATCCCATATGGACACCAGTTGGAGACTCAGCTGCTCCACTTCTGATCCAGCTCTCTGTTAATGCATCTGGGAAAGCACTGGAAGGTGGCCCAAGTCCTTGGGCCCCTGCATCCACGTAGGAGATCTGGAAGAAGCTCCTGGTTTCAGATTGGCTCAGCTCCTGCCATTGTGGCCATTTGGGGAATGAACCAGCGGATGCAAGACCTCTTTCTCTCTCTGTCTCTGCCTGTATCTCTGCGTTTCAAATAAATAAATAAACAAATCTTAAAAACAAAACAAAACAAAACAAAAAAACCTGCTGCATGCTGCACCGGCATCCATGTGGGCATCAGTTCAGGTCCCGGCTGCTCCACTGTGGACCCAGCTCCCTGCTAATGGGAAAGCAGCAGAGGTGGCTGAGCCCCGCCACCCACGTGGGAGACCCGGATGAAGCTCCTGGCTTCAGCCTGGCCCAGCTCCCGCTGATGTGGTCATTTAGAGTCGCCCAAGCATTTACCCTACCCTCAAACCCAACCTCCAAAGGCAAGAACCAGAGAGAAGGCCCAGAGCTGCAATTCCTCCGTGGAGAGAAGCAGGAGTCACGTGTCGTCACCCCCTGGTACCACCCACAGTGCTCCAGCAAGTCTGGAGACAAGGTCACGGGGTGGGTGGCTGCTTAAAAATACACAATCCCAGAGCTGGGGCTGTGGCATAGCAGGTAAAGCTGCTGCCTGGGATGCAGCATCCCATATGGGTGGGTGGCGATTCAAGTCCCAGGCACTCCACTTCCGATCCAACTCCCTGCTAATGCACTTGGGACATCAGGAGAGGATGGCCCAAGTGCTTGAGTCCCTGTACCCCCATGGGAGACCTGGAAGAAGCTCCTGGTTCCTGGCTCCCACCTGACCCAGCGCTGGCTGTAGTGGCCATCTGGGGAGTGAACCACTGGATGGAAGCACTGTCTCTCCCTCTGACACTTTCAAAATAAATAAATCAATCTTTAAAAAAGAAAAAGAGCACAGATTCCCAGGGGAGAGATCAGCCTAGCAGTTAAGAAACTAGTTAAGACGGTTGTATTCCTTATCAGAGCACCTAGCTTGCTATCAACCCATTTCAGCTTCTGGGGTGGGGTTTCGGGCTCCAGGCTTCAGCCTGGCCCAGCCCAGGCTACTGCACCAACAGATGGGAGTTCTGTATGTCTCTCAAATCAACTTAAAAAAACCATTAATTAATAAAAATGTCCTCTCTGGGGGTGGGGCCCTCAAACACACATTTCCCACAGCACTGAGGCCAGTGAGGTTTGACGACACACCACAATACAGGAAAAACATTAGAACTTCTACTGGTACTTTTTTTCTACCCTAGTAGAAGTTCTGACTATATTTGTTTTATAATACACACTGGTGAATACAAATGAGATAATTAAAGGACAAGCAAATTAAGCCACTGCTTAGGATGCAAACATCCCATTTGGGAGTGCCAGTCTGAGTCCCGGCTACTCTGCTTCTGATCCGACTACCTGCTAACGTGCCTGGGAGCGCAGCCAGGTGATGGCCCAAATGCTTGGGTCCCTGCTTCCTGGCTTTGGCCGGGCCCAGGCCCAGCTGCTGTTGCAGGCATCTGGGGAGTGAACCAGAGGGTGTGGAATCTGTATCATTCTGCCTTTGCAACAAACGGATAAATACACCCGCCTTCTCTGTGAACCCAGCACTCCTGGTTGGTACACTGCTCACACTGTGACCCCGCCCCCCAGTTTCTCCCAAGAGTCTTAGAGACATAGCTACGCTTCACTGAATACTGCATGTATGATTCTTTTATCACAATGGCTTTTGTGGACAACGCACTGCTCTCTCCTAGATGTTCACCCAAGCTAACAGGCTCCTCACGCTGTCAGGTTTTTTTTTTCCAATTGAAGAAAAAACATTGTAATAAAAAAAATAAACAGTACAAAAATGAATCAAACAGAAAAGTCCCCAGTAACTAGGGCAGGGATTGGTAGCTCAGGTTTTCCGACGTGATGAGTTTGTTTTCCCATCAACGAGCTTTGCAGACAGAGCTCAGGTGTGGGGTTTAGGGGCAGGCAGGCCTCCGGCTGGGTGTGTACAGCTAAAAGGGATCCACACTGGACCCTTCACGCCTGGGAAATCTGGTGGTCCCTGGAGGGGACCTGCAGATCCAGAGCTCAGGAGGGAGGTGGGTGCTGGAACCAGACCCTGACTCAGGGTGAGGCTGGGAAGTAGGTGCTGGAGGCGGAGCCTGGGCTCCAGCCCTGAATGCCCCCTGGGGTTGAGGAGCATCTGCGAGGGGGCGGGGCCCAGACAGAGCATCGCAGCTGAAGGAGTTCACCACCAAGGCGCTCAGAGCCTGGGGGTCGTGGCTGCAGAGGCAGGGCTGCTGGGTGGCCTGGGTGGACGGCTCTGGGATGGGGTGGTGGTGGCAGGAACCCGGCCAGAGTGGGACTCTAGGAAGCAAAGCCACGTGGGCCTCCAGGAAACAGCTGGGGGCGAGCGTGGAGGAGCTGGGCGGGAGGGTTCCATCTGCAGACAGAACGAGCCAACGCTAACCTGAAGAAAAGGGAGCTGCGCAGAGACCCCCCTCTGCCACACCACGTGTGGCCTGCAGGGAGGCAGAGCGGGTCCAGAGGGCTCTACCGTGAGGAGGCGCGGGCCTGGGCGTGAGGCTGCCAGCAGGAGCGGGAGAGGCAGGGCCGGGGAAGTCCCACGCAGGGACAGGGCTGTGTCCTGCCCCGGCTGGCTAGCAGGTGCCTGGGGACTCACTCGCTCAGCACCAGGATCTCCTGGGGCAGGGCATGGCTTCTGTCCTGCTGTGGGGCAAGAGCATGTGCTGCGGGGGGAGGGAGGGGGGTGACAAAGGGACCTCAACGAGGCACTGAGGACAGTCAGCAGGGTGTGGCCAAGCCACAGGGAGGCAGGTGCCAAGTGCCCGAGGGAGGGGGCAGGCCCCCGTTCCCGCTGAGCCTCTGCTTGAGGGAGGCAGTGGCAGCGTGGCCCTGGGGAATCCCCGGCTGTCTCCAGTGGCGTCTGAGGGCTATCTGCACTCTCTGGGCGCCCCCTTGGGCCAGGTCAGGCCCTTGGCTCGGCTCGTGGTGAGATGTGGAGCAGCGGGCAGCAGCTCCCTGCACAGCCCGCGTGCCTGCACGGTTGCTAGGGGACGCAGCCGGTGCTCGTCGGGCTGTCAGTGCTGCAATTTTTTTGTCAGCTGTGAATCACTCTGGGAGGCTGCAGTGGCCGTGTCTCCCGAGCCGCCTGGCAGGGCTGAGGCCTACAGCTGAATTTTTAGGAAAAGCCCATCCTCCAGGCCGACCATAAAGTGGGATTGCACACAGGGAGCAGTCCTGCCCCCTCCTCCTCATAGTGGAAACCCCACGGCGTGGGAAAATCCGTCAGGGAGGTACCTGACTCCTGGGCCCAGCACTGGGCCTCCCAGTCGGGGCGGCGTGGAGTCCACCTGTGCGGCACAAGGCCGGGCCTCTCTTCTTCCAAGAGGCAAACTCCTGGGGGCCACAGCGGGGCCCACCCCCAGGGCCTAGAGTGCAGGGCACAGTGCCGCCTCTGTCCCACTTTCCAGACGCAGAACCTGAGGCTCAGAGAAAGGGAAAGCGAAACAAAGAAGGCACAGAGCAGGCCATGCTGGCAGTGGACACGGACCCAGCCCACCCGAGGTCGGGACTGCAAGCCCTTCCCTGCCTCCCAGCTGGAGCGAGGCCCACGCTGGCTCAGCGCCCAGTCCCAGGCTGGATCCTCCGGGCTGCTGGCTCCGGGCCACGGGCAGGGCCCGGCCACCCCCCACCGCGGGGCTGTGTGGAAAGCCTCCCCCGCATTGTCCGTTCACTCAAGTCAGCGGCACGGGGCCACGGCACCGGAGCCTGCTCGTCACTGCTGCTGCCGGCCCCGCCAGGCCCCTCCCAAGCCCGGGCAGCGGTACCGGCTTCCTGGCACATGGGTGAGAGGGGGATGCCCACCCCCTGGAGGTGGAGGGCTCTATGCCCCTCCAGAGGGGTCTGTGCAGCAGCTCTGGTTGCTGGGGGACCCGGGGCCTGCACCAGCCAACCAGTGCCAGCGACCTGGGGCCAGGCGGCTGCCAAGGGAGCTCCTGCAGCCTGGAGAATGAGGCAACATCTCTCTTCCTGACCCCAACCCCTCCCCCACCCAGGTTCAAATCCAAATCCGAGCTCAAACTCCAGGAAACAAGTTCCTGTGAGGCTTCCTGTCACGTCAGCCCTGTGGGCTGTTTCCTCAACTCCAGGACAGCATGGGGAAGTCCTCCCTCCAGGCCCTTTGTCCAGGGCCTGACTACCCCCCACAGCCCTGCCTGCGGGGCCAGGGCCGGGGCCTGGTGGCAGACAGCAGGAATGCGGTCGGGGGCCAGCACTGTGACGTGGCGGGTTGAGCTGCCAACTGCAGCGCTTCCAATCCAGCTCCCTGCTAATGCACCCGGGAAAGCAGCAGAAGATGCCACCTGCATGGGAGACCAGGATGGAGTTCCAGGCTCTTGGCTTTGGCCTGGCCCAGTCACTGCGGCCGTCTGGAGAGAGAACCGGTGGATGCAAGATCTCTTTTTGACTCTCCCTCTTTCTGTCACTTTGGCTTTCAAACAAATGGAACAAGTATATATATATATATATATATATATATATATATATTTTTTTTTTTTTTTTTTTTTAAAAGACAATCAGTGGTTTGCACCGTGGATCCTTGGAGCTGGGACTCAGCTTTGGTCTGAGAAGGGCTCCCACACTCCTGCTTCATGTCACGGGCACTGGGCTGCCCAGGTGGCAGCGGTGGCTAGGGACATCAGCCTCTCCCACCTTCACCTCTCTCCTCAGACCTGATGGCATGAAATGGACTCCCTCCCAGGCCCCAGAGCAGATCCCTGGGGTGAAAGAGTGTGGAGACGCTGTGTTATTATTACCCCATGCAGAACAACACTTGCCCAATGTTCTACCCATTTTATAGACCTGCCTGCTGAGGCCTACATAAGAAGAGCAACTGCCCCTGGTCACAGAAATCTCCCTCAAGGCTTCTCCACCAGGGCCTGAGAGTAGGGAGAGCGAACGTGCCTGCACCTGCCACGACACCTGATGCCGTCCCGCAGGCTCTGGAGCCCTGGAACTCAATGTAGCAGAGAGAAGAGAGCAGAACAGCCCCTGGGGTTCAGGGGGCTGTGCCACAGATCCAGGATCCCGCGTCCTCTCAGCCCCCAAAGAACCATGCACCAAGGCCCCTTCTGTCCTGTCTCCAGCACACGGCCAGGAGGTTGAGGCAAACCGTCCATTCCGCACCCACCTCCAGGAGGAGGGTCTGGAAGTCCCCGCTGTGGGGCGTCGGCCCCTGCTCAGCACATTCCGCTGCTTCCAGGCGCACCTGGGTGCACCGCGCTGGCTGCTGCCATGCCAGGCCACACAGTTCTGGAGCCCACACTCATGCCTCTGTCAGGCAGCCCCGGGGAGCCACACCTGTCCACCCGCCCTGGCCCGCACCTGCCTGCCAGGCTGGTTCAGCCATGCTGCCTCTCCCCAGCCCAGGTTCTCAGCACCGCAGAGCGGAGCCCCAGTGCCTTCGCACTCGACTCTCAATACAAGCTCAAGTGTTAGGACCAAGCAGGGCCAGACCAGGTGTCTGAAGCCTGGGTCCCGGCCCTAGCCTCCTGGCCTTGGCAGGGTGCCCAGCCTTCTCCAGGCCTGCAAGAGCACAGAGAGAAGAAGCCAATGCAAACTCAAGAGTTACATACAACCTTGTCGGCTGCATTAAGTATCAGTCAGCCTAGACTGCCCGAGACCCGGAAGCCACGGCTAGCTCCTGGGCAGGCCTGCCGGGCCGGAGCTCCGTTTTGAGTCTGGCGTACAGGCGGGTGAGCGGGCAGCAGGGTACTCACCCTCTCCAGGTCCTGCCGCAGGTGCGTAAAGAGTTTCAGGCGGCGGTAGAGGACGTCCTGTTCCTGCTGGGCCAGGTTGTCCACCTCGTCAGTTTTGGGGGTCAGCAGGGGCTGGTTGGCGTTGGCTTTCCTCTTCAGTTTCCAGTACTGGTAGATGAAGTCCACCAGGGCTTCCGCCAGGTCCAGCCGCTCGGCCACCTCGGCCGGCTCCACCAGCTCGTAGAAGTCTTCCTCCAGCTGCTGCAGCCGCTGCTTCCGCAGCGTCACCTTCTCCAGGTCCTCGCCGGCCTGGCTGGCCTCCACAGGCTCGGCTGTGGGCTCGCCCCGCGGGCCGCCATCACTGTGCTCCTGGCAGAACGACTTGAACTTGACCTCGTCATTGTCTGCTAAGATAGTCCGCATTTCCAGGCCATGGTCAAAGGCGCACGTGACATGGAATGCCGTGACACAGGAAGGCATGGAACACTGGAGGGAGAGGAAGGGCAGTGTCAGGCGTGAGGGCAGCCCTGGTGGGAGAGGACGTGGGGCTGTCCCCAGGCTCCCCTGAGAGCACAGGATGCTGGTGAGACCCCGGTGCAGGTGGGGACAGAGGAACTGGTAAGGTGATGGGAGCAGCACCAGCTACCCAGGGGAGCCGGCGGTCAGGGAGCACTGGGAAAGCCCTCTGGGGACATGCTGCGGTTTTACACGGGCGAAATGACTTGGGCATCAGAAACCATAAAAGAGGCCGGCGCCGTGGCTCACTAGGCTAATCCTCCGCCTTGCGGCGCCGGCACACTGGGTTCTAGTCTCGGTCAGGGCGCCGGATTCTGTCCCGGTTGCCCCTCTTCCAGGCCAGCTCTCTGCTGTGGCCAGGGAGTGCAGTGGAGGATGGCCCAAGTGCTTGGGCCCTGCACCCACATGGGAGACCAGGATAAGCACCTGGCTCCTGCCATCGGATCAGCGCGGTGCGCTGGCCTACAGCGGCCATTGGAGGGTGAACCAACGGCAAAGGAAGACCTTTCTCTCTGTCTGTCTCTCTCTCTCCCTATCCACTCTGCCTGTCAAAAAAAAAAAAAAAAAAAAAAAGAAACCATAAAAGAAGGAATTCCAACAAGAGGCAGACACTGGGGTCACGGCCTCCTGTGCAATCTAAGGCGGGGACCTTTCTCCTACAGCAGGAGGATCCCCGCTGGGGCCTCTTGCTTGTCCTCGGACCCAGGCAGCTTGGGGCTGGACCCCCTCACCCAGCCTCGGAGGGCTACCGGCTTCAGTGCTAACACAGCCAGCTGCTGGCAGCCACTGCCACCGCTCTCACAGACCCTCGGCGAGGTGTGCCCCATGGGTGAAGGTGCAGTGTCAACTGTGGCGAGGGACAACGGACGGCCCCTCTCACTCTGCACCCTCAGCGTGCCTGGGGCATTCTCAGCCCTACTGCAGACCCTCTGGGGAGCGGGCCCAGCAATCCATCGGGCAGGTTTTCCAGGGAACCGTGACTCACCCCAGAGCTTGGGAAACCACCGCACAGACAGAACAGCGCAGCCACGCCCGTGTCAGAACTCTATGAACTATGAAACCAGCAGAAGTCTGGTTCCCGCCCCTGCCACATGCCAAGCCTGACAGCTAACGTGCGGGCAGCGTGCGCGCGCTCACCAAGCACACACACGCCAGCTCCAAAGCCGGGGCACTGCACGCTCCGACGGAGTGGCCAGCCTTGGCTTCCGGGGCACCCCCTCCCTGGCCCGGGAGGGGTCCTGGCTCTGGCCCCAGTCCCACATCTCCCTGGCCCAGGGTGGTCTGTGGGCAGGGAGGGTGGGGGCGGCTGCCCGCTTCCCAGGCGTCACAGGGGCGCCTCCTGCAGC
The DNA here is from genome assembly GCF_033115175.1 of Lepus europaeus. Lineage (NCBI taxonomy): Eukaryota > Metazoa > Chordata > Mammalia > Lagomorpha > Leporidae > Lepus > Lepus europaeus. The sequence continues at coordinate 144,798,504 of NC_084830.1, forward strand.
TGGGGTGAGGTGGGCCGTGTACCTGGATGCAGGTGCCCGTGCACTCCTTGCAGAGGCTGCAGGACAGAGCCCAGCGGCTGGCTGGGATGTGCGAGATCTTGGTGATGGGCTCCATCTTCTCGGGGCAGCCGATGCTGACCTGGGCAGGACACAGGGAGCTGCATCAAGGCCCCTCGTTCCCAGCCTGCCTGCACGGGTTCCCCCACACGGGAGGGCTCTCTGCTGAAACCGGGCAGTGGGCAGCGGGGGCGGTGACCAAGCCTGTGAATGCCTACTCCTTCCTCGCTCCAAACAAGCATGGCTCCAAGATCCGTGTGCCTCCTAATACTCCCAGGCTGACCTACAGCTGAGGGTCTGAGCGGGTGCTCAGCTGGGACTAACCGCCCGTGTTTCTGCAGGTGTGAGAGTGCACAGCGTGTGTGTGGCTGACTGGGTGAGCGTGTGTGCCTGTGGGGGCCTGGGGACAGAGCTGCCTCAGTGTGTGCGTATGTGTGTGCATGTGTTAAGGGTACACACATGCAGGGGTACACACAAGCACCTCCTCTATTCTGCACCCCAGCCTTCAGGTTCTGGTTACAACCGGGGCTTATTTTATGTACTTTGGGCACAAAGCAAAGGCCTCCACGTAGTGTCTCCTTGGGGGGTGGGGTCCTAGGGCCCAACCTGGCCAAGAGGCTGTGCCTTTGCTGAGCGCCGCCTATGGGGACTGGGCACAGCCCACGGCATGGCCCCGAGGCAGGCCACATCTGTCCCCCATTGCCCACGGTGGAGGAGGGAAGAGGCCCCCCAGAGAGGACCCTATCAATTCTCCCCTCTGCTGTGCCCAGCCCAGGGTGCATGCAGAGTTCATCCCAGCCTTTGTTTTGCTGCCACTCAAGCCTGCAACGTGGGCCCAGCAGGGGCCAGCAGACTGCGAGTCCAGGAACGGGAAGGCCACGAGCTGACAGGGCCACCTGGCCTGTCCCCGGGGACAGCAGCACTGCTGTGGGGCTTCAATCTGGGTCAAGGCACACAAAGGCTGCGGCCGAGATGCCTGCGAATTTCGGCCTTTATGGAAGATGGGGTAGGGTGGGTCCCGGGAGCTCCCCTGGGTCTGTCAGCCCACGGCTCTCCCACCTCGACTCAGACATGGCCTGCCCTTCGTCCCAGCCCCAGCCCCAGCCACAGTGGTCTGCTGGTCTTTGAGGTCGGCTGGGTGACTTCTGCCTGCGACGTGAACTTGACCTTGGTGGGAACTACTGCCTCGGTCTGCTCGGACCCCACAACCCGCTTCCCTGACATCCGGGGCCCGGACTTCCAGGCAGCAGACCCACCTGCTGACTCCCCCAGCGGCCCATAACCCCACTGTCCAACAGAAACGCCGGAGCTCTGGCCAGGTCCGCAGGAAAAGCTCCCCACGGGCAGGTGCCTGAGACCTGCCCAGGCCCAGCTCTGAGATCCACAGACGCCTCCCCACAGCCCCAGCCTGCCCACCTCAGGAATCCACAGGGCGCAGCTGACGTGCACCCACTTGGTCCCGCTTCTGGTGGGCTTCAAGGCTCCTCCTCGCTTGGGGCAGAGCAGGCACTTTGGCTGGACACCCAGGGCGCAGGTCCGGCACAGCCAGCTGCCCGTGGGCACCTTGAGGATCCCGTAGCACGCCTGGGGAGACAGCGAGTGGGGACGTCCTGAGTCTCGGGCCTGGTCCACAGTCAGAGCGAGAGGTCCCCGCCCCAGCCCCGAGCTCCACCGCTGTGCAGCCTCCAGCCAGGAGTCCCAGCACAAGGCTCCACCTGCACAGGACGCCTGCAGTGTCCTCGCGTCCCAGTCCTCTGTGGGCCCTCCGTGGGGTGGAAAGTCACATTAGCCGAGGTGCCTAGCCAGTGAAGGGCCTCAAGAGGGCCCCGGGACCCTCAGAGTCACATACAAAATCCATACATGCTTCCTGGGGACGAGGCCATGGCCCTCATCTTTCTGCGCAGGGATCTGTAACCAGGGCTCCTTCCAGTCCTGCTGGAGTGTGGGAGGGACATATGGGGCTGAGAGCCGTGGGGGAGAAGGGATGGGCACGGGTGAGGGGGGCACAGCCCACTACCTGCCAGGCAGATGAAGCCACCCTTGCCTCTGAGCTCCTGGGGGCTATTCCCGCAGCACCGAGCAAGGACAGCCTCAAAGTCAGGCCCAAAATAGCCGAGACACTCAACACTTGGGGCCCAAGATCAAGAGGGACGCCATGGCCGGGCTGCACCTGGGGGCCGGCGGTGTGGCGGAGCAGGTTAACCTGTGATGCCAGTGTCCCATGTGGGTGCTGGGTGGAGTCCCAGCTGCTCCCTTTCTGATCCAGCTCCCTGCTGATGCTCCTGGGAAGGCAGCAGAGATGGCCCAAGTGCTTGGATCCCGGCCACCCAGGTAACAGGTACAGAAGGAATTCCAGTGGCTCCTGACTTTGGCCTAGCCCTGCTCTTGTGGTTGCAATCATCTGGGGAGTGAATCAGCAGATGGAACACCTCTCTCTCTCACTCTCTCTCTCTCTCTCCACAAACCTGTTCTTCACATAAATAAATAAATATTAAAACAAACAAACAAACAAAAAGCGGGGCCGGCACTGTGGTGTCGCGGGTAAATCCACCACCTGCATTCTCTATGGGTGCCAGTTCAAGACCCGGCTGCTCCACTTCCAATGTTCTGGCCTGGGAAAGCAGTAGAAGATGGCCCAAGTCCTTGGGCCCCTGCACCCGCGTGGGAGACCTGGAGGAAGCTCCTGGCTCCTGGCTCTAAATCAGCTCAGCTCTGGCCACTGCAGCCATCTGGAGGGTAAACCAGCAGATGGAAGACTTTCTCTGTATGTCTCTTCCTCTCTTTAACTCTGCCTTTCAAATAAATAAAATAAAACTTAAAAATACATAAATAAAAGGCAATGATTCTACCTATTTACTATAAATATTTGAATATTAAATCATTTAAAATTTTTAAAAAGTGATGGTAACACAGACTTATAGCCTTCACTGTAAGCAAATAACTCAGTAAACAACTGAGTCCCCATTACAACTCAAAAAAAAAAAAAAAATTGAAGAAACAGAGGCCCAGAGAGGTTAAGCAATGAGCCAAAGTCACACAGCATACAAAGGGCAGAGCAGGGACTTGAAACCAGGCAGCCTGGCTCCAGGGGCTGCTCTCAGCTACTACACTGTGCTGCTGCCTATTTGTAGGTTCATGAGTGAGGGGCAAGGGAAGAAGGTCGGGGGACAGGGTGCTCAGCAGAGGGGGTCCGAGGGAGGCTGCTGGGAGGCAAGTGCTCCAGTCTGGCCGGCAGGACTGAGCCCAGGGACACGGCCTTCCCCCCACCTCCTTCAACGGGCCCTGTGCCCGGAGCCAGGGTGCCTGGCACTGGGCGGCTGCCCACCTGGTGCACACAGACGTTGCACTTGTCACAGAAGACCATCTCGTTGCCGTCCTCGCCCTCGGGGGAGCGGCACACGTCGCACACCACGTCCTCGTCGTACTCGATGCCCAGCCCCTCCTGCGTCTCGATGGCCCGCGCCATGTTCTGGTGGCACAGGGTCTCCAGCTCCTCCAGCACCCGCTCCAGCGTCAGCTCGTCCAGCTCCGGACGCTCTGCGGGGACATGGCCGAGTGACAAGAGCTCGGCATGGGATGCGGCTCTGTGGCTGCGCCAACTCAGGGCCGAGGTATGGGAGGGCCGCCCAGGGGGTGAGGGCCCTGAGAAAGGTACCTCCAACCTCGCACCTCAGCTCCAGGACCCTCAGCCTCATGGGCCTGCGAGCGTGCGGCCATGTGTGTAGACGCTAACAGTGGGAAGCGGCTCTAGATGCAGCGGCTCCATGCGGAGCCCCTGCGTGTGCCGTGTGCCTGCAGGCCCCTCTGCAGGTGCTCAGTAAGGCACAGCAGGTGCCTCCTGGGTAGGCAGAGCAGGCTCTGGCCGACAGGCCCACAGCCAGCCACTCACCAGGCCCAGTGTTACCCCCCTACACACCGTGCGTCCCTCATGTCCCAATGTTCCAAGGACATTCCCACCTACTACACAGTCCCATGACCCTTGCCAGCCACGTCTACTGCTGGCCCCCACCCTCAGCGGGTGCAGCAAGTTCAGGAGGCACAGAGAGCCCAGGCAGCTTCAAGACCCAGGTGGGGCCACAGCCGGTCTTGCACGGACACCCTGCCCAGACGCCCCGTCGGCACCCCGGGCCGCCTACCCATCTCCTTGAGCTCGTAGTTGATGAGCTCCAGCCAGTAAGCGTCAGTCTCGTCCAGGTCATAGCGACTGCCCTCCGGCCAGTCGGGCGGGGAGCCCTCCCCAGGAGCAGGCCTGCTCGGGGACGCCTGTGTCGGGGGGCCTTCCAACGGCGGCAGGATCCTAGGAAATCAAGGTGGGGGGTCACACAGGGAGAGTCCCCAGCCTGCCCGATGACCGAGCTCCAGCAAGGTCACTGGCCCCGCGGAGCAGCTGGTGTGAGATGGGGGCCATGGTGAAAACCAGCCCACTCCTTCCCTCCCTCCCCCACCACGTGCCGGTTCCATGGACATCAGGCTCACCCCGCCCACAGCACACCTATGGCTCAAGACCAGGCCCTGCCGGGCTACCCTGCCAAGGCAGCCACGAAGGGTTGAGTGGGCCTGGGCCAGCTGGCCTCTAGATCCACACTGAGGGGGCACAGATGTCCACCCACCCCGCCAGGTCACAGCCCCTCCTTCTCAGCAGCCTGACAGCCCTGCAGCCCCACCGGGTGACACAGGCCACCACGCAGGCAGCCAGTGTGGCCCACACACAAAGTGACAAGAGCAGTGAGTCTCTTGTTACGGGGTCACTGGGGCCCCCACTCACCCGAGACAAGGCCGAACTGCACTCCTGGGCCTCAAGGACGGACCAGCTCCCACCCCAGATTGCAACCAGCTCAGCGCCCGCCTCGGGCCAGGGCTCCGCCCCGCGGGCCCTGGCCAGGGTGCGGCACCATCACAGCCCAGCTCCACCACGCAGGGTGTGGCTCTGGGAAAGCCCCAGCACTCCTGCAGACAGCTGCTGAGAGGGCTGCGCGGACGGACATGTGGGGCCGTGACAAGCGCCCAGCGCCGGTCAGCGCTGTGTGTGTGCCCTCTGTGTGTCGTGAGACCCCAGGGTATCGCCCCTGGAACAGAACACCGGGGGCATTTTGCCTTGGGAGGGCACAGCATCCCCTCGGCTCGGCTGTGGGCCGGCTCTGGCTCCCATGCCAGCACTTCCAGCTCCCTCCAGTTGCCATGGTTATAGCCAGGGAGCCTGCCCTCTATCTGGTCAGCCCTGCCAGGCCTGAGAGGCCTCTCACTGGCCCGAGAGGCCTCCTGGGGCCGGGGGCAGGGCGGCCAGGGGCTGTGACTCAGCGCACTGACTGGGGAGGGGAGGCAGGGCCGCTGCGGGCAGGCCTCCTGGGTGTCAGCCAGAGGGGACAGGGAGGTCCGAGCAGGGAGAGAGAAAGGCCTCCGGGCCCAGAGCGAGGCCCAGGTCAGTGTAGGGGTGCGAGGGAAAGGGCTCGGCACCCCTTTTCCCACAGGAGAGGCCCACGTCCCGGGGGGCCTTGGGTGACAACAGTGACATGACCGCCATGCCTGCACCAGGGACGCGCCGTGAGTACTTACGGGGCAACACAACTCTGCCTCTCCCTGGCAAGCTGGGGCTGAGCAGGCAGCCTGCTCTTCCACGTGACGCAGCTCTGCAGGTGCCCGTGGCACGTGCTCGGTCAGGGCTCAGGGCTGCCCTCTGAACGCCCACGCCCTGACTCCCCACACCTGCTTGCCCGTCTGCTGCCACCTGGCCAGGCCTCTCTCTGGGGAGCAGGGGCTAAGGAACTCTCAGCAGAAATCGCCCGTCTCATCTCATCTGCCTGCCCCGGCTGGCTCGGAGAGCCGGTCTCCTAGCAGGTGCGGGTGGAGCTGACGCTGGGCAGGGTCTCCCCCTCAGCCGCAGCGGGGCGGAGATCCACAGCAGGGGGGCCCACCCCCAGCAGCAGAAGCCTTTGACCTGACCACACAGAGGGGGAGGCACAGGCCGGCACTGCTCTGATTTCAGACTCTGCGGTCCCAGTCCCCAGAGGGGCTGGGGATGGTGGCCCCCAGAGCCAATGTCCCAGGGTGCTCCGGGCCTCACAGGGACACCCCAGGGCTGCCTCCTGCAGCCTGTGACTTCCTGGCCCCGCCCCCTTGGCCCCGGTGGCCACGCAGGGAAATCCCCCGAATTTCCCAGCGATGAAATGGGGGCAGTAACACGGGCTGAGGCCAGCAAGAGCCTCCACGGGGAAGGTGAGCACAGTAGGCTCAGCACAGCACAGACTCGGGGACGGAGCTCCTCTGGCCACTGTGGGCACGGGGGCTGCTGCTCAGGAGGGAGGGGGGCAGGGCAAGAAGGAACATGAGATCCCCCGAGACACTGCCCTGACACACTACTTGGCCCTCCCCTCCTAAAAGCACCGCCAGGCCAGGGGCACCAGGCTCGTGGCACTCTAGCTAGGCACATGCTGGGGGCGCAGTGAGTGAAACCACGGCAGCGTGAACAGGTGCTCCCCTCTGGACGGCCACAGGTACAGCACCCAGGCCCACGAGTGTTTCCGGAACCACCTGACACTGACCTCAGACAGGATGGAGGGCTCGGCCAGGCCCCATCAGGACCCACTGTTCTCCACCCAGCGGGCGGCCTGTCCTCTCCACCCCCCCCCCCGGCCCGGGGCCCTGGCCGGCACTCTCGGTGTCAGGCGGGCACCAGCACCACGCCCACTGCACAGAGCAGGACTCGCTCACGGTCGTCTGGTCTGCAGAGGCAGGAGGCTGAAACGCCTCCAAGTGGGTCTGCCCAGACCTTCGCAGAGGACCCTACCCAGAGCCACCGGAGGGGGGGCGGAGGGGGAGGGGGGGAGGGGGAGGGGAGGAGGTGGAGGAGGAGGAGGAGGAGGAGTCCTCCCTGACCGCCAGTGCCCAGAGGACATGCTGAGCCTGTGACCCCGTGCCCAGCACGGGGCTGGCACCAGGCAGGCTTTCGGTGTCTGCGTCAGACACAGGTGCAGCTGCCAGGGAGCGACAGGGAGGGGACGGCCTGGTCCACACGGGCTCCAGGCAGAGCCACGGGGCTTCCAAGGCCAGGAGGGCCTGCCAGTAACCCAAGTGCCCAGGTCAGGCAGGTGGTGGCTGGGGAAGGCGGGGGACACCGGGCCCCTCGGCCCTGCAAGGTGACTTGGGGGGTTTCTGAGGGCGCAGAAGGGAGTGCTCGGCACTGCTGCAGGAGCCAAGGCCCACGGCCACGGGCTTCCTCGTCCTGCGAGGGCACACCGGGGTCCGTCTGGGCCCCACAGGAGCAGAAGGCGGCTGGGGAGCTCAGGCAGGACCCACGTGCACCCCAGGCCCAGCAGAGGGGCGCCTGGGGGGCTGGTCGCTCCCCTGCCCCCCGCCCCGTCATCTCAGGAGGCAGGCGTGGATGTTAGCATCCCCGTCTCACATTGAAGGAAGCTGAGACCCAGAGCAGGTCGTTTCTGGACCGAAAGGCAACTGGAACCCAGGCAGTGCGGCTCCAGAGGCAAGGCCAAGCTCAGAGGCAAACTGCCAGCCCCTCGGGAGCCCCTCGACGGTTCCCTGGACGAGAGCAGCGCACAGTGACCGGGGATACGTCAGGAAGGAGTCTCGCCCGCCTGGCTCACCTCACCACGGGCTCGGGAATGGCCTCCGCCCCGGCGGGCACCTGCACACCTTTCTCCCACTCCTGCCGCCACGGGTCTGCCAGGACGTAGTAATCATCCGGGCTGAGCTGGTACGAGTCCGGGACCTTCATGGCCGTGATCAGGTCTGTGCGGAAAACCTGCGGGAGCAAGCGGGGAGAGGGGCTTCAGACGGCCGCTGGCGGTCACTCGCAGGCCCGAGGAGAGGCCGGTCAGTGGAGCCTGGGTGCCCTTCTGCTCACTGACAGATCACAAGACAAAACAAAAGCAGGAAGTCTGAGAAAGAACCTGGCTTCTGCACACCCCACGCATGCTTTGTGCACAGATGAGATGCACTTGCAACGTCCCGACCTCTTAAAGGACCCTGAGCAAGGGACGGGAGCAGATCTAAGGAAGAAGAAATACTCATAGAGAGAGGACAAAAAAAAAAAAATCAGACAGCAGGGGCTGGCACTGTGGCACAGTGGGGTCAGGCCGCCGCCTGTGACACCATAGCCCATGTGGGCGCCGCTTTGAGTCCTGGCTGCTCCACTTCCAATCCAGCTCCCTGCTAATGCCCGGGAAAGCAGAGGATGACCCAAGAGCTTGGGCCCCTGCACCCATGTGGGAGACCTGGATGGAGCTCCTGGCTCCCGGCTTTGGTCTGGAACAGTCCTGAGTGTTCCAGCCATTTGGGGAATGAAGCAGCGGGTGGAAGATCTCTCTCTCTCTCTAACTCTGTCCCCTAAATAAATAGATCTTTAAAATAAAGAAACTGGAAGAAAATACAGACCACATTAAAAAGGACTGATGGAGGAATTACTAACAAACAGAATCAGAGGGCGCAAAGGCTTCCGAATGCCTCCGAATGTGTGACTGCTGGGGGAGTTTCCACGGGACATTTAAAACTGTTACACATGCACACAGCAAGGCACAAGCGGCACCGTGAAACAGCACAGAGGCCAGGACCTCGTGCCAACAGCCGAGGGGCAGTCACTCTGCACCGAGTCCACTCGAGGACAAGGACGCGGTCCCCTGACCCAGCAGGGGCTCCATGCTCCCACCCTGCTGTGGTGGGGTGACACGGGGGTGCCCCACACCTCCAGCTGACACCCAAGCACCTGCTCACTCGGAGTGGGGAACTGCTCTCCCCAGTGTCCCAGCTGTTGCTCCCACCTGCACCCCACAAGGAGCTCCAAACCCAGTCCCAGCTGCCCCTGGCACTGCCCACTGCCCCAGCTGCCCCTGGCACTGCCCTCTGCCCCAGCTGCCTGACCTCACTGCTGTGGGATGAGCCCCAGGTGAGGTGCCCAGGTATCTAATCCCAGTGCTCCGCACCTGAAGATCACAAGCTAAAGAAAGATTCATGTCACGGGGGCAGAGAAACCACCTCAAGGCTGAAGACCAGCCTCCAAACCCAGGCCTGCAGGGGTGGGACTCGGCACGTCAGTTAAGACACTGCGTGGGCACCCACATCACACACTGGAATGCCTCAGTCTCAGTCGGCTCCACTTGCAATTCCAGATTTCTGCTAAGCTCACTGTGGAAGGCGGCAGTGATGGCTCTACAAGTGGTTGTGGGGCCGGCACTGTGGTGCAGCGGTAAAGCCACCGCCTGAAGCACCGGCATCCCATATGGACGCCGGTTCAAGTCCTGGCTGCTCCACTTCCGATCCAGCTCTCTGCTATGGTCTGGGAAAGCAGTAGACGATGGCTCAAGTCCATGGGCCCCTGCCCCTGCATGGGAGACCCAGAAGAAGCTGCAGGCTCCTGGATTCGGATTGGCTCAGCTCGGGCCGTTGCGGCCATTTGGAGAGTGAACCAGCAGATGGAAGACTCTCTCTCTCTGTCTCTCATTCGGCTTCTGCCTCTATAACTCTGCCTTTCAAATTTAAAGAAAAAAAAATAGTTGGGTCCCTAGCACACATGCAGGAGATGGAGTTCCTGGCTCCCGGCTCTAACCTGCCCCGGTCCAGCCCTGGCATTTGGAGAGTGAACCAATGGGTAGGAGATCTGTCTTGCTCGCTCTCTCTGTCTCTGCCTTTCAAATAAACAACCATTTAAAGGAAAAAAAAAAAAAAAAAAAAAACACTGTTCCCCGAAGTCAGCATCCACTGCTGCATCCGGTCACCCGTCCGTTTCCTGGGGCTTCCAGAGGCTTGTGGTAAACTGAGTCAGCAGCCGCCTCTCCTGGGTCCCCCGGCTGCCTCTGTGTGTCTCGAGGCAACCGAGGCCGTACCCACGAGGAAGGCCTGGGAAGGGGTGCACTGCCAGCCTGGGAACCGCATCCCGCAGAACGTAATTAACAAGCGCATCCAGCTTGCGAGGGCGCTGGCTTGAAAAAGGTCAAGTTTCTTGAAGACTCTATTTGCCAATATAACATAATTGTTAAGACTAACACCCTAACATTTAATTAGGGTACCAGTGTGAAAAAATTAAAATCAGATTACGATTAAATGCTAATTAAACAGAAGACTGGAATGTGGCTAAGATCTCGCAGCCCTCATAATTTGCATAGCTGATTAGCAAGCAGTCAGACAGCTAAGACAGAGAACACACAGGCGCTGGGGGCTTCCATGGTGCCCTACGGCTGGTCCAGGCCTTCCCCGGCCTGGACAGTCACGCCCAGCACGGCTGGGCCTGGGTTATTTCCCCAGGGGTCCCAGCACAGGCCCTGGCAGGAGTGAGCCAACCCCAGTGACTCAAGACAGCCTGGCGCTGTGACATCCCCAGCACGACAGCTCTGGTGCCACAGGGGACCCGTCCACTGGGAGCAGCCAGTATTCTAGCTCCAGAAGTCAATCCCCAAGCCCCTCTGTAAGTCTCCTCCCAAGAAGCAAAGGTGGGGGAGAAGCCCCTGCTGTTCTCTCATCCTGCGCTGAACTCACTGTCCCTCCTGGTCACTGACTGAGGCTCGCTGTCCTGTCCCCGCCTCCTCCGTGTCCTTCCCGGCACTCTGATTGCTGCACGTGGGCCTCGCTCCTGCACATGTCCTGCTGCTGTGCTGAGGTTCTCCGTGCCTGGCACTGCCCACAAGGGCCTCCCTGGGGAATTCCGAGTCATGTCTCAGCCCCTGGCTGGCTCCTCATCAGGGTTTTTTGCACCTTCGAGAGCAGCGTGAGAGACACACGCCACACACGCCGAGGCTGGAATCCCCAACCAGGGCACCTGAGCCAAGGCGTCTTTTCTGGAGATGAGCGCCCAGGCCATGTCGGAGTCAAAGAGATGGGAGGCCCGGGCCACCTCTGCAGGGAGGTGGTGCTGACCTGGGCCCAGGCCGGGCACTGAGAACTCAGGAGCTGGCTTCAACCTGAGTCCTTCTACCCTGCAGTTAGGGAGTCGGGGAGACCAGGGTGTGGTTCTGAGGGCGTTCCCGGCGTGCCCTGGCTCTCAGAGCACGCGACAGGCTGGACGCTGACAGCCCTAGCAGGCAGTCAGGGATACTCAGCCAGGGCACTGCTGTCATCATGTCAGCGCCAGCGCTCAGAGCTGCTATGCGCCAGGGACCCCTGGAAACAGTCCCTGGGACCGGCCAGCACTGCCTGTGACACCAGCATCCCCTACTGGAGCGCCATTTGAGTCCTGCCTGCTCCGCCTCTGATCCAGCTCCTTGCTAATGTGCTTGGGAAAGCAGCGGAGGATGGCCCAAGTGCTTGGGTCTCTGCACCCACGTGGGAGAACAGCATAGAGCGCCTGCCTCCTCCCAGCCCTGGGCGTTACAGCCATTTAGGGAGTGAACTAGAGGATGGAAGATCTGTCTTCCCGTCTCTCCCTCTCTGTGTGTCTTCTGCCTTTCAAATAAACAAATAAATGCTTAAAAAAAGCAATGTATTATTAGTCCCTATACCATCTGTGGGATATCAGGATTACTACTACTCCTATTTTACAGTGGAGGACTTGGGTTATTTGTTAAGAATTTTTTTTTTTTTTTTTTGAGACAGACAGTCTCACATATGGGTAGCAAGGACCCAACTACTTGAGCCATCACCTGCTACCTCCCAGCATGCACAATAGCAGGATGCTGGAAGTGGGAGTGGAGCTGGCACTCTGACCGTGGGATACGGGCATAAAGCACCAGGCCAAACGCCTGGTCCAGGTTAGCCAGAGAGCCACACACTGGGAGAAGAACCCAGGCCAGCACAAGGGCCGAGTCTAGCACTCCCCCACAGCCTCCCTGCCCTCTTCCCAGGGGCCCACCCAGTGCCCTGGAGTTAACTTCCCACCCAAACACGTGGCTTCTACAAGAGACTATGCAAATGTGACAGTGACCTTTGCAAGCTGCCCTGCAACACCCCAAGCATGGCTTCCCCTTCTCAAGCAAGGGCCCTGCCTGGGACACACTCCACCCCTTGCCCAGGTGATGCCAGCAAGTGTCCCCACTCGGGTCTCAGTCCAGCCCCATCTGCCAGGGGACGCCGTCCCCAACACTGCAGAGTTCTGGGTTTTGTCTGCGTTCCCCCAGCCCCTGGGTCAGGATCTCCTGGTTTCCTGCCACGCCTTCCCCACCGAAAGGTGAGCTCAGTGGTGTCTGGCTGGGCACAGGGCAGACATACAGGCTGGGCACAGGGCCTGGTGTATGCTGGGCCTCGGACGCTGAATAACTCGATCCTTCAGGGTCAGCCGCCACCTTCCTCGGCTGCTGACCAAGGCTACAGCCAGGCAGCTGGGCGCACTGCTTCCTCCCAGCGCTCTGGACATTTATATAAAACCCATCCACAAACTGGCAGCCGAGTGTAACCTGAACACCTTGTTGTTCTCAATTGCTCGGGGTTGGGATTGGAAACAGGTTTAATGACTCTTTTCAAACTCCTTTGAATGATTTATGAAAACTACAAGAATAAAGTACTGATGATGGGGTGGCAGGAGGCTGGAGGCTGGAAAACAAGCACTTTTCCTAGAACGTGAATGTTTACTCCTCTTCTCTCTGCTCCTAGAACGTCAATGTTTACTCCTTTTCTCTCTTTTGGCAGAAAACCAACAAGTGTCTTCAAAGGTCCAGTGCCTGGCAACCCCGTTCTGTGTTGCTTGGGAGGCTTTTGCTGTGGCTCCTTCCAAGGCGGCGGAGCCCGGTTAAAGGCCTCTGAGCACCAGGGGTGCCAGGGCCGCAGCCCCTGCTCTGGCGGCTGTGGGGACGCTGGCCTGCCCCTCCCGGCCCTCTTCCCGAGGCTGGAGGCTGGCTTCCTCCGCCATGCCTGTGTCCCCAGGAAGGACACAAACAGGCTCTGCAGGAAAGTCCTCCGCCGAGTCGGAATGACCTCCCAAAGCAAACACAGGCAGACAGCAGGTGACTCCCACTGGTGCCGGCCAGCAGGCACCCCGAGGGTTCCAGTACAGAACCACGCGAGTGGTGGACACCATGTCAACGTTTCCCCCGGGGACCTGACTCTCTGCTTCCCTTTCTCCGCAGGTGTCCTGGGCTATTGAGACCAACAGGCACCAGGAGGAAGTTCAGCTAGTCACAGGAAGGGCTCCAGCACTTCACAGAATTTCAGAATCCCTGATTTGTGTCCGTCCTTGTTGAGTGTCCAACCCCTCTACACTTGACCTTAGCCAAAGGGCCGAGAGGCGGTTCCTTCTGTGCTAACCATTGAGCTGCTATGGGACAGAAACGGCTCACGTCCTGCTTCTCCCTGTTCTGACTGTGCCCACCTGCGGCAGTGTCTGGCACACAGCAGGTGCCCACAAAGCCCTTGTGGAATGAGCGAATGAACCCGAGGACTGGTGTGAGAGCAGGGAGAGTGCAGCCAGGAAGCCAGCTCACAGGACTCTCCCAGGAGGTGGGGGGAAGGAGCACTCGGTCCCGGGTCCCAGTCCGCCTGTCCTGGACCTCTGTCCACGTAAGAGTCCCATGGTAGAGCTAAGCTACCTTGCCCATTCTAGAGTTTGTCCTGACCAAGATAATCTCCTTTTAAAAAATTAATTTATTTGAAAGTCAGAGTTACACAGAGAGAAAAGGAGAGGCAGAGAGAGACAGAAAGGTCTTCCATCCGCTGGTTCATCCCCCAAAAGGCTGCAATGGCCGGAGCTGCATAGATCTGAAGCCAGGAGCCAGTAGCTTCTTTCGTATCTCCCACGTGGGTGCAGGGGCCCAAGGACTTGGGCCATCTTCTACTGCTTCCCTAGGCCACAGCAGAGAGCTGGATCAGAAGTGGAGCAGCCAGGATTCGAACCAACCAGTGGGATCCTGGCACTGCAGGTGGTGGATTTACCCACTACGCCACAGCGCCGGCCCTGATAATCTCCTTTTTAATCACAACTATTTTCTTAAAAACCATCTTGTTAGAAATAACAGGTAGGGGCCGGCACTGCGGCGCAGCGGGTTATCCCCTGCACCCATGTGGGAGCCCCGAGGAAGCCCCTGACTCCTGGCTTTGAATTGCTGTAGCTCTGGCCGTTGTGGCCAACTGGAGTGAACCAACGGATGAAGACCTCTCTCTCTCTCTGTCTCTCCTCTCTCTGTTAAAACTCTTTCAAATAAATAAATAAATAAATCTTAAAAAGAAAGAAAGAAAGAAAGAAAGAAAGAAAGAAAGAAAGAAAGAAAGAAAGAAAGGAAGAACAGGTAGAGGTCGTGTCCTTGCAAGTTGGTTAGGCTACCACTTTCCGTATCACCAGCATCCTGTATCGGAGCACAGCGTGCAAGTCCCAGCTGCTCCACTTCTGATCCAGCTTCCCAATAACACGCCTGGGAAAGCGGCTCAAGTACTTGGGCCCCTGTACCACATGGGACCTGGATGGAGTTTGGCACTCTTGGCTTTGGCCTGGCCCAGCCCTGGCTGTTGTGGCCATTTGGGGAGTGAACCAGTGAAGAGAAGATCCCTTCCTTCTCCGCCCCGCCCCCACTGCCCCTCAGTCTCTCCCTTTCTCTGCCACTCTGTCTGTCAAATAAATACACTTTTTTTTTTTAAGTAAATAAAGAAATCATAGCTGACAGTGAAAAATCAATTGCCCCTTAAGGCATGCCAAGGCCTCTACTGAGTGCTTTACACCACAGTCTAACCACAGTCCCATTCCACAGCTGGGAGACTGAGACCCAGAGAGGCTGTCACTGGCTTAAGGTCTGGAGTGTCTGTTCTTTATTAAACTTGACTCTTGCTTATCTACTCATTTACATGAGAGGAATGAGAGCGCGATACAGAAAGGGACCCAGGGCTCCCACCTGCGGGTTCACTAGCAGGACGCCTGCAGTGGCCAGGGCTAGACTGGGCTGAAGCTGGAAGGGAATTCCCTCCAGGTCTCCCAGGTGGGTGGTCAGAATCCAATTACAGCAGCCAGCATCCTGCCTCCTCCGGTGTACATTAGCATAAAGCTGGAGCCAGGAACTCCCAGACCAGGCTCAAGAGCGTCACAACACCTCCCCTCCCAGGCTAAACGGCCAGTGCACAGACTCAGGGATCCCTTCTATGAGAAAAACCCTTCCTGAGCCGGGACCTGAGAGCAAACACAGTGAAAATCAGGTACCAAACCCGGGCTCAGGCTCTGGACGGCGCCCTCGGCAGAGTCAACCTACCACCAGACACAACAAAAAACACCACTCGACAGGCATCTCTTTCTCTTACTTTCTTGAGGATAACAGTACTTCCTGCTCTTAAAGAGAATTTATTACACACATTTCTTCTGCAAGACAAGTCCCAGAGGCCAGGAGGTCTTTCCAGCTGGCGGGAGCAGCGATGTTTCTGAGGCTAGGAGTGGATGCGGAATCGGCTCCCCCTCCCGGGAAGAAGGCAGAGGGCAGGCACCTGGCCCAGCAGGGCGGCTAACCCCCCCCCCCCCCCCGCGCCTGCAGGCCCAGCATGGGGGGGGGGGTCTGCGGGCTGCAAACACTGCTCAAGATGGGGGGGGCATAGACCCGTTTCTTCAGCTTCCCCTGCTTTATCTCCCAAGTCCTTGGGTGCTATTCATTTTACCACACCTGCCATCATGGTCTGAATACAGAACGCGCCATTTCGGACCCCGGCCACACCAGGCATCTCACGGATCCTGTGGGCGCACTCTGACCACTGCAGCAGCACCCCTGGCCCAGGGCAGAAGGACCCATGTGTCAACGTGTGGGGCAAGTACACGCCGCATCTTCACATCCTGCCTTCTCATGGGGATGGGGGTGTGGGCTCTTTATCTAAGACCTTGTAGGGGGACACTTTCTGACTAGCTGCAGACGGAGGCCATCCACCTCTTCCTCCCAGGCCCTGTCTCCACATAGGCCTTGGGATGTCCTGAATGGTCACCAGGAGCTGACAGCTGGATCCTGCAAGGTGTCCGGCGCATAACAAATCTTCCCAGGCAGACGAATCGATTAAATCACAGGCTTTTATTGGGGTTCCGCTCCCGGGCGAGGTTCCGCGGCCCCAACAGAGCAACAGAGCGGGGGGCCGGGGAAGTCGCGTGTCAGAGATTGGGAGGGCTCCTTTTTTAGATTCAGGGCATGGGGGTTAAAGGTTGAGGCGGGTCTGATCCTCATTGGTTGATCTTTAGGCACCTGCAGGGACCTTGACAAGGACTTCCCTTCCCCGTAAGTACAGGTAGGAACTTTCCACTCCCTGAAGTGTAGGCCTTCCCTCCTAGTCGATCCCAAAGCTACCAGACCCCAGCTCCCACCCACCTGTTTTGGGACCAGCAGCTTCACCCCACCCCCCACCCGCAAGGCTCTCCAGGACAGACACACCCTGGTAGGGCTCAGGGCAGCAACAACGGTTGCTGGCCCGGCATGGCAGAGCTCCCCAGAGGCGAAGCCTGGCCTCTGGGCAAAGCTGGCTGCACCTCCCACAACGGACACTTTCAGGATGGCATCTGCATCCTGCTGGCAGGCAGAGGACCCGGCTCCCTGGGGGCAGCACCTCTCCGTGCTCCAGTGCTGGGCTAGGCCTACCAGCTGCTCCCCAATTTTCGGCCTGGTTCCCCACCTCTGCCCGCAGGCCGACTTCTGGAAGACTCAACTCTCCTCCTGGAGACAGCCTGCCCAAGGAAAGCCCCATTGCTCAGCCTGCCCCCAGCTGCTCTGCCCCTATCAGGGGCCTCCAAACCACAGGGCTGCCCTCCAGGTCTCTGCCCCAGCTGTCAGTCCCCAGGGCCTGCGGGAAGGAAAGGGTCAGGGCTGGGGCCTCCCCCTCTTCCACCTAGTGCAGCTTCCCCACCCCCTGCTGGGGAGCAACCAACCAGGAAGTCCTAGAAATTTCCATCAGAATACCTGGGGGGGGGGTAGGGCAGAGGGCTGGTATTGGTATTTTAAAAGAAGAAAAATCTCTCCTCTGTGACTGCCTTCCCTTTCTCAGGTTCTAGAAGACTGTTGTGCCCCACAAAGGGTTAAGCATTAACTCTGGCAGTGCTGTAGGATGAGACCAGCCAGGCCAGAAACCCGAGGCCCCAATGGCATTTACACAAGAAAACCAGCTTTCCTGGCCAGGAGAGGCCCTTCCTCCCCCTCTGGATGAAGGGCCTAGAGACTGAGTTTGACAGTGGCAGTGGCCTGAGGCCTCGGGGTCAGCCGCACCTTTCCTTCCCCTGCCCGTGGGACCTGGGCCAGACTCCACGCCAAGTGTGTTTTCACCTAAAATCCTGACCTTGCTCTGCGGGCCTCCTAGGCCTCCGGTTTCGCTCCCGCTGAAGGAGGGGCCACCGCTGGGTCAGAAGGGAAGCCAGGCCTCGAGGCTTCGGCCCTGTCCAGGGTCCTGACTGGTCAAGCAGTCAGACCAGGACATTTCTTTAAGGGCAGCGCGTACCTGCCTGGCTCAAATGCAATGCTGCAGGGCTCACTTGTGCCCACTGCCAGTGCCAGGCCAAGCACCCCGGGTTCCCAGATGCCCTCGCCCATCAGCAACCCCTCTGAAAGAGGAAGCCCGGTCCAGCCGTGGCCCTGTAGCCACAGGGAGGGGGCTCAGGCGCATCGGTCCAGAATCCGTTCCACTTGGGACTTGCGGCCGGCTGAGGGCAGGGCTGTGACCACCGGACAGCCACCCAGGCAGGAGGGGCTCCAAGAACAACTCTCACCACGGGGTCTGCTCCCAGGCCCAGCAGACTCAAACCCCTTCTTCCAAGCCATTCATGGAAACAGCAGGGAAGGCTGAGTGAGGAGTGTGAGCGTTCACCACTCTCAGCTCCGCCCTCAGGAGCCAGATCCTCTAGAAGCTCGCACGCTGGTTTCTCACCTTCTCACCTGGGGGAAGCCTGGCCCCGCCCCCCAGCCCGCTGTGGGAGGAAACCTCTGTCCTCCGCCCGCGAAGCCCAGGACTCTGGGGGTGGGGGTGGGGGTGTCTCCCAGGCAGACCCCGGAGCGGCCCGCAGAGCTCCCGGGCCTGGACCTGGGGCCTCTGGCTAGCCAGTCCCCAGCAGGGCCCTACCGTGGCTGACTCTATTTTTAGGCACAAAGCTCTGGGTTGGAAAACCCAAGAGGCAGGGGAATTTTCTACCCCATGCAAATCGCCTTCTTCTCAGCCTCTGCCTAGACACCTGTTTCCTCCCCGGGCAATGGGGGTGTAGCAGGAGGGAGGCAGCCTGGAGGGAGCAGAGCAGGGCAAGGAGACTGGCTGGAGCTCACCCCAGAACTTCCCTGCCCCACCCCCACCTGAGCGGCCACCGAAAGCAGGCTCCTGCAGTCCGGAATGTGCCAAGATGGCACAGAAACACTGTTTTCACCAAGTCAGACATAGCAACCAGAGTCCCCTGTGTGATTTCAGGATGGGGTGGGGTGGGGGGTGTCCCAGCTGCACTGAGGCACATCCTGGCCACCTGCCAGGCAGGGCATCCCCAGGACAACAGGAGAGCCTCCCCCCAACTCCCTTAACTGCATTCTCCACTTCTGGGGTCTCCAGCCCCGCCCCCAAGGCCGGACACCAGGTGGGGGATGGAGTGTCAGTTCTCAAAGGACCCCACCATCCAAGGAGAGTCCTAAGGGAAGGTGGAGTCCTTTTTCAAATGCAGCCCCCCACACACACCCTTACACACAAACAAATCCAAGGGATTAAAGACAGGAAGACTCCTGTGGTGAGGCCTGGATGACCCCCCTGGTGAGGGACAGAGAGGAGAGGTTCAGTGGGGAACAAAGACACCCTCCTCCACCCCAAGCCTAAGGCCCTGCCCCAGAACCAAACTTCCAGCCTCTGGCTGCCACAAGACCATAGGAGGAAAGAGAATCCAGCTGTAACAACTAAAAAGTAGTGTCCAGGGGCCTGGGAAAGCAGTGGAGGATGGCCTTGGAGTCCTTGGGCCCCTGCACCCACGTGGGAGACCCAGAGGAGGCTCCTGGCTTCAGATTAGTGCAGCTTCGGCTGCTGTGGTCATCTGGGGAGTGAACCAGCAGATGGAGGACCTCTCTCTCTCTCCCTCTCTGCCTCCCCTCTCTCTGTATAACTCTTTCAAATACACAAATCCTAAAAAAAAATAGTGTCCAGGGGCAGGTGTTGCGGGTTAAGTCGCCCCTGGGAAGCCTGTGACACCAGCTGCTCTGCTTCCGATCCAGCTTCCTGCTGATGCTGCTGGAAGGCAGCAGATGACGGCCCTGCACCCATGTGGAAGACCCGGATGTGAGGTCCTGGCTCCAGGCTTCAGCCTGGCCCAGCCCTGGTTATTGCCGGGCCTTTGGAGAGTGAACCAGATGGGAGACCTCTTCTGTCCCTCTGGCACTTTCTCAAAACAAATAAATAGATTCTTAAAAAAAAAAAAAAAGTGTCCAGCCCCAGCACCGGCCTGCAGAACACAGCCAGTCTCAGAGCTCTGGCACCCCCGTCTGAGCCCAGTGCCATGAACGCCCAGTGGCACCAGCAGTGAAGACCCTGGAGGGAGCATGAGGGCCCAAGGGAGTGATTTTTCAAAGTCCTGGTGTCTGCTCACAGACCCGCACCCAGGGACCTCCTCCACAGCTCCAGAGACCACCCACCAACACCTCCACCTGCTCCAAGAAACGACCCAGGTCAAAGTGAGAGAGGCTTCAGTGACATGCATGTGAAACAGGCCCATCAGGAGGCTCGGAGGATGTCACCCTCTAGACCCAGCCAATCCTACACCCTCGGCCTGGGCTCCAAAACGCCCCAAATCCTACTGTTCTCAGCCCACTGCCACCAGCCGGCTCTGTGCCACAGTCATACGCCCCAGAGGGAGGACACGAGATCCCCTCGGCTCATGCAGTCACGGGACCTTCTGCTGAGACATCAACTCTGCCCTGGTGACAAGGCCCGGAGGCCTGCCCCCTCCCAGATCCACATCTGGGCAGCAAACCCCCCATGGCTCAGGTCCAGCAGCCCTCCCCGCCCTGCTCACCCCAGGCATGGGCTGTGTGCAGGGCCAGCCGCTCCTGCCCGCACCTTGCCCTGCCCTGGCTTTGACCCCCCCCCCCCCCAAGCCTGGCGAGACCCACCTCGGAGGGCTTCTTCTCGTTCTGCCGGGGCCAGCCCGCCTTGGTGCTGCTGGGCAGTTTGGAGCATCTTGAAGCTGACGTGGATGTCACGTGACCTGCAGGAGGGAAGAGCCCTTTAGGGATCCTGGAGGGCCAGGACCACCATACACCCGGCCCCGAGGACAAGCAGTGGAGGGGCCCTCGGTGAACACCTGGTGGACTGCGCCTGCACCACTGAACGCCGACAGAAGCCTCCACTAAACAACCAGGTAACAAAGGCAGCTGGCCCCAGATTTGATGCTGACCTCCTGTGTGACCCCAGGCTCAGGGCTGACCTCTGCGTGACCCCAGGCTCAGGGCTGACCCACTGCGTGACCCCAGGCTCAGGGCTGACCCACTGCATGACCTCAGGCTCAAGGCTGACCCACTGTATGACCCCAGGTTCAGGGTTGACCCCCTGCGTGACCCCAGGCTCAGGGTTGACCTCTGCATGACCCCAGGCTCAGGGCTGACCCACTGTGTGACCCCAGACAAGTCCCTGGTGCTCTCCGGTGGCCAGGTCGAGGACAACTGGCCAAGCCTTCCCTGCCCGCTCGGCAGCCTGCCCTGGGTTACGTACTGACAGGACACTCAGGGACGCCAGGTAGGGGCTGAGTGAGGGCAGCACAAGGCATGGTAAGCGGGCATCTCCGAGGTGGACCCAGAGGCCTGACCTTGACCCAGCCACCCCCGAGCTCATCACCCCTGGCAAGTGACAAGGGTCTCATGCAGCCTCGGTTTGCTCCCAGGGCTGCTGTATGGACTCAGTGACACCAGCCTACAGTTCCTGGCACGCGGTGCTAGCTCGGTCAACATCAGCTGAGGCCCTGGCTGGTCTCCAGGGCTATGGCCAGCACCCCCATGCATCAAAGGAGCAGCAGCCACAGGGGCACCCAGCCTAGACACCCACCCCTGCAGGCACCCGGCCTTCTCAGAGCACTCCTTTGCCTGCCCTACAGTTAGAAGCAGACGGCGTGGTGCTGGGCTCCCCTGAGCCAGGCCACAGGCCACATGCTGCAGGCACAGAAGGCAGGCTGCTGAGGCGGGGCAGGCTGGCCAGGAGAGCCACAGAGCCACACCGAGCCAAGGCAATGGAGGGAAGGGAGGGGCAGACCTGAGCAGCCGCCCTAGGGCGTTAATCCTCGGGCTCCTGGAGGGCTGGGGAGCTCTGGAAGCCAGGTGGGGCCTCACAGACCCCCTGGTCCCCTCTTGCTCACCATGCGTGTGAACACACAGGTCTAGCGGTGCAGGCCCTTCCTTAGCCTGGGCAGCCACAGGACAACCTCTGCTAGGAGGGAGCTTCCTGCCAGCCTGTCCGTTCTACCCGCAGCCCATGAACTCCTTACTCCAACAGGCACAGGCAGGCCTGGCTTCCTAGGGCATCTGAGAAGAGCCTTATGACCTCATCCCAGAGGTGAGCTCCGGCCCTGAACAAACCTTCCTGAACCCCACCTTTCCCCTGACCACACCCTCCAGCTCCCACGGCAGTCACCCCCGCCCCCAGGCACAAGGCTGCCGCTGAGATTCTCCCGCCAAGTCCTTAAAGCTCAGACTTCTCTCCTTCCTCGACTGGCATTCCCGGCATTCACCGAGCGCACCTGGGGACACAGGAGCCCGTGAGCGGGGAGCTTACCGCTGGTTAGCAAATGGCACTCATCAGGTAACTCAGAGCGACAGGTGCTGCACCTGTTGGCCAGAGACTTCCTACAGGCAGGAGGGCAAGCAGAGAGGAACGCTTGCTCCAGCAGCGTAAGCAAAGGCCCACAGGGAAGCTCATCTGTCCCAACCACAGCGGAGACCGGGGCGGGGCGGGGGTACAGCAAGGCCCTAGGGGCCATGGTAAGGTGCAGGGATTCTTGGGAGCAGCGGGACCCGAGCTGGTTGGTGCTTTTGTGAACATGGCACGGGGCAGTCTCCTCCCACCCGGGACCTGCGGTGCTGACCGCTACGCAAACGCTACCCCCGTCAGAGCCCGGACTAAAAGGCCTTACTGTCAGTGGTGTCAGAGTTGTCGCTGCTGATGGAGTACTTTCGCCTCTTCTCTTCCATCTGCAACAAAAGGCAGGCCCATTACATGCAAGGACAGCCTGGGGAACCCTGAGCCGCTCGGAGAGATCGCCCGTGACCTCTCTCCCCACACTCACTCCCCTGCACTCAGCCTGCTGCTCTGCCAGCCTCACCCTCCTGCCACCCACCCACGGGCCCCGGGGTGGGGCGAGGAGCCCTTCGAGGAGGCCAAAGATGACAGAGAGGGAAGGCAAGGCCAGGGCAAGGCCTGAACGCCATGGTGCCCGAGACCCAGCTGCCCAAGCCAGCATGGAGGGCACTCCGGGGCAGCCAGCAGGTGGAAGTGTGGTGGGAGTGGTGGGGAAGCCCTGGGGAGCCAGCAGGCCCTGGGTGTCTGTGGCTAACACACGCCCTGGATGTGGCAGGTTCCGGGTCTGAGGCCTGCGCCCTGGTCAGCTGCTCTCCCCACTATTTCCTCTAGTCCTGCGGAGTCCTGGGTGCTGAGCCAGCTCCCGCCCGCTCAGAGGGCGGCACAGCCGGGGGGCTTTGGCAACCTGCTGTGGTGACCAAGTCCCAATATGAGAATGGATGGGGGCTCAGGGTGGAGCCTGTTACTCCTGAAACTGCCCGCAGGGTGCCCCACAGAGGACACGGAGGGAATCCTGTCTGTAAGGAGAGAGCCTTGCTGTCCAGTCCATGTGCAGGCCACACGGGCTCCCCGTCCCCACCTCACACCTGCTCTTCCCACCCTCTTCCTGCCAAGCAAGCTCGGGGGAGGCGAGGGCTGTCTTCCTACAGCCCTGCAGACCACCCAGACCTCTGAACACACCAGATGCCCCTCCTGCTTCCGACCTGATCTCACTGCAGTGTCTCCCCACTCCAGTACCCCAAGAGGCAGGATCAGGATGGCAGGAAGACTCACTGGGGCCGCTGCCCTCGCTCCAAAGGTGCAGGCATAGTGGCCTCCACAGGGTGAGGGACACAGGGACAGCTGGTGGTGCAAGAGGTGGGACATGGCAGGAACACGGCTGGCCGGGACCAAGCACGCACTGTGGCGGGAGGGGAATTCCACTGATGTGATGGTGGCCTCCCTTTTACAGATAAGGAGGTCAAAGCTCAGAGGTCAAGTGCCTTGCCCAAGACGACAAGGCTTGCATTTGACTCCAGGAACCACGCTCTTGACTTTCAGCCTTCCCTGCCCGCATGCAGCAAACAGCCTAGTCACGCAGCTGACCCACGTGTTTGCCCCGACACTGGCAGGACAGCACTGGGGGAACGAGCGATGCTGTCAATGCACCCGCCCGTTTTCTCCAGCAATCCTGCCCGTGAACCCTGTTTCTCTTCACTTCCAGCCAAGGAGGCACTTTTGGGCCAGGGTCTCCCAGAGAATTAGAAGCAGAGGAGCGGTGGATCGACGG
The DNA here is from genome assembly GCF_033115175.1 of Lepus europaeus. Taxonomy (NCBI): domain Eukaryota; kingdom Metazoa; phylum Chordata; class Mammalia; order Lagomorpha; family Leporidae; genus Lepus; species Lepus europaeus. The sequence continues at coordinate 144,821,944 of NC_084830.1, forward strand.
GGTGCTGCGTTCAAACGCAGGCTCTATTCCTCACTGGCCCGGGGACCTTGGCACAGACAGACCTCCCAGGGGATGCACACGCGATCTGGATTTTCACATAAATCTCCCGAATTTAAAATGTTGGCAACGAAGTCTGAATTTTTAAAACACTTTGAGAGGGCCAAACCAAACACGTCTGTGGGCCAGAGTCAGCTGGTGAGAATAAATGAGAGCAATCAGGCCCTGGCTACAACGTGACCAGCTGTGGCGGGAGCACCAGATAGGTGCTAGTGCTCAGCCTGGGGCTCCTCCCAGAGCGGGGTGGTGAGCCTGGACGCCTAGCAAAGCCCGCAGAGTGGCTTCCCTGGCCACCCGTGTCCCACTCTCGAAGCTGTCTCCTGGCGCCTGACAGGTGACCGTCAGCATCCGGCCCACAGCCCACCCTGAGCCTGTTCCCCGCCACACCTGTCTTCCCCAAGACACGCAGAGTGTCTAGGGTGCATCGTCCATGTCAGGGTGGCCACACAGAAGCAGGCTCGGTGGCTTCGTGGCATAGTCACCAGGCTGCAGCAGGAAGCCACTGTTCTGGGAGCAAGGCCTCTTTCCTTTGAACCGAGTCTGTCCCAAAGGCCTCCCCGTCTCAACTGGGCCCCCAGTGTCAGCGTCTGCTCAGGAGGGTGCTGACCCCTCTGCCCCACCCTGACTCTCGCTGCCACCCAGTTCCTCCACCGATGCCGAAACCTGGGGCTACGACTGCAGGGGGGCGCTGGAGGTGCTCAACCCTCACCTTGGCCCCCGGTGGGCCCCCTCCTTCAGCTCCTCCAAGCTCTCCCAAATTCAAGGTCTACTCTGGGAGATTCTTTGAATCCTAACTGGAAAAGAGACACTAGGCAGGAAGGGTCCCCTTTCCCCATCACTGGCACCTCCCAGGTCACCCCTTATACAGAGTGTGGGTATCCTGGAGTCCCCTCTCTGTGGGGCAGTGGCCTCTGTCCCCCAGCCAACCCGTGCCAGGTCAGAGAGGTCTTCTGCCACAGCACACCCCCATGTCTCCGGCTCTGCTGTCATCGACCGGGTTCAAGACAGTGGCATCTCTTGCCTGGACCCCTTGCTCCTCTCCCAGGTCAACCACTGTTCCCCTACAGTTCCGGTCCTCCCAGCAGCCCCAGCAGCCTCTACAAGGCAGCAATCAGATCACCTCGCGTCCCCACTGTAAATCTTTCAAAGGCTTCCTGCTGATCAAAGGATGTACCACAAGCCCTACACAATCTGGCCCCTGCCTAGCTTGTCAAGTTCGGTGACTGTGAGAGACCTGTGTGCAGGTCGTGCCTCCCCACCCCCTCCACGCCCCGGGACACGGTCTGTGCACGGCTGATTCTTCATCCTCCAAGTGTGGGCCTCAGGGTTGCCTCTGCCTGCTTGTCCGTCACCCGCCCTCTGCAAAGCAACTTGCCACACTGACATTCAGGCTCACGGCTGTGCGTGCGCAGCTACCTGTTGAGTGCCCTTGCGCAGCTACCTGTTGAGTGCCCTTCTCCTTGGCAGGGTCCACTCCATCAGCACTGAGAGCCTCTGTTCAGACCCCTGCCCAAGCCCCAGCAAGCCCCCTGGCACTCAGCAAGTAAGAGGGGTCTCCCCTCCCCCAGTGTCAGGGCTGGGGGGACCACACAGCCCAGCTAGCCTGCCTGAGCCGTGCAGCCCAGCACCGGGTCCTGTTTTCACAGCCTGCCTTCCCCGTTCTGACCTCCCACATTTTCCAGGAGGCTTTATTTGGTTAGGCTCCTGGCTAATGATCAATGTCAACTCAGTAACAGGGCAGCAATTTGGTGGCGGCTGTTTCCTTGGCAGCACCAGCCAGCGGTCTTAGCGGGGGCCTCGGGTCTGGACTTGAAACGCCAATGCCCAATGCCAGCCCCCTTTAAAGACCTCTCTGCAAATGAACTCAAATAAACACCCTGGGTCTCCATTAACGCCCTTCCAGCTGACCCTGGGAACAGTGGGCCTTTCACTTGTGCTACTGCAGCCGCTCCCGGGGCAGTTAAAGCACCCCAACCCCGCGGCCACCACACACAGCAGGAGTGCGTCCTCCACCTTCAGCGTGGGCAGGGGGCGGGGGGGGGGGTGGTCTCAAGCAGGCAATTTACCATTCCAGACACAATCTTTCAAAGAGAAACAAAAACTCTGCCTGTCTGAGGCAGCCCGCTAGGGCGTGCGTGTAATAAGATGCTAATACAATTTAATGATATTTCGGCTGGAAAACCTGTCCTCAGAGCCTCCTTGTGTTGGGAAGGCCAGACATTCGGAAAACAAGAGCTGCACACTCTGAAAGCGCTTTAAACCAGGGTCAGAGCCACACGCTCTCCGATCTCTCATTAACTTTAATGCCTTCTCAGGGACAGTGACTGCAACTACAGAGCGATTCTGTACACACTCCATGGCGAGCCTGCTGCTCCCAGCCGCCGGGCGTCTGGACCCTCGCCTGAAACCCACCTGCAATCCCACCAACGTGCTGCTCACTCCCACCCCTCCCCCATCTGCTGGGGACACAGCTAGGGCATCCTGGGAGAATGAAAGGGACTTTGTTTGCTCACACCCTCCGCGCCCCCCCCCCACCCTCCCACCTGGCCATGGGGAGGGGGTGTGTGTGTGTGTAAAAGCTTAATACCCCCCCACTCCCCTAGACCCGCAGGATCTTCTGAGCCCTTCTGCAGAGAGGAGAGCTGGCTCTCTGGCTCAGCTGAGAGGTCCAAGCTGTGTCGGACCCTCCCCAGGTCACTAATTAAACCAGCATGGATGGCCAGGACTAAGCAAGGGCTGACTGCATGCATGGCTTTGGGCTCCATCTTTCCTAACGCACTGAAGAAACTGAGGCACAAGGCCATCACCACAGCTGGCAAGGACACAGCCAGAATTCAACCCCAGGCTGCCCACCCTGGGGAGCTACACAGCACAGGCCAGCAACCTCCCAAGTATAGGTGGGGGTGTTCAGACTCCAGACTCCATGGCTTGTCTGGGAGCGGGCCACGAGGCCTCCTTCAGACCCCCAGACCAGGCTCGGTGGGCTAAGCTTTTGAGCCAATTTGGAAGTCAGGGGGGAGCCAGGGGTCATCCCCTCACCCTAACTCTGAGCTGGCCACCCTCCAGAGAGCCTTGGGAGGTCCCCATAGAGCTGGGAAGAACCTGGACATGGAAACCGTGGCCTGGGTCACGAACATGAGACAGGGAGGATGGTTATCAGAGTCCCAGCCCACAGCCCAAGGACGTGGCATTCAGCATCAAAGGCCAAGGTGCACCTGGGCCCTGGGCAGCAGCAGGCCCAGCCTCCCGGATCCGAGCTCCTGGCTCTGCAGCCCAGCAGCGGAGGGAAAGGAAAGGCACGCTGGAAACAATGGCTGCATCCCGGGCCCCAACAAGTCCACCGTTAAACACTTCACCTCCCAAAGTGCTCGGAGACCCTCAGCCAATCAGCTTCAAAACCAGCATGCACTGAGCATCCTGCTGCCTGGGGCCAGGGGAACCAAGTTCTCCTCCACTGAAACCCTAGCCAACAGCACTTGGGACGGTGCAGGGGCTCCAGCAAACGTCCCCTTCTCCCCCACCAAGCAAACTTCCTCCGTCAATTATTCGCCCTCTTCGCATCAAAGCCTGTTTCTGCCGCCTGTGACCCAAAAGGCAAACAGCATCTCTCAAACACGAAAGCCTTCCTCCCTGGCCGGGTCGGCTTATTACTCATCCCTTCCCCGGCTTCTGTTGTGATCTGCCTCCTCCGGCAATGCCAACCGGCCTCAGGACCATGGGACAGGCGACAAGCCGGAGGCACCCTAGGAACCCAGGAAGAAGCAGGGCCAGGCGCCTGGCAGCTCCCCGCTACTGGGAATCGTACCACGGAAGGGGGGACGGACTGTCACTGGGGAGGAGGGGCCCAGGCCTGGGTTTTCATGTTAAGGGGGGAGTCCTGGCGGGCTGCTTCTCTGGGCGCACATATCAGGGCTCCTCCTGGTTCCAACCAAAGCAAGGACACAGTTTCCCTCCCGCCGCCGCCCCAGTGCCTCCCTGGCTCCTCAGGCCCCGCTCTGGATCGCGAGCAATGCCTTCCACGACCTCCCTGCAAACTACCCCGGGACAAAAAAACTTCGTGCCTCGGAACCGCGCTGATGAGCCCAGCCCTCAGCCCGGGGGCGCCAGGCGCCGGCGCGAGGTCCGGGAAACTGCAGAGGCCCAGAGGTCGGGCAGCAGCGGAGCCCCGGGCTCGGGGTACAGGGCCCGGCGTCCCTCCGCCGCCTGCAGCCCCCTGCACGCGGCCTGCAGCCACGCTGGTGAGAAAGTGCCCGGGCCGGCTGCAGCGGCCTGACGCGCCTCCAGCCCGCCCCTGGAGGCCAGCCGCGGGACCGCAGGCTGGAGGCGCGCCGGCGTGATTCCGACCGCGGGAGCCGGGAGGAGGAGCCGGAGGTGGCTGCGGGGGGCTCCGGCCCAGGCCGAGGAAGAGCAGGAGGCGGTTCGGGCCGGGGGCGGCGCCGGGAGGTGGGTGGGCTGGATGCCCGGGGCGGGGCGGGGCGGGGGCCCCGGCGGCCGAGCCCCCCGGGGGGGTGGGAAGGGGGACAGGATTGGGGGGGGGGCTGGGCCTCTGGAGGCGAGGAGGGGGAATCCTCGCCGCCCGTCTCGCAGGCATCCTTATCCTCCGACCGAGCCGGCCCCTTCTTCCCCGGGTCGGGAGAGGAGGGCGTCTCGGGACCCGAGGATGGGCGGGAAGGGACCTGGGGGAACCACGAGCCTGCACCCGGGCGGGGAGGCGGCGGGCGGGAGCCGCTCCGCAGGCGCAGGCGAGTGGGTGGGAAGCAGGGAGGGAGCGGGAGGAAGGAGGTGAGGCCGGGAAGATGCCACTGCCGGGGGCGGGGCGGCGCCGGGGATCCGGGCCGAGGGACTGCAGCAGCGCTTGGTGGGGGCGGGGGCTACCGTGTCACTCCCCGGGCGTCAGGTGTGCGCGTCCCGGGCAAGGGCCCACACTCGCCCGCGTCTTCCCTGCACCCCCCCCCCCAGGGCGCAGGGGCGGAGGCGGCGGGCCGGGGGCTGCGGAGCCGTTCCTGGGGCGGGACGCGAACCGGCAGAGTTGGGAGAAGGTAAACAAGGGCCACGCCCCCTGCCGTCGCCCCGCGGGCGCGCACCCGCCGCTCCGGCCGCCGCCGGTACATTTCCACTCGCCCAGCGCCTCTCCCCCGCCGGACTCCCGCGCGGCCCCGCAGCGGGGGATGCCCCCGACCCCGGCCCGCGCCCCGGGCGGCGGGGCTGCGCGTCCTCCCCACTCACCTGGCAAGGGCGGCCCCCGCCCCTCCAAAAAAAAAAAAACTGTGTCTAATTTGTGCGGAGCCTCCGAGCCCAGGAGCCGAGCATGCTGCCCCCGCGTGCAGCGCCCGCGCGCACCCAGCCCGGAGAGGGGGCGACAGGGCGGAGGCGGCGGCCCCCGGAAGGTGTCTGGGACCCGGCCGGCTGCACGTGAGCCCAGCGCGGGGTCATGTGCACCGGCTCAGCCCGGTTCGGCGCCCGGACGTGCTGCGTATCAACAAAATGAAACTCGGGGCGACCGGAGGGCAGCGGGCTCCGGGTCCTGCGCGCCCCCGCCCGCGGCCGCGCGACCTCTCCCCCCGCCTCCCCGCGCCCTGCTAGCGCCGCAGCCCCTCCGCCCGGCCGGAGCCCGCGGGGCAAGTTGCGGCCCCGGCGCGCCCCCGCCCGCCCGCGCCCCCTCGCCGGCCCGGGGGCGCTTTGCCGCAGTCATTAATAAAGGAGGTCGCCAGGCTCACCCTTCCAAAAGTTGTTGCTGCATGCGCCCCCGCCAGCCTCCCCGCACTGTACTCTTAAAACACGACTGACCAACATGCGCAATCTCTCTCCCCTGTGCTGTGCATCCCCCCCCCCCGCGCGCGCTGGCTTCCTAGAACAGGCAGCCAGCAGGAGAGAGAGGGAGCGAGCGAGCAAGAGCGAGCGAGGAGCGCTGGCGGATCTGTTGCAAAAACACCAAATAACGCCGTGGAGATGCGCAGGGCCCATCCGCCGCGGGCTGCTGCTTACCTTGCTGCGCGGTGCCCTCCCGAGGGGCGCTGCCCTCGGCTACGCGCCGCAGCGGGGACCGGTGCGGGAACGATGCTCCCGAAACCAGGAGCTCCCGGGGCCGGCGCGGGAGGGCGGGGGGCGCGCATCCATCCGGGGTCGCGGCGAGGGAGGCGGCCGGGCCCGCGGCGTCCCCGGCCCCTCGGCCCTGCCGGGGACGGGCAGCCCGCCGGACCCGAGCCGGCGCCGCTAGGAGTGAGCGCAAAGTAACTCCATGGACGCTACTCGGCCCCCCCCCAAAAAATACCCTCCAACTGCGATGGCCGCGGTCGGCACCATTCACCAACCCCCTGTGTATGTTTCTGTTTCTTTTTAAACCAAGACTTCCTTGTGATCTCTTTAGAAAAAAAAAAAATGTGTTGGGGTGGGGGTGGGGTGGGGGCGGGCAGGAGGAGCGAGAGAGGGGGAGTAGCCACTTTTCTCTTCTGCGCTCGGATCTCCGCCGCCCCCCGCCCCCCGCCCAGTGCCGGGCTCCGCGGCGGGCCCAGGTAGCGCTGCGGGCCCCGGCCGCCCGCGGACTCCGGGGCGCCCCCAGCCCGCCCTGTCCCCGGGGCCGGGCCCGCTCGGCGGCTGCGCCCGTGCAAGTCCCGTCAGGTCCGCTCACACCCCGCACACTCACACGCGTTCCCCGCCCCTCCACGCTCTCGCTCACACTTTCTGCTCACACCCCGCCCCCTTCGCGCCCGAGACCCGGGCGGCGCCCCCCGCAACCCTAAAAAAAAAAAAAAGCTTATACTTAAAAAAAATCTTTTGGCGCCATATTAATGACGTACTTAAAATTTGCCATTTCTCCCTGCGTCAAAAAGACGTTTCTTTGCAAATAACAGCCTGGAGGCGACACTCGCGGACGGAACGAGACTCGCACAGCACCCCGCCCCCCGGGGCTCCGGCGCCGGGAGACCCTCGCCCGCGGCCCTGTCTCTGAATCGCCGGTTTTAAAACGCGAATCGCATAAATCGCGTGGCGTTTCGCAGCGCCAGAAGTGAGCAGAAAGTGCTGGCTGGAGCGGAGGGGAGGGGCGCGCACGACTCTGGGGGAGGGGGCGCGGCCCTCCCCCCCCCCGCCCGCACCCACGCCAAATGGAAACTAACGTCCCGGGCGGGGGACACTGGAGCTCGTGGGCGACCTCCGGGGGCCGGGGGCGGTTCGCAGGAAGGGTCCCTCGCGGGCTCGGCGCCCCCTCCCCCCCTCGGGTGCCTCCCGGCGCCCGGAGCTGCCCCGCATTTCCGGGGGGCGGGGAAGGCGGTGGTGGGTGGGTGGGTGCTCGTCCCGGCCGCTGGCAGGAGTTTGCCCCGGAGCAGCCCCCCCAGCTTGTGCCTCCCGCTCCGCCGAAGGGGTTAAAAACCGAGGGGCAACTTCCAGGGTCTGGCACTTGGCGAGGCGGCGGGGCGCCCCTCTCCCCACCCTGCGCCGCCGCGCCCCTCCTCCTCCGGCTCCACTTCCCGACTTGACCTTGTGGTGCACAAACAGTGCGCTCGGATCCTCGCAGTTTCTGGAAGAGGAGCCGGGGCTCGCCAGGCGGTGGCCGGGCCTTGGGTGCGTTCCCGGAGTCGCGGGCCACACCCACCCTGCCCGCTGCGCCCGCCGCGCTCACCTTTCTCTCGAGGAAGGGGCAGGGCCGGCCTCCCGCGTGGGGAGGGGAGGGGGCAAGCGTGAGGCTCCTGGGGATGCGCGCCGCTGGGGAGGGGGCGCTCTGGCCTCCGGGCGGAGGTCGGTGCGGGGACCCGGGGGGCCGGGCCCAACATGGCCAAGGCGTCTCGGCCAACTTTCCCCGCCTCGCTCTTGGCTGCCCCTCGCAGGTGAGCCGATGATGCTCGCAGCTCCCTTCCTGCTTTGGGGGCACGTGGGTGAGGTGTGCCCGGGGCCTCCCTCTCCAAGACTCGGGGTTGTTTATTCTTCCTTCCTACCCCCACCCCCTTCCGCGGAAAGATAAATATTCAATTTACATAGGGTGACATTTATGTGACAATTAAGAAGATTCCCCGATGGAATGTTGTGAACACATTTGCTTATAGGAGAAATAAATCTAATAATAAACAAACTCGTAATAACAGCGCAAATCCTCTGACAGGGCGGATTGTCTACACCACAAAGAGGGAGATGATGGATGCTGAAATAAGCAGTTTTTGCAATAAGAAAGAAATCCAAGCTCAGAGGGAGTCACTACAACAGTTCCCTTCTTCAGCCAGTCCAGGAGGGGCTGGGTATCACCTCCCACCCAGATGTGGCTCTGACTCTCCAGGGGGGTTGGTAGGATCCTCCCAGGCCAGGGAACAGGTGGCGCAGGCTGCCAGAGGTAACCCAGTGGCAAAACACCTGGGTTCAGATCCTGGCTTTGCAGTTCAGAACCTGTGTGCTGGGGATAACTGGGTGTCTTTTTCCTCTTGGGTGGAATGGGGTGACTTGGAGGGTTCCTGAGGTCTTATATGCACATACACACATGTAAATACCACACACATGGATGTAAGGACGTCCAGATCTGTGCTGTGTACGGAAAGCCGAGCTCCGCTCAGGGCCCAAGGTGAGCGCCAGCACTGCATGGTGCCTGCGGCTTTGGTTTTGTTTTGAGGGGTGAGAGTGCTCTCTGAAGCCTAGTGGACAGCAGACCTGGTGGTCAAGGTCCCATCTCAGCCATAGGTCTGGAGGGCAGACCTCAGTGTTTCCACGCAGAGGTCAGCAGCCTATAAACTGGAATGGGAAAATGCCTTGGCAAAGAGTTATGAAGTGGGCTGGAGAGATGGATGAGGACGGCATGATTCCTGGCTCCTGGCTTTGGCCTGGCCCAGCCCCAAACATTGCTGGCACATGGGGAGTGAACCACAGGATGGAAGAACGAACTTTCTCTCCCTCTGCCTTGCAGATAAATAAAAACATACATAACAGTTTTAAGAGCACTTACGCCAGCGCCGTGGCTCACTAGGCTAATCCTCCACCTGTGGCGCCGGCACACCGGGTTCTAGTCCCGGTCAGGGCGCTGGATTCTGTCTCGGTTGCCCCTCTTCCAGGCCAGCTCTCTGCTATGGCCCGGGAGTGCAGTGGAGGATGGCCCAAGTGCTTGGGCCCTGCACCCCATAGGAGACCAGGATAAGCACCTGGCTCCTGGCTTCGGATCAGCGTGGTACGCTGGCCGCAGCGCGCCAGCCACGGTGGCCATTGGAGGGTGAACCAACCGCAAAAGGAAGACCTTTCTGGCTCTCTCACTGTCCACTCTGCCTGTAAAAAAAAAAAAAAAAAAAGCACTTGCTCTGTGCCGTTTCATCATCTTACCTTTCAGAAAGACTCAGAAGCTTACGCCAACAGTCACATGGACAGTAAGTATGGGCAGGGTTGGGCCCCGGGGTCAGCTAGTCAGGGACCTGTGTGGTTTCCATGTCACCGCCCTGCCACACATCACAAGTGTTATTGGTTGGACTGGAGCTGGAGGACCTGCGTGCTGTCGCTTTGCTCCGGGCTGGTTCCCTGACCTGGAGTGAGACCCAGGCCCCCTAAAGCACCCTGGGAAACACCTGTTGTCCAGGTCTGAAAGCCCCCTCCAAGTCCTGGCCTTTCCACAGCTCTTGCTGCAGGTTCAGGTTAACCTTGAGCGTGCTAACAGAATGATAGCGATAAAGCTAATTATAACTCCTTAATCTTCATTAGAAGTCTCACGAATCACTCATTAACTTTTCACAGGAAAAGATCCCGAAGAAACACAGAGTGCTTGGAGAAGTAATCACTTAACTTTCTTCAACAAGTATTCGCTGGGCGTACTAGGGTCAAAACTCAAAACAGAGAGAAACGCCTACCCTTGTGGAATCTGCTTCTAGTGGAAGGAGATACTGACTTTTATAAAAGGAAGAAAACAAATAAACAAAATAGATGTTTGGGGGGGTTTAACTGCTATGGGGAAAACTATGGGCAGTCAGCAGTGTGGGGCTGTGACCTACGCCAGGAGTAAGAAGTGAGGGGTGAGCTGTGCTCGGGGGGATACAAAGGGCCTTCCGAAAGCATAGGGAAAACGTGCATGGTGAAAAACCAGGCGTGGATTCCAAAAACGTCCGTGTCAACATAAACATTTTTAAATGCCGCTTTCCGCAAACTTCTCCCAGCTGTTTGCGAGGGTGAGCCCGCTAGGCCAGGGCTGCACAGCCTGAAGTTCGGACACCTCCCTCCGCAGGTCTGCAGGGAGAATTCAGGGGGTCCTGACGGTGGATGAGGAAGAAACCACACTTTTTTTTCTCACTCATTAAAATGCAACATGTTCTTTCATTAAGAATCCAGACAACAAATCCGTGATATCACCATCACCCGTGACATCGTTGCTAGAAGAAATCACAGATATTTTCATATTACATTATAGCTTTCATAAATATCTTAAACTATCATGAGATTCATTGCTGCCTCAAAATTATGCTGCTGGTGCTTATAGCTTAATGAATTAATACAGTGCACATCTTAGGGTACTTCTCATTTGTTGGATATTTTGAGAGTTGTATTTGGATCTCCTTGGGTTTTCCCATACCTTACGGAATTTTATATTATGGATTGGAAGGTGTCATAGTCAGGAGTATCCCCAGACTGCCCAAAGCTGTCCTTGGCTTACAGGAAAGCTGAAGAACCACAGTCTCTACAGAAGCCAGTAAGTGGACGGCCCCGAGGCAGGAATGTGTACCAGGAGGGATGTGTGCACCGGGCCTGGTAGGGCGTCGGAAGGGATTTTGCTGGAGTGATAGGCAGGCTTTGGAGCAGAAGAGTGACATCGTGTGACACTGGGTTGTACAGGTCACTTGGCTATCATCTGGGGAACAGACCAAAGAGGGCAAGCCACAAGACCATCAGGATAAGAAATCAGGTGAGAGGTGATATAACCTCGAACCACAGTGGTTGCCACACAAATGCCGAGAGGTTCTGTATCTCAGACTTGTGTCTGTTGGGTGGTGGCTCTGACGGAATTTGCTGGAGTGTGGGAGGAAGTGGGATGTGGAGGGTGACTACAGGTGTGACCCCAGCCAGTGAGGAAATGGAGTTGCCATTAACTGGGATGGGAAGGTTTGGGGGAAAGATGAGGAGCCCAGCACCGGACACGTTAAACTCGAGGTGCAGATGAGCCCCCTGCGGGCCGGCACTCAGGGCAGCTCCTACTCAGAGTGGTCAGGAGGAGGGTAGTCTTTAATGCCTTGGGACTATTTGGGCTCATCAGAGAAGCGAGTGCAGGAAGAGAATGGGTTTAAGGATGGCCCTGGTGAGCACCCAGAGAGGTCTGCAGAGGGGAGAGAAACCATTCAAGATGTTGTTTACAAGCAGCATGCAGAGACAGGAACATCCTGAAAGGCAAGGGAAGGGAGTGTATGGAGCTGGGGGGCTGCTGCGGGTCGGATGAGCTCAAGACTGACTGATCACTGGGTTCAGCAACAGAGAGGGCACTGGTGACCTTGACAAAAGTGAAATAAGACGAAGCGTGACGGGCGGGAGTGCAAGAGCGGCTGGCCAGGTTCAGATCTGTTAAAGCCTGTCCCCAGATGCCACCTGCAAACGGTAGCTGTGAAACTTCAGTTCAGACAACTTCTTCTGGGTTCTTCTGTGTGCTAGGCAAGGGAACGCGTGCTGCAGACACTGAGAAAAGAAACACACAGACGGACTTCCAAGAGTCCTGAGACCAGCAACCTGTTGACGACTCACACACAAAGCAATACACCCGGCTGAACACGCACGGTCAGCATGGACATCAGTTTTTCCAGGGCGATAGACCGTTTGGTGAGAAGTCTGGACTCTAGAGCCAGGCAGGCTTGGGGTGGAGTCCTGTCTCCACCATTCGCCAGCTCTGTGACTTTTGCGCCCGTTTCCTCTTGTGTGCGCTAGCAAAGCAATCGTTTCCCAACTTGAGGGTGCCTGGGAAGCTCGTTATCAAAGCAGGTCTCTGGGCTTCCTCCTCAAAGGTTCCCAACAGACAGTTCTGGGGCAGGGCCCGGGGTGTGGCACTTTGAAGAAGCACCTGGTCATTCCTGATGGTCTTGACCACGAACCACACTTGGTAAAACTCTTGAGAGCATGGCCACGTGGTTCTAAGAACTGGCCAGGCATGCAGGAATGGCTCATTAGTCAATGCTGTTCTCACTGGGAGCCAACTAACTGGCAATTTGTCTCTGGAGGCAGGAGTCCAGCCTACCTTAGGCACCCTAAATTGAGAAACTAGCCTGAGCTTTGTTCACGTTCATGCACTGAATATTTATTGAGTCCCTGCTAGGTGCCAAGCAGTATTCAGTGGCTGCAGATAGAGAATATCTGATGCAATTATTTGCCTGAGTCATCCAGGTAGACAGAAGCCCAGATATGGTTAGCTACCTCTCTAGCGGCCCGCCTCTGTGCCCGGAGAGAAGTCCTCATCTGGGTTCCAGTCCACTGCTTAGCGCAATGGCTCTCCAATGATAACACGTACTCAAATCACCTGGGATCCAGTTCAAGTACAGAGGCTGATTCAGTAAGTCTGGGGCGGGGCCTGAGAGCCTGCACTTCCAACAAGCTGCCGGAGGCTGCTGCTGCTCCAGAGATCACACTGCAAGTGGCTGGCATTAGAGATTAGGAAAATTGGGTCAGGGTGCCTCCCCTAGCTGTAGGCTTCCTGAAGAATCCTGGGTAGATTGCTGACGGCACCGACGCAGGTAAGATTTGCCCACACTTCCCCTCTTCGTCTCCTGTGTTCCTGGGATCCAGCCTTCACCCTTGCACCTGCAGTCAGTGGCACAAGGCAGCCACCATGAGTGGGACAAGCACGCATCCTGGTGGTCACTCCATCCATATTTCCCGAGTGCCCACGCCGTGGCAAGCGGTGCAAGGCACATAATTCAGGAGCCTGCTGGGCCCCAGGCAGAACCTGCAGCTGCCCAGGGCTGTGCCAGTGGCTGAGGACTGCCTTGGCAGGATCCAGACCTGGCACTGGCAGAGGTGGACATGCACGCTTGGGCAAGGCACCCCTCCGGAGCCCTCGCCAGCCGGTTCAGAGTCTGTTCTGACCAGTCCCAGGAGACGTGTGGAGCGTGTGCCAGCCGGGCCACCTGTCCCCTCTCAATCTCTCAGACCTGCCCCGTGGCCGCAGATGGCAAAAGGCAGTCAAGCTCCCTGGGGCGTCCACGTGCCTCCTGGAAGCTGGCAGCAGCCAGTAACTCAAGCCCACCTGCAGTTCAAGGGTGAAACAAGCTGGTCTGAGCTGCAGCCCCTCGCCCAACCCAAGACCCACTGAAAACCAAAGGCACTAGCTCTCCAGAGCACTGGAAGCAAAGCCTGTCACCTTTCCCAGGCTTCTGATGACTCAAAGCCCAGCTCGTCCACGTGACAGTCATGCCACGTATTCACCAATAAGCCTACAGCCACGGCGCAGGTGAGCCAGCACGAACACCTACACAGACAAGGCCCAGTGCTGGGATGGGGCGTTTCTGGCCCAGAGCCTGTGTTTGTGGGATTTAGGTCCCTGCAGCAAGACAGGTCCTTAAGAATATGCACAATGGTCAAGGCAAAACAAGCCGCTGCAGGACCTTGGGGTCCACACGGTCAATAGAGTGTCCTGGGGAAGGCCTGGAGATAGTCCCACATACACAGGGCAACTCGGACGACACAGGCGGGGGAGACATGGGTGTCTGCCTGGTCCTCAGCCAGTCAGCAGCCCACGGGACCAGGCAGGATGCCAACCTCTGTGGGCTCCTGCTGAGGAGGGAGCTGATGTCCATTTGCCAAAGTGTATTATGGAGCTGCTTGGGGCGAAGGAGGGATCCCCGAGTTGCCCCAGGTTGGAAGCAGAAGATGAGATTAGGAGTGTGCATTTCTGCTTTCAGGAATCTCCCCCAAGGAGACCCCCCAAAGTGTGCACGAAGCCTGTGTGGGTTTTTTGTTTGTTTGTTTTTTAGGATTTATTTTATTTATTTAAAAGGCAGAGTTACACACACACACACACACATACACAGAGGTCCTCCATCTGTTGGTTCACTCCCTAGATGGCTGCAACAGCCAAGGCTGGGCCAGGCTGAAGCCAGAAACTAGGAGCTTCCTCCAGGTTCCCTACTTGAGTGTAGGGGCAGCACTTGGGTCATCTGCTGCTGCTTTCCGAGGGGCATTAGCAGGGAGCTGGATCAGCAGTAGAGCAGTTGGTTCTCAAATCAGTACCCACATGGGTTGACCGCAGTGGCTTTATCTGCTTTGCCACAATGCTGGCCAGACAAAGCTTGTTTAAGAAGAGTACTGGGGGCTGGCATCCTGGCGTAGCAGGTTAAGTTACCACCGATGACACCAGCTGCTCTGCTTCCTACCCAGCTCCTGCTAATGAACACGGGAAAGCAGTGGAAGACTGCCCGAGTGCCTGGGCCCCTGCCAACCATGTGGGAGACCCAGATGGAGTTCCAGGCTCCTGGCTTCAGCCTGACCCAGCCCTGATTATTGTGGCCATTTGTGAATGAACTGGCAGATAAAAGATCTCCCTTTCTGTTAACTCTGCCTTTTGAATAATTAAAATAAATATTAAAAAAAAAAAAACAGGGGGCTGGCACTGTGGCGCAGCGGGTAAAGCCGCCGCCTGCAGTGCCAGCATCCCATATGGGCGCAGGTTCAAGTCCCGGATGCTCCATTTCCGATCCAGCTCTCTGCTGTGGCTTGGGAAAGCAGTGGAGGATGGCCCAAGTCCTTGGGCCCCTGAACTTGCATGGGAAACCCGGAAGAAGCTCCTGGCTCCTGGCTTTGGATCAGTGCAGCTCCAGCCATTGCGACCAGTTGGAGAGTGAACCAGCAGATGGAAGACCTTTTTGTCTCTCTGCCTCTCCTTCTCTCTCTGTGTAACTCTGGCTTCCAAATAAATAAACAGATCTTTAAAAAGAGATAGAGAGAAAGAGAGACAGAGAGTGAGCAGTCATGACAGGGTTGTTTGTGACCTTGGGAAACTAAGAGGAGCTCAAACATCCATGGCTGGAGGCCTGATGAAGCAAAGCACAGTGGGAAAGAACCAAGGCGGCAACAGCGGCCGTAACACAAGGTTTGTGTGGCTGACAGGACTAGCACCTGTCAGGATGGTGTGCAGTCTGACTCCGCTCACGGTGCAAACGAATACCTACACAACACTAGGCTATACTCTAATCTGGACACACACGTATATGCAAGTTTACAGCAAAATAAATAAATAAATAAACAAAATAAAGTCAAGAAGGGCAGGCCCCAGCCCAGGACTGCTGCCCGTGTTGGGCCACCGTGCCACTGGAAGGGGGAGGTGGCCTCTGCACTGGGCCCCCCTTGGACTCCTTCAGGGACAGCAGCCCCCTTGGGGTGGGGCCACAAGCTCCTCCATGAGCCTCCCCTCTCTGCTTGCCCCGGGCTGGTTGGCTTGGCCCTTGCTGGGCCCCTCACATCCTGAGGGCATGCTAGCACCCTTTCATGCTGGCTGCGCTCCCACAGGCAGGGCGGGGCTGGGTCTGAGTGGCCAGGGCCCCAGGTCCCTGCTGCAGCAGGTGCAGTCTCATTTCATCCAACATGGTGCAGGACAGGGCCTGGGCCAGCCTGGCTGCTCAGGTAGTAAAGGTGGGGAGCCCATGGACTGGGGCCTCTGGGCTGGTCACCAGGGCAGTGGATGGACACTGTGGGAGGCCAGGATTAGGGTGCCGGGCTGAGCTGTGCTCGGTGCAGGTCTGGCTGCACACACTTCCCCTGGCAGTTCTGGGCCTGACACTGGGCTGGCTTCAGGCTACAGAAATGACTTAGCTGAGGTCCCTGCCTGGAGGAGACCACAGGGTGGGAGAGGGACAGATACTGGCTTTGGACGTGATCGAGGCTCAGCATGCGGGCAGAAGCAGCATGAGTGGCTGGCCCTGAGATGCCTCGCTCCAGTCAAGGCTTCCTGAATGGAGTCCTGGCCTTGACCAGCCTCCCGCAGCTGGGAAGTGCTCCAGGGTGCAAGGTGGCTGCCCAGGGAGCCTCCTTCGGGCACCGCTGAGCAAGCTCACCTCCCTCAGGGCTGTGGAGGGAGGCAGTGGTGGGGCCAGGGTGCACCTGCAGGACCAGCAGCTCTGACAGATGGTGAGCTGCCTCCAAATGTGCCAGGTCTCCAGCCTGGACGTGGACTGGCACTGGATGCCTGGGCAGCAAAGGAGTAGAGACAAGGAATTTTTGTGGCACTGATCCCCCGTGAGGCCAGCTCCTGGCTGATTATCTGCCTCACGTAGCTCCTCTTGGAGCTCTCCAAAGAAAAAGGAGGCTCCACATTGTCCCGCACCCAGGTTAGCTGGGAGAGGCAGCTGCCCAGGGGGCCGAGGGTACTGCGCTGGGCTGTGAGGGGCTGCCCTGGAGAGCATCTGCCCCAGGGATTCAGCTCCCTTTACCTCCCCGATCCCCAGCTGCCCACAGAGCTCAGGGAAAGGTCAGCAGCTCCCTGGTATCTCATCCTCTGGCTGGCCGGGCTGGGAGGCCCCTTCCTTGGCACACAGGCCAAAGAGGTGAGGGCGCCAGGCTGGAAACCAGATGAGGTAGGACATGAGTCAGCACTCCAGTGGCCCTCTGTTGAGCGGCAGGAGGAGGGCCTGCAGAAGGAAGAGAGAGGGTGCACACACGCAGGTGTGCCCGTGTGTGGTGCACGCTCACACACCCACCGAGGCAACACCTCTGGAGTCCCTGTCTTCTGTGCTGTTTGCCCAGACAAGCTAAAAATAATTTCCGCTTCACTTTAGGATTTTCTGTTTGATGCACAAGGTGCTGGCCCAGCAGACGTGCCTGTCTACCCACACTTTATCTAAGATCAACATTGAGTTAAAATGAGCCTGCTTTAGTTATGCATATACGGGATGGCCCTGAGCAAAACGCAGACCGGAGCAACCTGAATTTGGCTGAAAGTTCATATGGATAACAAAACTGGACTGGGCATGGAATAGGGGTGATGGCATTGATGGTGATGACGATGGGATTAAAAGGACCCCTGTAGCCACTGGGGGTGTCAGTAGCCCCTCGTTTCACCCACACATGAGACAGGCATTCAGGAAATACTGATTGCATCTGTTTATGAACATCAAGAGAGAAAGTCCACATTTGGGACACAGGTACAAATATGGAGATAATGACTGCTCATTCATTGTCGACAGAGGACAACTAAATGACAGCTTGAGTTGAAAAGTCAGCTTATTAGGTAGACGGTTGAGGCGGGGGAGTGAGGCAGTTATGCAACTGGGAGAGCAAAATCTAACAAGGAATGATAGATTGGCAAATGATAGATTGATAGAGGGGTGGGAAGATACAAACTGTGGCCAGGTGACAGGCTCACAGATCCACGATTGGATGCACAAAGCTAGGTAGACAGGTAACAATACCGTAGAAACACAGCAGGGGAAACAGACAGGAAGAGCAGGCATTGCAGCCAGAGGGCTAAGCCCCCACTTGGGATGCTCACATCGCACACTGGAGCGCTTGGTTCCACTCGCAGCTACTCGCCTTCGAACCCAACTTTCTGCTAACGCGCTGGAAACACAATAGATGATGGCTCACGTGCTTGGGTCTCTGCCACCAACAGAGGAGACCCAGATGGAGTTCCTGGCTCCTGCTTTGGCCTGGCCTGGCCCTGGCTGTGGTGGGCATTTGGGGAGTAAACCAGTGGTTGAAAGACTTCTATGTTTCTCTCTGTCTCTCCCTCCCTCTGTCACTCTGGCTTTCAAATAAATAAGAAAAACTTTACAAAAAGTCAAGAACCCAACAAGAGGAGAAAGAAACTATGATAGAATAATGACTACATGCAGAAATACCCATGCGTACTCCCGGCACCTGTGACTCTCTGACCTCAGCTGCCAGAGGTGACTGAGTTGGGGACCTTGTGGTGGGGACAGTCGCCTGGCTCACCCAGGGAGGCCCAGTCTAACCACAAGGCAATCGCTGGCCTTTCTTCCTCTGTGCCCCAGCCTCCTCTGTGTTCTTCTCCATCCTGGACTGTCAACCTCGTTGCTACCTCCGGCCCTGTGAACTTGCTGTTTCCTCTGTCCCTTTCCATCACCCAGTTCAGATGAGAGCTGCCACTCTGCTTCCAGACTTTTGTCCTAAAGCCTGGGGTACATGCTGTTCCTAGGAACTGCGCTGGGGCAACAACACAGCCAAGTTCCTAGCCTGTGCTGGCTGGCACTGTCCCCAGCCCCAGGTCCCGCCCAAGGTTGCAGGAGAGAGCAGTGTGCATGAGTCATCGGGCCACAGACACAGCCCCCTTGTTGGACGGACCTGCGCGGTTATGTTGTGGCTAACTCCAAGGGCCAATGGCCCCATTGAGAAGGAAGGTCAGGAATTTCCCCAAGTTCACCAGATTCGCACCAGGCCAGGAAGGAACTGGAGAGCAGAGGAGCTGGGCGCACCCGACTGAAACCTAGCTGAGGCACAGATGCCCCAACTGAAGCCAGGCCAGGCTTCAGACGAGCAGATGGCACACAGCGGTCTCCCTGGGGCTCACCGCCCCTCGACCATCCTGCCTTCACCTCCCATTCAAGGAACAGCCACAGTGACCTGGCCCAGAGCTGCCCTACCCTGAATGCACCTGCCCACCAGCCAGGAGAAAGCCTGGCCAGCAAAGCGTACAGATGTGCTGATGAGAGCTCAGAGTCAGGGAGCACAGGGTGCTGATGGTGCTCGAGGCCCCACCAGAGGCCTGGGCCAGGTCATCCTGGGCTGCAGGACTGCTGAGGTGGGTTGGTTTCCCAGGGCTGCTGTGAGGAAGTAGCAGGAACTGGCTGGATTATAGCAGTGCCATTTTATTCTCCACGCTCTGGGGCTGCACGTCCAGGCCACACTCCCTCCAGCTTCTGGAAGTCCCAGGCATGCTGTGCTATGGCAGCACAGCCCCCCGTCTGCCTCCACCTCCCTCGGTGTACGTGTGCCCTCACGCAGCTGGCTCTCTCCCTGTGTATCCGTGCCCACTGCAAACGGCCCTCTTTGCATGACACTGCGTCATGTCGGCTTTGATCTACTGCAAGGACCTCACCTGAGCTTGGTTAGATCTACCACGATCCTGTTTCCAGGTAGGGGGTTAGGACTTCAGCATCTCTGTGTGGGTGTGCAGGGGGTGGGCTCCATTCATGCCGACTGCAGGCCACGGTCTGGAAGGGCACAGAGCCAGGGCCACAGCCCCCCACTGTTGGCCTCCTTCCTCCCCAGCATGAGTTTCGTGCACATCTCTGCCGCTGGGCGGGTCCCTGGCCCTCACACCTGCCTGCCGTGCTCCCACCTCCGGACCCCGGCTCACACAGCCCCAGGTCTGGGCAGCCTTCTCTTCCCGGCTGGCAAGCCGCCTCTTCAGGAAGCTCTCCCTGCTGCTGCCCTGTAGGTGCCTACGCCTTCCTCTCATTTGGAGACTGCCAGAGTCAGGGTTCAGTTAGTCCACGACACAGTGCCCCCATGGGCATCTTCTTCCCTGGCCTCTTCAGCCCCACCCCCCACGCCAAGCCCAGACTCAGGGAGCCAGAAGCTTGGAGTCCAGCCCCCCAGCCAGTTCCAAATCCCCTCTGCCCCAGCCTAGCCCGGGCTTCTTACTGACCTGGGTACATCTGTGCCAGGACATGCCGCCTGTGTGGCCTGACTCCTGGATGATTTTGTTGCTTCAGTCTCCCCCTGCATCTCCCAGGAGCCCTTGCCCACCGCTTGGAGCCCACTGAGCTCCACCAGTGGCCAGGGCTGCAGAGGAGCTGGGCCCACCTAGCCCGCTTGAGGAACCTATAAAGGACTCCCTGACCAAAGGTCTTCCTGACTCCCCTGCCAGAAATCCCCCCCCCCATTAGCAATTGGCTGCAGGAGAGAGCAGGGCCGGGGCTTGCTGGCAGCCTGGCAGCCCGGCAGCCCAGTGGCATCTTGCTCAAGTCCTGTAGGACACCTGGCCCGCAGGAGAGCTGGGGAGGCTGGAGAAGATGGGGCCACTCTGCAGAGCTCTGTCCCTGCCGAGGGGCCACTGAGGCAGCTCTGCTAGCCCAGTTCTGCCCAGGCAGAGAGGCCTTTGGGCCCCAGGACCGGCCCTAGGCTCAGCCTCCTCCTCTCTCCCTCCCACCTGCCCCTGCCCTGCCCTCTCGGCTGGAGTTCCACCCTCACACACTCCCAGGTGCTAGCTGTTAGTGTCCTTTGGACCAGGCAAGTGCTGGGGCCTTGGGGCCCCACACCCAGCCTGGCACTGGCGGGGAGAGGCCCAGAAATGTCCCTCCCAGATGGGCAGGCGGGCGCAGTCCCTGGGAGTCCTCCACCAGCCAGTCCCGTTCTGTCTCATCTCTCAGTGGGAGGGGCCGGTGGCAGGGTCCAGACCTGGCCAACGGCACCTGCCACACTTGGCCTCCACTTCACTGCCTGGACTCTGGGCAGAGACCCCTACCCCAGGCAGGAGCGCAGCAGGGGAGGTGCGCTCACCACAAGACCCCCAAGGGTCTCAGAAAGACTCACTTCTGAGGGTGAGCCGGGCATGTCTAACGAGGCACTGCTTCAGGTGCCTCAGGGCTACACTACTGAGCAGATAATGGAAGCCGAATGCCTACAGGAGGGTTGGCTCCCGATGAGGGGCTGGGGTTTGCCTTAGCCCCAGTGCCCAGCTCCCAGGCCCCCCTCTGCACCCTGAGGCATCAGTGTACGGCTGGCCCCTCGCAGGTCCTCAGGTCCTGAGAGGATCAGGACGGTTCAGGGCTTTGGCTAAGGCTGGCTTTGAACCTGCTGCTTGTAGGACAGAAAGCACCTCTTAGCCTGGTCTGGCCTCTGGTCGCGGGCAGCTGGGTGGGCCTTTCTCCTAGGGTCACCTACTGGCTGTGCTGTTACTGGCAGCAGATTGGAGGGCGCCCACACACTCTGCCACATGGCCCTGCTTGGCCCTCGCAGGCCTGGCTCTCTGCTAGGGGAGGTCAAGTCCTGTGCAGCCAGGAAGCAGACCGCGCAGGGCACAGCAGGGGCTTGTGGCCTACAGTCGAACCCTGAGTACAGCTGCCAGGCTCAGGTATGGAAGGACCGAGGGACACCAAGGGCACCTGTGGCACAGGGCTGGCTGCCTTTGCTACACCTGCCGCCTCTGCTGAGCATCCATCCCCACAGACCCCCTGCAGGGGCCAAGGAGCACGGTCTTGCTGGTCCAGGTCCCGGGCCCCAGCCACGGCAAGTAGCGCACTGCACAGTCTTGGGAGGAAGAACACTTTCTCCCCTGACCACACCCTTGGCTTCTCCGTCCCTCGAAACCCAGACCTGCCCCCTTCCTAAGGCCCCTGCGGCCTGAGCTGGTCAGGCCCTGCTCCCAGGCAGGCAGGAGACAGGGCCGCGTGTCTGAGCGTCTTGGCTCCCGCAGAACCTAGGGGATCTCACTTTGGGCACCACTCACGCTCTTAATTCGAGGGGATGTCCAGATTCAGTGTTTGTGCAGTGGAAGCCAAGGCCAGGACACAGAGTGGGCTAAGGAGGGGCTGAGCTGCACACCGAGCGCCAGCCAGAGCTGGCTGGCAGCCAGCCCCCAGTCCCCCGTGCCAGCGGCCCTCCTTCCCACCTGACTCGACAGCCCCTATGTCTTCAGAAGCCTCCCAGGAAGCTGCTCAGGAGCTGTCCCACTCAGAAAAAGCAGCCGCCGAAGTGTGGAGCCAGCGCTGGGGGGCCGGGAGCCTGAGCCGCTGGGGCAGACCCGCGGGCTGACGAGAGACGAGACGTTACCGAGTCGATGATTCAACTTCCTGCCTTTTGAGAGTGCCCAGACCACAGAGGCTTTCTGCCTCGGAGGAGGGGGCACCTCCCTGCGGAGGGCCAAGGACAAGGCCCCACCGCAAACCGCAAGGACCGGGCGGTGCACGGCGGCCAGACCAGAACCCTGGCCACCAACTCCCAAAGCACCCCCCACCCCCCACCTAACGGTGACTACTCAGGATGGCCAACTGTCCCCAGGTTGCCTGGAACTGTCCAGTTGTAGCACACACACAAAGTCTCGGGCCCAGACAAAGCAGAGCCGTTGGTCACTCCATTCCCACCCCTGGCACAGGGCAGGCCTCATGGTCTCAGCGACCGTGAGGACAGCACATTCTAGAAGAGGGAGCTGGCAGGCGACGGCCTCAGGGCCTGACCTGGCCTGCTGCCCGTTTCTGTACAGCCCACGAGCTAAGAACAATTTTTATGTTTTTAATGGTTGCAAACAAAATTAGGGAAGGCTAATACTTCGTGACATGTTAAAATGATAGGAAATTCAAATTGCAGTGTGCATAAATCAGAGGTTCCTTTGCATCTAGTCTCTGGCTGTGTCCACACAGTGAGGTGGAGCTGAGAGGCCGCAAAGCCCAGGAGAGCCGCGGCCAGATCCTGATAGCCCGCTGACCCCTGCTCCTGAGGCAGAGCAGAGGTGAGGGGGGCAGTGGCGCTTTTGTGGAGAAACCCCGAACCAAGGGAAGGGAGAGAGAGGAGCGGGTGGGATGGTGCAGCCCTCACCCAAGATGCAGCAGGGGAGCAGCGAGACAGGCTCCCGGCACAACTTCCCCCAGGACTCAGTTTGCCCACCTGCGCGGTGGGGTGAAGGCAGGGTGCTGTGAGGCCTGGGCTTCCCTCTGACTGCAATGGCTGGCCAGCCGAGAGCCGACTCTGTTCTCGGTCAACCTCCAGACATTTGGCTGTGACCTCATCAGGTCCTGCCCTCTGAGCCCAGCGATGAAGCGTCTCCTGCCCCCAGAGCGGGTGCTGGGCCAGCCCGGCTCATGCTCCCGGGCTGGGGACGGCTCTCCATCCACACTTCCACAGGGGACAGCAGCACCTAGGGCGGACCAGGCACACTGCACTCCCTCTTTGCCTTTTATCCAGACTTCAGAGACCTTTCGTCCCTGAGAGAAGGTAGGGGGGACCTTTGGCCCCAGCCTCCCCACCCCCATCAGTTCCCATCGTTGGAAACTTCTCGATTGCCAAGCCAGGTCCTGAACACCGATTGCCAAGCCAGGTCCTGAACACCGCTGAGCTGAGCCGGCAGGGAGTGGGTGATGTGGGCGGAGCTGAGCAGTGCAGAAAGACCCCAGCGAAGGTGGCACCCGTGCCCTGGCCCAGTGGGAGGAGGCTCTCCTTCCTCCGGAAGCTGCAGGAAGGTGCTTTCTGGGCAGCCCCAGGCCCCTGGCAGGGCTGTGGGGAGCTGGCCTCTGCTCAGCCCTGACAGCAACCCTCTGGTCTACACAGGCAAGGCCAGGGCCAGCCCCGCACAGGCCTCCTGTGTGCCTGTGACACTCTCAGCTCCCTCCTGGGACAGTCACCCACCAAGCCACCTCCCTCTTCCCCTGTGTCCCCATGCCTCTGGTTGCTGACATCAGGGGACTCAAATAACCTAGGCTCAGCAGAAGTCCCCACAGGGAGGGATGCTCAGCTTCCGGGCTCTCCCTGGAGCTCCTGCCTGCAGTACGCTGGGTCACAGGGCTCTTTTATTTATTTTAGGTAAGTTTGTTAATTGAAGTTCATGGAAAAAAAGAATTAAAAGACAAGTTTATTTTGGTTCAAAAAAAAAATTAAATGCACACACAGTTTTTGATAATCCCGTTTTCCACGAACTTTTTGAAGACTCTGTATACAGAGGAAGGACACAGATGCCGGGTATAAAGCTCCTGCGGCCACACTTTGGAGTGTCCAGCCCCGGTGACCCTGCTCCTCCTCCCATCACCGCCCCAGCTGGCCGCTACCGGGCCGCTATTACCACGGGTTCCTTTTGCCTATTTTTGAACTTTATGTCAACAGAAATCATACAGCATGTACTATTTTTATGTCTGAGTTCTCTTGCTCAATGAGACTCAACCATATTGTTAAGTACAAAATCCTTTGTTTAATCTCATTGCTATATTCCATTTTATGACTACTACAATTTGTTTATTCATTCCACTGTTGATGGAAATCGGGGTTGCTTCCAGCTTGGCTAGTGCGAATTGGGCATGTCTTTCAGGATATGTATGTACAAGACTCTATGCTAGGAATGTCTGAGGGTACTTTTAAAAGTTCGTGGAAAGTGGAATTTAAAAATAAGTTTATTTTGGTGCAAAACATTTGGAAACTTCTATCATACATAGCTTTCCCATAGTAGGCATTTCTCATGACATCTTTTTAAAAGGTTTATGTATCTTATTTGAAAGGCAGAGTTACAGAGAAAGGGAGAGAGAGAGAATGATTTTCCATCCATTAGTTCAATCCTCAAATGGCTACAGACGGTCAGGGCTGGGCCAGGCAGAAACTAAGAGCCCGAAACTCCATTTGGGACTCCAACATGGGTGGCTGGGACCCAAGTACTTAGGCCATCTTCTGCTGCTTTCCTGGGCACATTAGCAGGGAGCTGGATGGGAAGTGGAGCAGCTGGGACTCGAGTCAGTGCTCATAAGTGATGCTGGCAGGTGCCACAGAAGGTGGCTTAACTCACTGTGCCACGACACTGGCCCCCCATGAACTTTTTGAAGACCCCCCATATGCATGGATTTCAAAATTTTTTGCACCAAAATAAAATCATCTTGCCGGCGCCGTGGCTCACTAGGCTAATCCTCCGCCTTGCGGCGCCGGCACACCGGGTTCTAGTCCCGGTCGGGGCGCCGATCCTGTCCCGGTTGCCCCTCTTCCAGGCCAGCTCTCTGCTGTGGCCAGGGAGTGCAGTGGAGGATGGCCCAAGTGCTTGGGCCCTGCACCCCATGGGAGACCAGGATAAGCACCTGGCTCCTGCCATCGGATCGGCGCGGTGCGCCGGCCGCAGCGCGCTACCGCGGTGGCCATTGGAGGGTGAACCAACGGCAAAGGGAGGACCTTTCTCTCTGTCTCTCTCTCACTGTCCACTCTGCCTGTCAAAAATTAAAAAAAAAAAATAAAAAAAAAATAAAATCATCTTTTAATTGCATTTTCTGTAAGTCTTTTGAAGTAGGCTCACACATTTAGGAGAGGAGCTATGAAGCCACAGCCTAAGGCTGTATTTCACTTTGGAGGTTGCTGCTGAACAGTTTTCAAACTCTCTTACTCAGGGGCCAATCTTTTTCAAAGCATAGGCTAACACTTCAGGCAATGCTTCTAGATCCTGTGTACATAAAGTGTGCAACCCCCAAGTGTGCACCTCCTCTGATCACAACCCTGTAACCTCACCTGGGGAGCCGGAAACTGGTACTGATGGGGAAAGGCATCGTCTCCACCCATTTCTCAGAGTGCACATTCTGGCCAGGCCAGCTCCAACTGCGGTGCAGAAGTGCTGCCCAGGCAGCCTCCTGTGGCTTCTCTCCTCAAACCGTGCACCAGCTCTGCTGAGTCAGGCCCGCCGGGGGTGCAGGGGGGCAGGGCATGCGCAATGCCAAGTCCTCAGTCCCAGAGGTAGCAGACTTCCTGTGCAGTTAGCAGTGGGGCCTGCCACATCAGACCCCAACTCACAACACGGGGTCTG
Source organism: Lepus europaeus (assembly GCF_033115175.1). NCBI lineage: Eukaryota > Metazoa > Chordata > Mammalia > Lagomorpha > Leporidae > Lepus > Lepus europaeus. The sequence goes on from NC_084830.1 coordinate 144,847,361, forward strand.
ATAACTGGACGGAATATTGGAGGCTGGGGCCACCCTGGAAAGCCCATGCTTCCTGACTATGGCGAAGAAAAGCCAAGGCTCGCGTGGAGTCAGGCACCCAACATTGTCACATGCTGCTCCCGACAAACAGGGCATCTCCGGGTCTCAGCAGGGCCCGCCACCTGTGCCAAGGCCAAGGCCACCTGTGGACTGAGTCCAGAGCTGCCAGGGGGCTGGCGGGCTGCTGCCAGAGCCTGGTGGGGAAGGTCCTCTTCAGGTTCCCTTCGTAGTTGCTTGTCATCTGGGGGATCCTGATCTCCTTGCCACAGCGTTCTCAAAGGCACAGCCCTCTCCCCGGCCCAGAGTCTTCAAGCCCTAGAAGGGCAGAGCTGACTGCATCTCTGAAGGAACCCCGCTGTGCTTCCCTGGGGAACAGGGCGGGTGCCCCTAAGCTTCCGTTGCTGCCTTCCATCAGTAAATGGACACTAAGGGCAGGTGCCACGGTGAGCTTAGTGCAAGCAGGCAAGGACAGTGGCGGTCAGCCTGCAGCCCGTACTCACGCCCCGCCCCCACAGTTCTCCATCACTATCAGGAGAGGCTGGGCTCTCTGGCGACAATCTGCCAAGACTTGGGCCAAGAACGGCCAGGGGCCCTCCCTTTGAGTAGCATCCTCATGCCAGGAAGGATTTCGTAACAGATCTAAGTCAATTTCTTCAAACCTACATGGGAAACAAGTGTGCGTGGCCCAATCTCCTACCCGTCATTGGTAGGTCAGTCTACAGACGAGATCGGGCGCGTTCAGGGTGGTATGGCCGTAGACAGGTAGGTCAGTCTACATAATAAAAATATTCAGAGGTTTCAGGCACAGCTGGGTCCAGGGACTCAAAAGTGTGTCGAGGACCAGGCCAGTCTTCTCTTCTGCTTGCTCTGGGTTTGGCCCTGCTCTCTGGCTCTGTGGTAGCAGGGCGGCTGCCAACTGACTCTCACGTCTTAAAGTCCAGGTGAAAGGAGAACACCCTGACCACACAGAAGCCCCATGCTATCTCTGAGTGGACGTCCCGGCTTGCCTTGGGTCCCCTGCCAAGCCTAACCAACCGCTATGTAACTCGGCATGGTGCACAACGCACCAGCAATTCTGATTGGCCGGACTCTGTTCACACATGACTCGCATGCCGGGAAATTAACACCACCTGGGGTATGTGAGCTAATAATGACCCGAGTAGCTCCTCCAGTGAAAGCTGGGCTGTTTTCACCAGAGGGCGGGAAGGGGCACTAAGCAGGAACCGGATGTTCTTGGCAGGATTCCTCGGGCCAGGCTCTGTGTATGACGTCGGGGTGCTGCTGCCCGGCCCCTGGGTACAGGGAGCATATGAAAACCACCCAATTCGAGAAAACACAGGCTTGACTCACCCCTCTGGCACCTGGTGAAGTGCCGCTAACCACCAGGTAAGCTGGACACCCTGAGTTCACAAGGGCCACCACCCCAGTGTGGAACAAGATCACCTGGCCGTGCCTCCTTATGCCCAAGTGTGTTCTGAGTCTCTGAGGGCAGGGCCCACAGCTTTCTCCTCTCTGTGCTGAAATACGTAGAGGCTGAATAAGAATCGTGGTTGGGCAGGTGTGCAGTGCCTGCTACCTCAAGCCTCTTAGCACCCACATCTTATTTGATTCTTTGTTCTTAGTTTTGCCTGCTCAGATTCGAGCCCTCTTCCTGCCATGGGGGAGGCCCCTCATTCTGAGGCAGAGCCCACATCCCACCATGGATGCTCAAAGCACCTGTGCTGGCTTTTCCTAGCACCCCGGTGGCCAGGCAAGGGCACATGGACCCCAGAGCTGTCAGTCAAACACAGGCTCCAGGCTTGCCCAGGACCTGGTGGCCCAGAGAAGCAGGGAGCACAGGGATTCCCACGGGTGCAGTGGCCTGTGGAGATGGTGACAGTGGTGGCAGCAAGGCCTTCAAGCATCCGGCAGCGGGACTGGGGCCGTGCTCCTGGCTCTGCCACCTGCGGGGCTATTGCTTCGCTCTGCTCCGAGTCTCTCAGCTGCTTGATAGCATTATGTTTCTGCCTGAATCAATTTAGCCAATCTGCTTAAGTCATTTCCATGACCTACAGCTGGGAACCTTGACCGCTGTGCTCTTTGAGGCGGGACATCCCCCTCTTCTCAGATGGATGGGTTGAGGCTAGGAGACTGGCCCAAGTTCACACAGTGTAGATATCTGAGTTGAACGCAGAACCCTGGACTGGGTGGGACAGGCCTATAACCAGTAGGTGAGTGCCCAGCAAGAACCTTCTTATAAGAAGAGCTGCCTGGGGGTTGGCGCTGTGGCATAGCGGGTAAACCGCCGCCTGCAGTGCTGGCATCCCATATGAGTACCAGTTTGAATCCTGGCTGTTCCATTTCCAATGCAGCTCTCTGCTATGGCCTGGGAAAGCAGTGGAAGATGGCTCAACGTGGGAGACCCAGAGGAGGCTCCTGGATTCTGGCTTCAGATCGGCACAGCTCCGGCCTTTGTGGGCCATCTGGGGAGTGACCCATCGGATTAAAGACCTCTCTCTCTCTCTCTCTCTCTCTCTCTGCCTCTCCTTCTCTCTCTGTGTAACTGACTTTCAAATAATTAAATAAATGTTTACAAAAAAAAAAAAAAAAGAAGAAGAAGAAGAAAAGAAAAGAAACACAATTCCTGGAGCACAGTTTCAAGCTCCTGCAGCCTCTTTCAGCCGTCCTTCCCCTGGCCCATGTCACGACTGCTGCTGGCCCCATGTTCCTAAGTCACAGTCTCTGGCCTCCATCACTTTAATGAAAAAGCCCCTGCACCAAACAAACACAAGCACAGACATTTGCAACTAATTACGGTATTGCTGATCAGTCAAATTTCATTGCAAATTGCATGTTGAAATTGATAGTGTGCGAGTCATGAATAAACTAGGTGTCTGGAAAAGTGACAGGGGCACACAGATTAATAATTCAATTTAGACTCAGCCAGACACTGCGAAGGGGAAAAAGCAGATTAGCATTGCCCCCAGATTGCTTGTTTACCCGCTCCCTCCTGCCAGTGAGCCTGCCTTCCAAGGGCACTGGATGCTGCTCCAGCGTCCTCCCACTTTGGGAGACCGCAGGATGCTGAGTATCCCAGCTTTAATTCTTGGTTTGTAAAATTGCAGCTCTGAGTTGTGCGGGGAGGGGGAGTCAGCTCCATGTTCCCGTCTGCTTCTGAGAAGCCCACCCAGGAGGCTTCTTTGGGGACAGACACCCCGTGCCGCAGCAGATGCACTCCTCCCATTTGTGGTCCCCGGGCCAGGGAGACCTAACCTGCCTTGAAAGCCCAGGTGTGTTCCTCAGCTCAGAGTTGGCTCCAGAAGCCAGAGCCTGAGAGGGAGGGGAGGAGCCAGTGTGTGACTGTCCCTGCCCCTGGAGAGGCCTGCAGGAAGACACCCAGGGCATGCAGAATATACCGGGGGCAGGGGGCAGGTCCCGTCTACCTGGAAGGTGCACGGATACAGCCAGGATGGCCACCTGAGCCTGGCCAGTAATGCTTTGACCTGCGCTGGCTTGGCCAGCCCAACACGGAGCATGAGTGAGTTAAACCAGCCTGCAACGCGCATCAAGCCACTGCCCTCCCTCCACTGGCCTGTGGGAAAGGGGGGGTAGAAAAGGGGAGTATACTCCATTTTCATCCTCGAGCTTGGGAGTCAAACTCAAATGTCTCCAGGAAAGTGGGCTGGTTAAGGACTGGGGAGAGTTGGCCAGCAGAGCCTGCTGGGAAGGCAGTGGCCGGGATTCAGCCCCAGGAGGCGTCTGGGAACAACAGGAGCTGGAATTCAGCAAAAGGTTTAGGCCAAGCATATACACTTGGAAACTGTCAGCAACTGCAGGCTGCTTCAAGCCGGGATGCTGGGGGCAGGCGTTTGGCTTCGCAGCTCTCTCCCTCTCTCTGTCTCTCTCGCTCTCTCTCGCTCACACTCACACACACATCCCACACCACAGCTGCCTGGGTTCCATGTCCACCCCCAGCACCTGACTCCAGCTTCCTGCTAACGCACCCCCTGGGGGGCAGCAGTGGTGGCTCAAGTAGTGGGGTGCCCACCAACCACGTGGGAGACCCGGATTGATTTCCCAGCCTCAGTGTGGCCCAGCCCTATCTGTAGCTGGCATGGGGGGGGGGGAACCTGGTGGATGGGAGTGCTCTCTCTCTCACACAAAGAAGGAAGTCAGGACACTGGAGGAGGTTATCCAGGGAGCCAGTATACATGAGAGATGAGAACAGGTTCAAGGTCTGAGCCTTGGAGATGAGGAGGCTCCAGCAATAGTGCAGAGGCAGGAGGTCCCCAGGGAGAGCTGTGGGACAAGAACAGATCGCTGGGTGCAACCACAGGGAGAGCCCTGGACGAAGCCAGGGTGCTGGGGGCTTAGGCCTGATGGGGTGGGGGCGAGAGCATGTGAAGGCAGCACAGGGGCACGGAGAAGGAGGGTGCGGGTTTGAAGGGGATGCCAGGTCAGGAGCAGCTTTCTCTCTAAAAGAGAAAAACCGCCGCATTTCTGTGCGCGGAGGGAGAGACTCCTGGAGAGAAGGGGTGAGTGCTGGCGGGAAGCCCTGGAGTGGGCAGGTGGGGATGCATCTGGTGCACAGAAAGGGGGGTGCCCTGAAATAGGAGCGGGCCGGCGGGGCTGGTGGGAGGGAAGGCAGAGTGGATCAGCACAGATGCAGGTGGGCGGGGGAGGGGCGGGGAGCCCTGCGACTTCTATTTTCTTAGCAAAATCGGAAGAGGTTGTCAGCTGAGAGTGAAGTGGAGGAGGAGGTGTGAAGCAGTCGTCTAGGAGAGAGGGTGTGAATAGACTCGCGGAGGTAGTGGGCTTACTGGGCCTCAAGAGCTCACTGTGGGAGGGTCAGCAGTGCAGGGGCGGGGTCGGCCTGTGGGGGCAGGCTTTAACCAGAGTCATCGTTTTTGCAGGTGACCACACGGTGTCCAGGGCATGAGTCTAATACCGGGCTGGCTGTGGACTCCAAGCCAAGCAACTAGCAAAGTGTGGCCCAGGGTGGGGGATGACAAAGGTTTGCTGGGACCCCCGCCTGGAGGGAGGATTGTAGGGTGGGGGTGAGGGTGTCCCAGAGCAAGTAAGCTGGAGAGAAAGGCAGTGTTTGTCAGAGCGGGGTGCGTGCAATTGAGATGATGAAGGGATTGCATTGACGGATAAAGACTGGCTTGTGGTCTGGCTTTGGGATCGGTTGGCTGAGGTCTTGGGCAAGGGAAGATCTTAGGAAGGCGGCTGCGGGGAGGAGAGGGTTGTTCCGTGCTGAGAACAACGGTGTGAAAGGCTGCGACAAAGGCCGAGGTTGCAGAGGGTTGATGGAGGCTGTGGGCCAGCAGCCAACATTTTCAAGGAATGAGGGAAGTGACTCAGGGGTCTGCAAGTGACTGTAAGGGGAGGAGCAAGGGGTGACCTCATCTGATGACCTGGCTGCTTCTTTTTTTTAAAACTGTATTTATTTATTTTCTTTGTATTTCAAATGCAAACAGAGGGACAGACAGAGATCTTCCACCCGCTGGGTCGTTCCCCAATATGTCCACAACAGCCAGGGCTGGGTCAGGTAGAAGTCAGGAACTGGGAACTCAACCCAGGTCTCCCATGTGGGCGGCAGGGGCCCAGCTACTTGAGCCATCACCTGCTGCCTTGAAGGGTGTGTGTGAGCAGGAAGCTGGATCCCAGGAGAATTAGCCAAGACTCAAATAGGCACTCTGATGTGGGATGTGGGTGTCGAAGGAGGGGCTTTACTCACTGCACAGCAACACCTGCCCACACTCCCTTTTAATCTGAGAGACAGTGAGTATGTACGGATCTACTCATTCAATCCCCCAAATACCTGTGATGACTGGGGCGAGGACGTACTCCAGGTCTCCCATGTGGGTGGAAGGGACCCAATGACCTAAGCTATCACCGCTACCTCCCAAGGTCTGCATTAGCAGAAGTCTGGAGTCAGGAGCTGGAGGTGGGTATGGAACCCATGCACTCCAATGTGGGACCTGGGCTTCCCAACCAGTCTTAACTGTTAGGCTAACCCCTAAATCTAGGCATGCCTCTAAATGTTAGCCTTTTAAAATGAAATTTTCTCAGGGCTGGTGCTGTGACGTAGCAGGTAACACCGTTGCCTGCAGTGCTGGCATCCCATATGGGCGCTGGTTCAAGTCCCAGCTGCTCCTCTTCAGATCCAGCTCTCTGCTATGGCCTAGGAAAGCAGTAGAAGATGGCCCAAGTCCTTGGGCCCCTGCACCTACATGGGAGACCTGGAAGAAGCTCCTGGCTCCTGGCTTTGGACCGGCGCAGCTCCGGCCGTTGTGGCCAATTGGGGAGTGAACCAGCAGATGGAAGACCTCTCTCTCTCTCTGCCTCTGCCTCTCTGTAACTCTGCCTTTCAAATAAATAAATAAATATTTTTTAAAAAATGTAATTTCTCTGTTGCTGTGAAATGCATGATTTTTGTATGTTGTTTAGTTGAAGTCCAGGAAACCAGAGTGGAAAACATTTCATCTGTACACAATTATAACATCTATAAATAATGGCAGATTAGTTTCCTCGCCTTCCATTCCTCACTCTTTTTCTTTCTCCTTGTTCACTGGGCTGGCCAGAACCTCCAGCAGAATGTCAGATAAAAGTGGCAGTAATGGATATCTTTGTTTTGTTGCAATTTTCAAAGGGAAAACTTACAGTGTTTCACCACTAAGTATGATGTTTGTTTTTCTTATTTTTTCAAAGACAGATTTTATAAGATTAAGGGAGTTTCTTTCCATTTCTAGTTTGGCAAAAGGTTTTTCAAGAAATACTAGTCACCCACTTAATTCAATCAACATTGAATTTTATCAAATGTTCTTTCTGCATCCATTGAGATAACCATGGATTTCCCTCCTTTACTCTGCTAATGTGATAAATTATACTGAGTGGTTTTTGAAAGTTAACTAAACCTGGCCACATAGGCTTAAGTATAGCTTGGTGGTCACAGGCACTCTCCCTTTTATATGCTGCTAAATTTTGTGTAATGACTGTTTAGGATTTTCGTATCTATGTTCACAAGTGCAACCGGCCTTACCTTTTCCTTTATTGTCCCTGTCATATTTGGGATCAGAGTGGTGTTACTTGAGACAAAGAGCGGGATAATTTCAATTCTTTAGAGACTTTCAAAATTTTTTTTAATTTATTTTAATTTTTTTAATTTTTTTTAATTTTTTGACAGGCAGCGTGGACAGTGAGAGAGAGAGACAGAGAGAAAGGTCTTCCTTTTGCCGCTGGTTCACCCTCCAATGGCCGCCGCGGTAGGCGCGCTGCGGCTGGCACACCGCGCTGATCCAATGGCAGGAGCCAGGTGCTTATCCTGGTCTCCCATGGGGTGCAGGGCCCAAGCACTTGGGCCATCCTCCACTGCCTTCCTGGGCCATAGCAGAGAGCTGGCCTGGAAGAGGGGCAACCGGGATAGAATCTGGTGCCCCAACCAGGACTAGAACCCAGTGTGCCGGTGCCGCAAGGCGGAGGATTAGCCTAGTGAGCCGCGGCGCTGGCCTTTAATTGATTTTTAAAATTGTTTTTATTTGAAAGCTAGGACATGAAGAGGGAGACACAGAGATCTCTCATTCACTAGCTCTATCCCCAAATGCCCCAACAGCCAGGGCTGGGCCAGACTGAAGTGGAGAGCCAGGCTCTCAATCCCACATGGCTGGCAGGGACTCAACTTCTTGGGCTATCAACAGCTGCCTCCCAGGGTGTGCACTAACAGGAAGCTGGAATGAGGAACAGGGGTGGGGCCTGAAACCTGGCACTCCCATATGGGACGCAGGCATCTCACGTGGCATCTTAGTGGCTAAGGCAAACCCCTGGCCAAGTAGAAACTTTTAAACTTCTAGAAGAATTTCTGTATGAGTGGAATTATTTGGGACCGGCACTGTGGTGTAGCAGGTAAAGCCGCTGCTTGAAGTGCCAGCTGCTGTACTTCAGATCCAGCTCTCTGCTGTGGCCTGGGAAAGCAGCAGAAGATGGCCCAAGTCCTTGGGCCCCTGCACCCACATGGGAGACCTGGAAGAAGCTCCTGGCTCCTAGCTTCGGATTAGCTCAGCTCTGGCTGTTGCGGCCATTTGGGAATGAACCAGCAGATGGAAGACCTCTCTCTCTCTTTCCCCCTCTGCCTGTTCTCTCTCTGTGTAACTCTGCCTTTCAAATAAATAAATAAATAAATCTTTAAAAAAATTATAGATTTTCCTCTAAATGCTATCTTAGCTACATCCACATGTATATATGCCAAAAAATACATATGTGCCATATATATGTGTGTATATATATATCTCCACGAATTATTTCTCTTTTTTAAAAAAGATTTATTTATTTATTTTAAAGGCAGAGTTACAGAGAGGCAGAGGCAGAGAGAGAGAGAGAGAGAGAGAGAGAGAGAGAGAGTCTTCCATCCACTGGTTCACTCCCCAAATGGCTGCAACAGCCTGAGCTGCACTGATCCGAAGCCAGGAGCCAGGAGCTTCCTCCAGGCCTCCCACGCAGGTGCAGGGGCCCCAGGACTTGGGCCATCTTCTACTGCTTTCCTAGGCCATAGCAGAGAGCTGGATTGGAAGTGGGGCAGCCAGGACTAGAACTGGTGCCCACTGGGATGCTATGCCACAGGTGGCAGCTTTACCCACTATGCCACAGTGCTGGCCCTTTTTTTGTTTTTTTAAATTCAGAGTTCTGTGTTTATTCTGGATACGTGTCATTCTCAAAACGGTTTTGTAAATATTTCCTCTCGTTCTATATCATTGTTCAAAAAAATTATTTATTTGTGAGAGAAAGAGAGAGAGATCTTCTATCTGCTGGTTCACTCCCCAGATGGACACTAAAGCCAGGGCTGGGCTAGGCCAAAGCCAGGAGCCAGGAGCTCCTTCCTGTCTCCCCTGTGGGTTGCAGGGGCCTAGGCATTTGGGTCATCTGCCATTAACAGGGAGGTGGATCAGAAGTGGAGCAGCTGGGACATGAATGAACCTGCACCCCTTTGGAATGCCAGCATTGCAGGCAGTGGCTTCATCTGCTATGTCTGGCAATAATATTTTAAAGAGCAGACATTTTTAGTTTTATATGGTTTAATTTGTGCATTATTGTTAATGTTGTGTACAAGTTTAATACATTTTTTCTTTCTTCTGGAATTATGAAGGGATTCTCCTACAAAGGTTCCAAAGGCTTGATATTTTATCCTTGTCCAGCAAAGGTGTTTTTGAAATAGGAAAATTTATAATATTGCTGGTGCTATGGAGAAAAATTGGCTGTGTCCTTAAGAGGCTTACAAAGGTGCACCCCTCCTGTGGCGAGTGCTCCTTACAGCCTGGGACACCAGCATCAGTTATTGCAGCTCCACTTCCCACTCCTGCTTCCTGCTAATGTACACCCCGGGAGGCAGTAGCTGATGTCTCAAGTCGGGTCCTGGCTGCTCATGTGGAAGACCTGGATTGAGTTCCGGGCTCCAGGTATTGGGGAAATGAACCAGGGGATGAGAGGTCTCTCTCTATATATCTCCCAAATAGAATAAATAAACACAACATTTTTTAAAATGTTGATTTCTCCCCTCTCACCTGATTATTCACTTTTAGGGATCAATGCTAGGAAATGATTCTCAGGAAATAATTTATTTCTAAGAAATAATCATAAAGATAATTACTAAAGCTTAACATATAATAAAAATTTTAGGTGAGTTAGATATACAATAAAATTAGGCTTATCTCTAATGAAATATTTTGCAGCTATTGAAAAATCATTATGGGATTCTGAGATTTGCACATAAACCTTAACTATTATTTCACTTTATCACAAGCAAATATGTACATATGTAATTTAAAAATCTAATAAAATATTCTGAAATCACACTTTCAGAGAGCTTTAAATCACAAATAGCAACGCTCACAGGTGTAATTTTTTATTGAAAATTCATATAACATAAAATTAATTCAGTTTTCTAGTATTTTTCTGAGAATTCTTGTACATAGGAGACACTGGCCTGGTGTGTGCTTTTGCTGTGAAAGCCTATTCTGGTTTTCACCTTCAAACACCAACTTTAGGGTGGACACTGGGGACATCTGCATCCTGTCTCGGCTCTGCTCTCCAGTCCTGCGTCCTGCCAACGTGCACCCTGGGAGGACAGGTGACGGCCCAGGTGCCCGAGTCCTCGCCATCCAGTGTATGAAAGATGTTTCTGTTTTTTTTTTTTTTTTTTTTTTTTGCTCTGCCTCTCAAACAAATAAAATAAATAGTAAAACTTGAACAGAAACCTTGAGGCGAAGAATTCTGTGGCATTCAGCGAATGAGCACTGTGGTGCCTCCAGCACCTCTGTCTGGTTCCGACACCTCACTGACACTGCAGAAGAAAGCCCTGGTCCTGCTAAGCCGTTCTGCACTGCCCTTGGCTGCCCCATTCTGTGTTCTTTCTCTGTGGATTTACCTGTTAGCAGTATTTCATATAAGTAACATTATATAATATATGACTGTTTGTGTCAGGCCTTTTCACTCAATGGGATTTTTTTTTTTTAAGATTTATTTATTTAAAATCAGAGTTACAGAAAGAGAGGCAGAGAAAAAGAGAGAGAGATCTTGGATTCACTGGTTCATTCCCCAAGTGGTCAGCAGCTTCATCTGGGTCCCCTACGTGGGTGCAGGGGCCAAACACTCGGGCCATCCTCCACTGCATTCCCAGATACATTAGCAGGGAGCTGGACTGGAAGTGGAGCAGCTGGGACTCAAACCAGTGCTCCTATGAGATGCTGGCATGGCAGGCAGCCACTTAACCTTCTGGGCCCCAACACTGGCCCCTGCTTCATTCATTTCTTTCTTTCTTTCTTTCTTTTTTTTTTTTTTTTTTTGACAGGCAGAGTGGATAGTGAGAGAGAGAGACAGAGAGAAAGGTCTTCCTTTTGCCGTTGGTTCACCCTTCAATGGCCGCTGCAGCCGGCGCATCTCGCTGATCCGAAGCCAGGAGCCAGGTGCTTCTCCTGGTCTCCCATGCAGGTGCAGGGCCCAAGCACTTGGGCCATCCTCCACTGCCTTCCTGGGCCATAGCAGAGAGCTGGCCTGGAAGAGAGGCAACCAGGACAGAATCCTGCGCCTCAACCAGGACTAGAACCCGGTGTGCCGGCGCCGCTAGGCAGAGGATTAGCCTGTTGAGCCACGGTGCTGGCCTCATTCATTTCTATGGATGAAGAATGGGAGGGGAACACATTCAAATATTTTTAAAAATTTATTCATTTATTTATATAAAGGAAGACAGCTGGATCAAGAGCTCCCATCTGCTGGTTCACTTCCCAAATATTTGCCCACAATAGTGTGGAGGCTGAAGCTGGAGCCAGAGTCTCAACCAGGTTTTGTGCAGGGGTAACAGGGAACCCAGATACTTCAGTCACCACTGCTGTCTCTCGGGGTCCATATGAGAAGCCAGAGCCGGGGATCAATCCAGGTACTCTGATGTGACGTGCGCACATTCTAAATGGTGTTTTATGGGCCAGTGTTGTGGTGTAGAAGGTTAGACCTCCCCCTGCACTGCAGGCATCCCAAAAGGGCACCAGTTCAAGTCCTGGCTGCTCCACTTCTGATCCAGCTCCCTGCTATAGCAGCAGAGGATGGCCCAAGTGCTTGGGCCCCTATACCCACGTGGGAGTCCTGATGAAACTCTTGGCTCCTAGCTTTGGTCTGGCCCAGCCCTGCGCATTGTGGCCTTTTGGGGAACAAACCAGCGGAAGGAAGACTTCTCTCTTTCTGCCTCTGCCTCTCGCTCTCTGTGACTTTGTCTTTCAAATAACTAACTGAATATTTTTAAAAATTAAAATAAATAAATGGTGTTTTAATCAGTAGGCCAAACACTTGCTTCAGGACACTCAAATAACTCTACATGGTGATATTACGGGAATTTTAGTTATATTTTCTTGTATAAATATAGACAGGAGAGACTACTTACTGAGTCTGATGTCAGTATTATTACAGTATCAAAACCAGACAAGGATATTGCAAGAAAGGAAAATTACATACCAACACCTTGTATGAAGAGACATGCAAAAATCCTCAATAAAATACTGGCAAGCTAAATCCAGCGATACATGAAAAGGTTAAAATTCCATGACCAGGTGAGGTTTGTTCCAAGAATATAGGGATAGTTTAATATCTAAATATCAATCAATGCAATACAACATTTCAGAAGAATAAAGGAGAAAAACCACATGATCACCTCGGCAGCATCTGATACAATTCAACCCCACACTGCAACCTGTTGAAAATACTTAATAAACTGGGCACAGAAAAGAACCTCGTCAGCCTGATAATGCTCATCTACAAAAACCCCAGCGTTCGACTCAATGATGAGAGACTGAATGCTTTTCTCCCAAGATCAGGGAAGAAACAAGAATTCCTGGTTTCATCACTTCCATTCAACATTGTTCCAGTCAGAGCAATCAGACAAGATAAAGAAAGAAAAGGCAACCAGACCAGAAATGAGGAAGTAAAACTGTCACTATTAGCAGATGGCACGATCTTATATATAGAAAACCCTAAGGATTCCATAACCAGCTACTAAAAACTATTTTAAAAAGTTCAGGGACTGGGACTGTGGCATAGCAGGTAAAGCTGCCACCTGTGGTGCTGGCATCACATATGGGCGCTAGTTCAAGTCCCTACCAATGTGCCTGGAAGATGGCCCAAGTGCCTGGGCTCCTGCACCCATGTGGGAGACCCAGATGAAGCTCCTGGCTCCTGGCTTTAGCCTGTCCCAGCCCTGGCTGATGCAGTCATTTGGGGAGTGAACCAGCAGATGGAAGATGTCTCTCTCTGCCTTTGCCTCTTCCTCTATGTAACTCTGCCTTTCAAATAAATAAATCATGAGGAAAAAAAAAATTGATGATCTAACTCTCAAATTCATATGGAAGTGCAAAGCACCCAGAATTGCTGTAGCAATCTGGAAGAGAAAAACTGGGGGACCCTTCCCACTTTCAGAATTCACTGCTGATCTATGGCGATCACGACTATGGGGCCAGTGTTGTAACCCGGGGCGTTAAGTAGCCATTGCTTTCCTGAGCATCCCACACTGGAGCATCAGTTCAAGTCGTGGCTGCTCTGCTTCCCATCCAGCTTCCTGCTAATGTGTCTGGGAAGGCTGAGGAAGATGGTCCAAGTGCTTAGGCCCCTGCCACCCACTCTGCAGACCAGGATGGAGCTCCAGGCTTCAGCCTCCAGCTGGCCCAGAGCCAGCTGTTGTGGCCATTTGGAGAATTAATCAGTAAATGGAAGATTCATTCTCTCTCTCTCTCTTTCCTTCTCTCCCTCTCTCCCTCCCTCCTTCCCTCCCTTCTTCTCTGTCACTCTGCCTTCAAATAAGTGAATAATAAGGGGCCGCCCCCGTAGCGCAGTAGGTTAATCCTCCGCCTGAAGTGCAAGCATCCCATATGGGCTCCAGTTCTAGTCCTGGCTGCCCCTCTTCCAATCCAGCTCTCTGCTGTGGCCTGGGAAAGCAGTAGAAGATGGCCCAAGTACTTAGGCCCCTGCGCCCGCGTGGGAGACCAGGAAGAAGCTCCTGGCTCCTGGCTTTGGATCATTGCGGCCATTTGGGGAGTGAACCAACGGAAGGAATTCCTTTCTGTCTGTCTCTCTCTCTCTCTCTGTCTGTAACTCTACCTCTCAAATAAATAAAATAAAATCTTTAAAAAAACCCAAATAAGTGAATAAATGAATCTAAAAAGTCCGTGTCGTACTGTTCAAAAGAGCAGTCACAGAGACCAACAGAATAGACCTGAAAATCCTTAGTTTTTAAGGTCAACTTTTTTTTTAAAGATATATTTATTTATTAGAAAGTCAGAGTTATACACAGAGAGGGAGAGACAGAGAAAGATAGATCTGCTGGGTCACTCCCCAAATGACCACACAGCCATAGCTGGGCCAGGCTAAAGCCAGGAGCCAGGAGCCAGGAGCTTCTTCCAGGTCTCCCACATGTATGGTAGGGGCCCCAGGACTTGTGCCATCGCTACTGCTTTCCCAGGCACATTAGCAGGGAGCTGGATCAGAAGTGGAGCAGCTGGGACTTGAGCTGGCACCCATATGGGATGCTGCCATCACAGGTGGTGGCTTCACCTGATACACCACAGTGCTGGCCTGGTCAACTCACTTTGGACAGGAGTGTTAAGACAATTCAGTGGGGGAAAAGAACAGTCTCGCGAACAAAGAGCTCTGGGACAACTAGATACGTGGACATGAAAGAGTGAAACAGAACCCCCTCTCACATGATACGTAGAAATTAATTCAAACTGGATCAGAGACATAAATGTAAGAGCTAAAACTAAAGTTCTCAGAAGAAAACATGCAAATCTTTGTTACTTGGGTTAGGCAATGGTTTCTTCACTACGAAAGTAAAAGCACAAACAACCACAGAAAAAGCAGATAAATCAGATTCCATCAAAACTACACATTTTGTGTAACAGAGAGCACCACCAAGAAAATGTAAAGACAGCCCAGGAAATATTTACTGGCCCTACAGCAAGAGTCTTACATGCAGCATAGATAAAGAACTCATATTATAGGCCGGCGCCGCAGCTCATTAGGCTAATCTGCCTGTGGCGCCAGCACTCCAAGTTCTAGTCCCAGTTGGGGCACCGGTTCTGTCCCGGTTGCTCCTCTTCCCGTCCAGCTCTCTGCTGCGGTCCGGGAGTGCAGTAGAGGATGGCCCAAGTCCTTGGGCCCTGCACCCCATGGGAGACCAGGAGAAGCACCTGGCTCCTGGCTTTGGATCGGCGCAAAGAGCTGGCCGCAGCGGCCATTGGAGGGTGAACCAACGGCAAAAAGGAAGACCTTTCTCTCTGTCTCTCTCTCTCTCACAATCCACTCTGCCTGTCAAAAAAAAAAAAAAAAAAAAGATACGTAAAAAGATACTAGACATCATTAGTCATTAGAGAAATGCAAATTGAACCATGATGAGATCTCACTGAATACCACCAGGATGGCTGTAATAAGAAGCACAAATAAAACAGGTATTGGAAGGGCAAAGAGAAACTGGAACCTTCATCCACTGCTGACAGGAGCACAAAATGGTGCAGCTACTTCGCAAAACAATAAATCGTTCCTCAAAGGCTTAAACACGGAATTACCATGTGACCGAGACACTGTATCACCAGGGACATACTCTAGAGAAGTAAAAACCTATGTCCACCCAAACACTTGCACACAAGTGTTCCTAAGCAGCATTAATTCACAATATCCACAAAGTAGGAACAATGCAAATGTCCACAAACGAATTGACATAACAAGTACATCCATACAATGGAATGTCATTTGCTCATAGAAACAAATGATATTCATACACCCTGCATTGTGAACAAACACTGAAAACATATGTGGGGCTAAGCCTGTAGCTACAGTCAGACAAGCTGCCCCTTGTGGAGCTGGCATCCCAAATGGGAGCGCAGGTTCTAGTCCCGCTTGCTCAGCTTCCAGTTCAGCTCCCTGCACCTGAGAAGGCAGTGGAGGACGGCCCATGTGCTTGGATCCCTGCACCCACGTGGGAGACCCGGATGGAGTTCCTGGCTCCTGGCTTTGGACATGGCTAGCTCTGGTCATTGTGGTCACTTGAGGAGTGAACTAGCAGATAGAAGAACTCTGTCTCTTCCTCTCAACCTTTCTGTCACTCTGGTTTTAAAATAAAGAAATCTTTTAAAAAATAAATCATATGAGCGAAAGATGTCAGTCACCAAACATCACACGACTCCATTTAAATTGAAAATCCGGAATAGGCAAATCCATAGAGAAAGTAGAGTAGTCATTACCTATGGCTGCGGCTGAGTGTTAGGGAAAACTAGACCAGCTGCAGACAGATTCGGCTTTTTGAGGAGGGTGATGAACTGTTCTAAACCCACTCACTGCTGCCTCCACGGGGTCTACAGTAGCAGGAAGTTGGAGTCAGAATCCAGAGACAGAATCAAACGCAGGTATTCTGATATGGGATGTAGTATCTGAACCTTAGCCTAATGCCTGCCTGCACGCTGTCACTAATTTTTTTAGGATTTATTTATTTATTTGAAAGTGAGAAAAGGAGAGACACAAAGAGAGCATTTTCCATCTTTTGGTCCACTCCACAGATGGCTGTAATGGCTGGGGCTGGGCCAAGTCAAAGCCAGAAGCCAGGAGCTTCTACATGGGCGCAGGGGCCCAACCACTTAGGTCATCTTCCACTGCTTTGCCAGGCACATTAGCAAGAAGTTGGATCAGAAGCAGAGCATCCAGGACTCAAACTGGCAACCATATTGGATGCCAGCATGGGATGCCGGCACTGCAGGCGGCTGCTTAACTTACTACGCCCCAACCCCAGCCCCTCAAGCTGCTGTTTTTTAAAAATCCAGTTTAGTGGGGGCGGTGTTGTGGCACAGCAGGTTACGCTTCCACCTGCAGCGCAGGCATCCCATATCCAGGCATCCCATGTCAGCAATGTTTTGAGACCTGGCTGCTCTACTTCTGATCCAGCTCCCAGCTAGTGCACCTGGGAAAACAGAGGAAAATAGTGCCAAGTGCTTGGGCCCCAGCATCCATGTGGCAGACCTGGAAGAAGCTCCAGGCTCCTAGCTTTAGCCTGGCTCTGGTCACTGAAGCCATTTGACATGAACCAACAGATACGAGATCTGTGTGTGTGTATGTGTGTGTGTGTCTCCTCCTCTCTCTTTAAGTAAAAATAACCAGTTCAACGCATCTGAAAGCCAGGAGGATTTTGGTGAGCAATCCAAAACCACTTCAAAGCCATGTGGCAGTGCTGTGGTACAGCAGGTAAAGCCACCACCGCCTGCAGTGCCAGCATCCTGTATGGGCGCCAGTTCTAGTCCTGGTTGCTCCACTTCCAATCCAGCTCTCTGCTATGGCCTGGGAAAGCAGCGAAGATGGCCCAAGTCCTTGGGCCCCTGCACCCACATGGGAGATCCGGAGGAAGCTCCAGGCTCCTTGTTTCCTATTGGCCCAGCTCTGGCTGCTGTGGCCATTTGGGGAGTGAACCAGCAGAAGGAAGACCTCTCTCTCTCTCTCTCTCTCTCTGCTTCTGCTTCTCTGTAATTCCGCCTTTCAAAAAAAAAAAGCAATTAAAAAAAGCCTTATTAAGGTGGTGGACGGTGGTAGAGTGAGCAGTGCCTTTGAGCTAGGAAGAGAGATATGTGAGGATTCAAGGGGCTTAGCTGGCCTTGAGAGGTGTGTATTCTGCAGGCCCCCATAAGGCATGGTGACACTCAGCCTGAGATCTAGCAAAGAAGTTGGCAAAGCTAACTCTGCTCCCCCAATGCTAGCCAGACCGGCCAGGCTGGTCCCGTCCTTGCTCTTCCACTAAAACTTAGCCACCTGGGAGGGCTCACCACACCCTGCTCATCTTGGAGCCTTTCCCTGGAGGTGACCCTCCCTTCTTGGCCTGCTTTCACTCTGCTACAGGATGGCAGTGCCAGTGCATATGTGAAGTTTACAGGTACGGGAAGCCCACAGCCTGCCTCCCTCCCTGGACCCAGCTGACCCAGCCGTGATTCCCGCCTCTCTGTCCTATGGACTCTGTCTCTTGTCCTATCGGCTCTGGCAGGCGGGGCGCCACAGCCCCTTACTGGTGCCCCAGGGGCTGCTGCTGGTGAGCTCAGGAAGGCCCCCTCCATAGTCTCCTGCCAAGGCTGCTCTTCTGCTCCCCCTCTGTCTCCCAGGAAAGATGAAGGACCCGCTGGTCTCAGTAACATTTCATCAGAGGGTCCCTGGGCTGCGCAGCGTGGCTGCTGCTTCTCCACTTTGGTGTGAGAAAGGCCACTTCCTGGGGCCGCTTTGTCCCCGTGCTTCCCATGGAGTCAGGTGTAAAGCCACACAGGGCTCAGCGCAGGACAAGTCTGTCGAGGAACCACACTCGACCCAGCCTCAAACTAGCACAGTCTGCAACTTCTTGACCAGCATGCTCTCCACAGCAGCCAAGATGCTGAACTGGGGGCCAGATCTGGGGCCTGGGACCCCAGAGTCGTCCACTGAACATCCCCGTGTGACCCTCGCCCCTTGCCAGGGCTTGTGCAGGCCTGCCCCTTGGAGGAAGTACCACTGGAAGCCGTGGTTCCCTTGGTGCCCACTCATTCCATGTGTGCCAGAGCCAGCAACGAAGAAGCCCTTTTTATTCCTTGGGCCTCGAGGTCTTCAGAGGGCGGGGTTAAGGTGGGAGGAAGCCTCCTGCACACCAGCCCCCTCTTGGAGAACCACAGTGAGGCTCTGACAACACCTGCACTCACAGCTGTGTAGGGCAGTGTCTGCCTGCCTGGACCCCTGTCTTCCAGGGTCACCACAACCTGTGGCCCCAGCCTAGGAGTCTCTGGCCAGCCTCAGTCCCGCTGTGTCTCCCTGCTGGGGTGCTGCGTCCTGAGGGAACTCCCAGGAGCCCCTCTCCCCACCCCCACCCTGCCTCTGCCTCTACCCCACCCCCTTTTCAGGCATTCCTAGCGATCCCCCTGAGGCCATGGGATACCACACTGGGCCACCAGCCAAGGCGGCAGGATTGGCCCCAGAAGTGCTCTCAGAACCTGAGCCCCTCTCTCTGCTTCCCCACCCCTCAGGGCCTGGGGGGATAGGATTGGAGGTGGCCAGGCTGCAACTCCCCGAGCCTGGCACTAGGTGAGTGGCAGATCAGTGAGGCTCTTTGAGAGAAGCCCCCTCCATCCATCCACCCCTTCAGCTCCTAATCCCAGACACATTCCCCAGGAGGGAACTGGCCACCTCCCAAAACTCCGACACATCCTGGCTGGAGCTGGCAGTGGGCCGGGCACCCCAGGGGCAGCCGGGCAGGGCGGGGTGTCCTGGAGAGCCGCGGATGGGCCTCACACCCAGGCTGGCCCAGGACACCCCGTCCTTGGCCGAGGCCCAAGCCGGCTCTGTTTACAGAATCCTTCAGCTCTGTTCCCCTCCCCCACCCACCGCTTCCCCTGGAGTCCACGAGACTGGGCGCTGGGCGGGCGGGGCCTGAGGAGGAGAGGCCGCAGCTGCATCCCCGGCGCCCTCCCCCCAAGACCTCTGGCCCGCTGCCCCCAGTTCGCCCCCAACCTGAGCGTGGGGTGGTGCTCCCGGGGTGGGCGCGCACCTCTGGAGGAACCAGTGGCTAAGAGCGGGCAGGCAGTCATTCCAGGAAGCCCTGCAGACAGCCCGGAGGCGGCTCCTTCCTTCCGCGCGACCCCAGCCCACGGTCCCCTGGGACTATTTCCAGAACGGCTCGGGGGCCTGGTGCACGCTGGCCGCGGCCCGGCGCGGTGGCCGGGGCCCTCGGGAGTGGGGACATGCGGGGACCAGGCCGACGGCGCGCCCGGCCCGGCGTGGTGACTCAGCTCCGGGAAGGCCCGCCCACCGCCCCCAGCTTCCCAGAGGCGGCCGGATTTCCCACGGGTTTCCCCGGCCTGCGCTCTGGGAGCGTTCTGTCTGTGGTAGGCGCTCCGCAGGTGTCATGCTTGTGACCCCAACAAGCTCCCGAGGCAGGGGCCGCTGCCACCTCCCGGTAGACGCAAGGAAACCGGCCCACAGAGGCCAGGCGACTTGCTGGAGGTCCTGCGGGGGGCAGGGGCGTGGCAGGGGCGGGGCCTCCGTGGGACCCCTCCTGCCCCTTCCCAGCCCCCGACACCCACGCTGCCAGGTGTGGCGTGTCCTCGGGTGGTGTTTTCCTGGGCAGAACCTGGACATTCCCTGGACTTGGGGCTAACATCAGCACCAATGTTTATCATCTCGGGGCGGATCCAGCGGTATCGATCAAGCGATCAAGTGATTAAGCGATGGCTGAATCCCAGGCCTGGTCTCAGATAGTGCAAAGTTCCCCAGCCTTGATCTGCCTTTGACCTCAGGGAAAGTCCTGGGCTCCTTGGGGATACCACTCACTCAAGCGCCCAGCCCTGCCTTTTGGAGAGAGGGAGTTTCTAGAACACTCCAGATTTGCTCACAGGTCAGCCCCTGAAACCTGAGGCCCTGACAAGTGAGAAGAAGCAGGCTCCTGGCGGCCTCTGCCCAGGCATGGTCAGGGCCAGGACAAAGGCAGCGGGAGCCCCAGCAGGGCTCCAAGAGAGAGCAGCCTGCACCTGTGAGGTGGTGAGCTCCTTGCCATGTGGGGTGAGGGAGCACCGTGGGTAAAAATGACTCAAGGAGCCGGCGCTGCAGCTCACTAGGCTAATCCTCCCCCTTGCGGCGCCGGCACACGGGGTTCTAGTCCCTGTCCGGGCACCGGATTCTGTCCCGGTTGCCCCTCTTCCAGGCCAGCTCTCTGCTGTGGCCCGGGAGTGCAGTGGAGGATAGCCCAAGTGCTTGGGCCCTGCACCCCATGGGAGACCAGGAGAAGCACCTGGCTCCTGCCTTCGGATCAGCGCGGTGCACCGGCTGCAGTGCGCTGGCCGCGGCAGCCATTGGAGGGTAAACCAACGGCAAAGGAAGGCCTTTCTCTCTGTCTCTCTCTCTTGCTGTCCACTCTGCCTCTGCCTCTGCCTGTCAAAAAAAAAAAAAAAAAAAAGATTCAAGGAGAGCTTGGGGCCAGAGGGCCTGTCAGACCCCACCCCCTGTGTCCTAGGAGCCAGGCAGCGAGCTGTGGATGGCTCCTGACAGCTGCTTGAATGGAAATTTTCCCAGGCTCTCCTACTTCCTTCCCCCTTGACCTCTTCCTGCTGGGCCTGCGATCCTGCTCCTGGACACTCGGGGAGTACTGCGAAGAAGGTAGTTCCCGCGTTTCCCTGCCTCAGTCTGCTAGTCTGTCGCTGTGACCTCTGATCCACAGGAGGGGTGGTGGGTGGAAGGAGGAAGCCTTGACGTGTGACGCTGCTCTGTGGTTGAGGCTGGTCCAGCCTGGGCCTCTTCCCCCAAACTGCGACCTTGAGCAATGTCCCTCCACCTCCCAGGGCCCCTACGAGGTGAGCAGACTGCACTCTCAGCCACCCTTCCTGTGACCACCTGTGTCGGTAGCAGCAGCAAGTGGCCTCCAGGGGCAAGGTCCCCTGAAACATGATGCAGTGACAGTGACCTGGGGGCAGCCCAGCTTTACAGGTGGGGAGCCAGGTCTCCAAGGACAGGCAGGTGGCGGGGGGATGGAGAGAAAGCGATATGAATAGGGCTGCCCAGGGTCGGCTTCTGGCAGTTTGCCAGGGGTCCTAAGCATACTAAGTTCTGCTTCTGTGAGCAAGGCGTACCCTGGAGTGCTTCATATGCATTGTCACCT
Organism: Lepus europaeus; assembly: GCF_033115175.1. Classification (NCBI taxonomy): domain Eukaryota; kingdom Metazoa; phylum Chordata; class Mammalia; order Lagomorpha; family Leporidae; genus Lepus; species Lepus europaeus. The sequence continues at coordinate 144,868,551 of NC_084830.1, forward strand.
TTAGTTCTGTCTTTTAAACGGGTCCTGTTAGTACCCCCATTTCACAGGTGTGAAAACCAAGGCTTAAAGAGGCCAGGGGACTTGCCAGTGGAGGAGTGAGGGTACAGAGCCAGGGAGACTGACACTGGGGCCCTGTCCTGCCCAAGGCCTGATTCAGGTCTCTTTGCCTTGCTCTGTGCTCTTCCCCCACAGTTGTCTTGGAGGCTGCCTGGACACGGCCCAGTGACCTCGCCACCTGTGTTCAGTCCTCCAAGATACCCGCCCCCCCTTGCCTGGCACCCTCCCTCTCCCTTTTCCGGCAGCTTTGGCCAGCCTGAGACATCTGGCATCGTGGCTGTGCTGGACCTTGTGCAGAAAGACTGAGCTTGGCAGGGGGCTGGGATGGAGGCTCCAAGCTACAGGAGACAGAATGTGGTGGTGGTGGTGGGGGGGCGGGGCTAGGATCTTGACTCACACAAGAAGACAGGCAGTGCAGGCCACGTCCCCCTGACCCCCAAACTGAGAAGTGACTAAAGCACCCTATTAGTACCAAGATCAGATCTGGTGCCAGAACGGCTGAGTTAGATTCAGACAGTTTTTAGGGACGCCGTGCGGCGGGGGCCGCCCCAGCTGTACGAGAATACTGGAGGACCCTGGTGCCTTCCCCACGCCCACCGCATTCTCCTGTTGGTCACGGTCTAGCCTTGAGCATGTGCTGGTCAATGACTGCGTTGCCATCCCTGCAGCCGTCACGGAATGCCAAGCTCAATGGCACTGAGCCCCTGGAGGGGCCCCCTCCCCATCCTCCCACCTCCGCTCCCAGAACCCCCTGCCTCGTTGTGAGGAAACAAATCTCTCCCAACTCCAAAGCATCATAATTCCCCCCAAAGAGCAATCTCGAGAATGTCAAGGGGAAATTATTGAATTATCCTGGTTGGCAGAAAAATCTAATTTATAGCCAAGCATTTCTCCTGAAGTTTTAATAGATTTTTTTTTCCTCCGATGGATTTTAATGCGCAATTGTTTCCTGGGCTTGGAAATTTAGTTTGAAGCCACTAACGTCGGTTTTCGGTCCTTGATTTATTGCCAGCTCCTTGCTTTTGAGCCTGATAGGAAACCCAACATCCTATTTTCCCTTAAATGTGAGAGGACTTCACTCTCTGGTCCGACATCTGATGGCCCTGGCACCTCATTAAGGGTGCGAGGGGGCTGGGTACCCGCCTGACCCCTCCCTACTCTGCCTGCTCAGCTCCCACCAGCAAGGCCCCTCCTAGAGAGTTTTGCTGGGGTCGAATCTCAAGGCTATGTCTGTGAGAAGCGGCTGGTCCAAGGGGACCTTCGGGGGCAGTGATGTGACTTGCCCTCCTCTCTGTCTACTCTCTGACTCCCAGGCCATCACAGTGCGTGGCACATGGTGAGGGTTCAGCAAACAGACGTCAGATGAAGCAGAGCACGGCCGGGGCTTCTTGTGAGACCAACCACAGCTCAGGAGAAGGAGATTTGTGGCAACATCTTTGCCCAGGCTGTGGTCTAATGGATTGGGAGCACCTGGGCACAGCGTCGGGGGCAGCTGGCTAGGGTGCTGCCTGCAGGTGTCTATTTATGGAGCAGCATCAGCTGGGGGGGGGCACTGTGGCATCAGATGCATCCGTGACTGAAAGCTGAGACGCTCACCATGTGCCCAAGCCACCTCCTGAGAGTGTCTGACCAGAGCCACCAAAACTTGCTAAGGTGCCAGTGGACTTAGAATGGATGATGGGCAGAGAAAGGAAATTTTTAGAAACAAAATAGACCTTTTTTTTTTTTTTTTTTGAGTCTTTGGGATGATGGCACCCATTTTACAGATGCAAAAAAAAAAAAAGTGTCAGAGAGGGACAGAAACTTGCAAAACTTTGGCAAATGGTCAAGGTGACACCAACAGCAGGTGTTTGAGCCTGACCTGCAGGCAGAGCAGCAAGGCAAGGCCACAGCCCACGAAAGTGCCTTCCCAAGGGTCACAGGTGTTCTCAGAGCTTCATCCCACAGTGCCTCCACCCCATCCCATACATCCCAGTGTGCAGAGCCTTGGAGTTCAGCTTCTGTCTTCCACAGGCCCCTGGGCAGAGCCAGGTATGGAGCAAGAACAAAGGGGCTGCACACCTGCCCTCATCCCAGCCCTCCCTGACTGCCTGGGCTTCAGTCCTCAGGGAACTCAAGTCCCCTGTCACAGGGCAGTTCTGGGGAGAAAGAGACAGAGTCCAGGACTCTGGGAAGCTCTTGAGTGGCTCCCTGGAGGAAGAGGGCTCACCTTGGCAGAGCCATTGCCTGGAGCTGGGGGAGGGAGTGCCATGGGACAAGGTCAGGCTAGTGTGGCAAATGGGCAGGGCATGTCCACCCCTGTTCTGCACCCTGTATAAGGGCAGATGATGGGAGGGAGGGAAGGGGCAGTGACCACTTCACTGGCTCAGCTGGTGGCTCACCCGCCCAGTGTACTGCCCTGGGTGACGGCTGCGAGGGCGCATGAAGGCCACTGTGTAACAAGGAGCCCAGAGAGCCATGGTGAACTCCTATGTCTGCAGAGGACGTGGCTGCCAATGAAGCCCTCAGTGGCCGGATCCCCTCAGTCTCCTAACCTGGCTGCTACCAGCTTCCCTCCCGGCACACTCACTGGTCTCTGGCAGGCCTCGCCCCCACAACCCACTCAGCTACCCCCACCTCTGCATGGGAGCAGGCCCAAGTGCCCCCTGCAGTGAACCCAGACACTCTGTGAAGCCCCTACCCCACTCAGTCCTCAGGGGCAAATCCAGGAGCCCAGCCAGGAGGGAGTGCTGGGAGAGCTCCAGGGGCTGTGGGTGGGGGCATTTCTGCCAGCAGCAGGGGCAAAGCCAGGCCAGGGGCTGAGGGCTCCCCAGACTTGGCTCTTGTAAGGGATACATCCTCACCCCTGCTCATCCAGGGCCTGGCTCTCCAGGCCACCGAGGACAAACCCAGCCTGGGAGGGGTGGAGCCTGGCCACCTTCGTGAATCCACTGTGCCACTCCAGGTTTCCTGATCTGCCAGAATGCCATGACCCGCTGCTGGGTCAGCTGCCCGGCTTCCCTGTGTCCCAGCCAGCTGGACTCCATGCCGCCAACTACCTGTCCACTGCTCTTCCCTGCACCTCCCCGCAGGCACGTGACTGGCTGAGGACTTGGCCAGGGAAAAGCTGAGGGAGGGGTGCCTGGGGGCTTCAGTCTCACTGAAGTGAGTGTATCAGATCCTGAGGCCGGGACGCTTCCCTGAGCTGTGCTGGGGAGCAGGTTTCCAGGACGTGGGTACCAAGTGGCACTTTCAAGGAGGACAAGATGGGGAATGAGGGAGCTGCTGATGAGACCCCAAATTCAAGGCAAGTTGATCTCAGGTAGTTCTGGGATTCCAACTGGCCAGTCCATGGACCCTCAGCCCCCACCTGCAGGTTGGTAGGATGAGGCACAGATGGGACAGCCCAGCCCTAGAAGCCCCCCCGCCAGCAGCCGTTCTGATCATCAGACCACCGGGTCGGAGCCCCAGCTGCAGGTTTCTGAAGTTTTGCCTTCTGCTGAGCAATTTTGTGGGGTTTGTGCCTGGCATCAAGATCAGAGGTTCTGCTCCCCACCTCCTCCCTCTGAAGTGGCCATGAGGAAGAAGCCACCTTGGGGGCCAGGGGAAGGCTCTGATGTGAGAGGGCTGCAGAGGCAGGGTGCAGGGACATGTGTGGACCTGAAGTGCTTAGGGCAGGAGGCTGCTGCACCGGGTCCTGCAGCCCACGCACCCTGGCACAGGCACCGGGGCCTGGCCGGCTTGATCTCGGTCATGCATGAGGCATGTCTGCCACCCAAGCCCTAGGCCCCCAGGCCATCCCTCACTCCCCTGGTCTCTCAGCACTGGGCAGACGCACCACGGGCAGCATGGAACAGCCTGAGCTCAGATTACAGCTGGAAGGACACAGTTGGATGCCAAGAACTCTCTGGCTGGGGAGGCTGTGAATGTGTAACTGGCAAACATGGAGAGGCGAGTGGATCCCTCCACTCCCAGCAGCCAGATGCCAGTCTTCTCCTCTCGCCCTGTCTGCGGCAGCTGCTGGGTCTCACTGTCCACTCGGCCCCTAGGTCGCTGAGCCCCACGGCCAATCTGGCAGCAAGCCTTGGTGCCTCTTCCTCTGAAACACTTCTACAATCTGTCCATAGCCCTCCACCTCCTCCGGCACCACCCAGGCCAGGCCACTGCCTCCTCTCTCCTGGATTCCTGCAGCAGCATCCACTCTGCCTGCTCCTACCCCTGCCCCCTGCTGTCCATTCTTCATCCAGCAGCCTCAGTGAGCATCTCAAGACGCAGGTCAAGTGGTACCTCCCCAGCTGCAACCCCTCTAGGCTGGCTGTGCTCTGCCCTGGGTGAGGGTCCTGCCCAATCTGGCTTCAGCCCACCTCGTGCCACCTTGGCCACTGCCCTCAGCCACTCTGCCCTCATTCTGCGTGCACCTAGCTTCTCCACTATGACTCTCCCATCCCCCTGGCCCCTTGACTGCCATCTTTCAAGATGAAGACGACTGTCCTGCTCTGCCAGCCCCTCCGTGGCTCTGTAAATCCATGCTGAACCTGTGCCCACCCGCTAACACAGTGGTGGGGGCCCGCAAAATCCTTTGCTCTGACCTCACAGAGGCAACTATAGGTAGGGCCTCAAAGTGTGGCCTGAGTGCAAATGGTGTTGTAGATATCCAAATGGCCCTTGGCAGAAAAAAGGTTCCCACCCCTGCCTTAACACCTGTCACTTCTTGGTCTCCTAGTTCGCCATTTTTAAGTCTTCTTCCTAGGATGACAGTCACAATGGAGACACAAGAGACACATGAGATAACCATAGCCCATCCTCACCATTGTCATCGTCATTGTCATCTCTGTCTCTTACTGAATGAAACCAGAAGAGCTGGCACTGTGGTGTAGTAGGTTAAGCCTCTGCCTGTGGCGCCGACATCCTGGATGGGCACCAGTTCATGTCCCAGCTGCTCCACTTCTGATCCAGTACCTTCTAAGCATTTTTGCATGCTTTCCATCATTTAGTGGTTTAGCATGATTTATGCTTTGTGACAACCGTATGGAATGGGATTTTCTTTGAACACCAAGGTGCGCCGTGGCTGTCAGTGGGCTGAAGAGGGCAAGAACACCTTGTGCTGGGGGTAGGAGTGGGGCTGGGGCTCGAGGGATGAGGAGTGAAGGTAGGTGGGACCTGGGGGGCATTCAGGCCAGGATGAAGGGTGAAGAAAAGTCGTGACAGTAGCAATCATATATTCAGCGTTCCCTAAGCACCCTTCACTGTGCCTGCAGCTTTGCATTTCCAATCCTGTTGGATGCTCAGAATGACCCTCAGAGGTGGAGAGCAATCACCGGCCATAGCAGCTGCACCATGCACTTGTCTACCAGCAATCCACGAGGGTTCCAATTCTCTACATCCCTGCCAAACTCCTCTCTCTCCTATCATCACCATTCTAAGCTGTGTAAGATAGCTTCTCATGGTTTTGATTGGTATTTTTTCTCTTTTTTTAAAGATGTATTTATTTATTTGAGAGGTAGGATTACAGCCAAAGAGATGGAGAAACAGAGAGAAAGGTCTTCCATCTACTGGTTTACTTCCCAAATGGCCGCAACGGCCAGAGCTGGGCTGATCCAAAGCCAGGAGCCAGGAGCTTCTTCCACGTCTCCCACATGGGAGCAGGGACCCCACACACTTGAGCCATCTTCTGCTTATTTCCCAGGCCATTAGCAGGGAACTGGATCCAAAATGGAGCATCTGGGACATTAACTGGTACCCATCTGGGATGTCGGCGCCACAGGCAGAGGCTTAACCTACTGCACCACAGTGCGGCCCTTCTGGTTGCAATCTTTTCCCTCTTCTGTTCTTGTTTTATTCTTTTTCTAACCATTCGTTTCCAAGTCTGTGCTTTCCCCATCCTGGCCCCCTTGTTGGAAATCATTTGACCCCTGTCCCTATGAAGGTTATCTCTAAGCTCTGTCCAAGTCCACTGCGATGTCTGTCTTCACGCTAGCACCAGTTTTACTGTGGCTTTGCAGTAAATTTTGAAGTCAGGAGGTGTGAGGTCTCCAGTTGTGTTGTTTTTCAAGACTGTTTTGGTTATATGGGGTCCCTGGGGATGACAGGAATTTTTGGAGGTATTTTTCCATTTCTAAAAAAAAAACAAAATGGGGATTTTGATAGTGATTTTATCTCCATAGCATTGACTAATATTTTACAGAGGGCTGAGCTAGTGAGGGTATTCCACGGGGACTGGGAGGCAGCATAGCCGTGACGATGAGCGAGAGCCTGAGCAGAAGCGGCAGGCACAGACTTGGCGCATCTAAGGGCGGGGGCAACGGCTGCCCGGCTTTCTTTTTTTTCGTTTCCTTCCTTCCTTTCTTTAAGACTCACTCACTTACTCTCTATCTATCTATCTATTTATTTATTTATTGCAGGGGTAGAGTTACAGAGAAGGGGAGAGACAGAGGGACAGGTCTTCCATCTGCTGGTTCACTCACAAACTGGCTGCAATGGTCGGAGCTGGGCCGATCCAAAGCCAGGAGCCAGGAGCCTCTTCCCAGTCCCCCACATGGGTGCAGGGGTCCAAGGACTTGGGTCATCTTCTACTGCTTTCCCAGGCCACAGCAGAGAGCTAGATCGGAACTAAAGCAGTAGGGACTTGAACTGGTTCCCACATGGGATGCCAATGCCACAGGCAGAGGGTTAACCCACTAAGCCACAGCAGTGGGCCCCTGCCTGGCTTTAAAAAGCCCAGAAGCCTTGGCTCTTCCTGGGCTTCCTCCACCTGAGCAAGGTCTCCAGGGAGGTGCTTACCCAGCAGTATAATGGACACTGCATTGTCAAGGCACTGAGAAGGCTCCTCTTTTCTCTCCTGCCTCCCAATTTCAGATTAGCTCAGTTCTCACCATTCTGGCTACTTGGGGAGTGAACTAACAGATAGAATCTTTCTCTGTTTCACCTGTGTGTGTGTGTGTGTGTAATTCTGCCCTTCAAATAAATCAATAAGTCTTAAAAAAAAAGATTAACTGTGGAATCTGACGTGGGTCAGGAAGTTGGTGAAGTCTTCCTTGAAAAAGCGAAGACATGAAGGATGAGGAGGTGCCAAGGAGGCAAAGAAGACAGAGAAGAGGAAGCAGCAGGTGCAGATGGTGAGGGCTGGAGGAGGGAGGGACCAAAGAGGCAAAGGCCAAGTCCAAGGTCACCACCAAAACCAAGACTTTGGCATTCTTGTGTCTGTTCTACCATACACCACAGCCCAAGGCTCTGGAGTCCCACAGGCCCCTGCTGGGCCACCCGCTGCTCTCCCAGGTACCCAGGAGAACTTGGAAACCACAGCCTAACTCTGTTGGAGCCTCTTCAGGCCCCTGTGGCTGGGGGTAGTCCCTGGCTTGTGAGGAGACTCGGGATCAAAGGGAGCTACATAGAAAAGCTTTCTTGCCAGTGAGGGCAAGTGTTCCAGCACAGAGTGTAGGTGAGGGCAGAGCAGGGTGCGAAGTGGTGGGGGCAGAAGGGAGGCTGGGCACGCACGCACCAGCTCTGTTCTGATTGTTGCTGATCGACTGGGGACATCGGGTTTATCATCAGGTGAGCACTGGGTTGGCTGCCGGTCAGCTGTGCACCTGGGTATCTACTCCAGAATTAGGGTGTCTGGCAGCCTCCCAAGCATGGTGCAAAAATCAAGATCAGGGAGACAGTGCTGTGTAGCAGGTAAAACTGCCACCTGCAGTGCCGGCATCCCATATGGGCACCGGTTCAAGTCCCAGATGCTCCACTTCTGATCCAGCTCTCTGCTATGGCCTGGGAAAGCTGTAGAAGATGGCCCAAGTTCTTGGGACCCTGCACCCATGTGGGAGACATGGAGGCTCCTAGCTCTTGGTTTCAGATTGGCCCAGCTCCGCCCTTTGCAACCATTTGGGGAATAAATGAGAGCATGGAAGACCTCTCTCTCTCTCTCTCTCTCTCTCTCTCTCTCTCTCTCTCCCTCTCCCTCTCCCTCTCCCTCTGCCTTTATGTAACTCTGCCTTTCAAATAAATAAATCCTAAAAAAAAAAAAAATCAAGATCAGGCACCCAGTCAGAGTTCACTGATGTTAGCAGACTGATGACCAGGCTGGGGCTTGTCACTTGGCACTGGCCTTCAATCCCCACATATGGAAGTTGGGCCCCCAGACCCCAAGTTCATCCATTTAACAGTGGTTTGTTAAGAGCAGTTGTAGGTCTGGGATCTACAACCTCAACAACCAAGCCAGGATCCTCTTCCCCATCTCACCCTCCACCCCCACCCCATGCTCCCATGCTGCATTAGAGTCCTATTGGTCTCTGTTCTCCACTGTGTCTGCACTGGGCCAGGCCACCAACACTCCTCACCCAAAAGCGTTCTCTTGCTCTGAACTTAGTTCCAGCCCACGGTCTGTGTGGTATCAGAGTCTTCTGTCTAAAACATCACCCCCTGCATAAGACTCTTCGTTGACCCCTGCTGCCCTTGGCCCTGGCTGAGAAGGGTCTGTACCCCCAGCTAGCTGCCCCCTCCCATGCAAGGCTTGGCTGCGTTGGGTCTCTAGCCACTGTGCCGCTTCTCACCCCCTAGTCTTTGCTTGGGGTACTCTCACTGCAAGGAACGCTCAGCTCATCTTTACCTGGCCACCCCTGACATGCCTCAGCGGGGGCTAGGGGGTCCCTCTGCAGGGTCCCCTGGTCCCTCCTCTGTTGATTTGAATCAAGGGGTAGGGGAGAGATGTGACCTCTCAGGTTACCTGGAGACCTCCTAGAAACGTGAGCTGGGGCTCCATTGAAGGAAAGGCACACTGGTTCTTCACCAGATCCTCTCCTAAGGACAGGGCCCCCGGGGTGGACTTCTCTTGGGCTACGCACACTGCAGGGACAATCACTGCTTTGTGACCAGGGCACACGCAGGTCCCTGGTGTAGGGCAGTAGAGGAGTTCCAAGTTGAGCACACAGAACACAGGGGCTTCCAGGGAGCAGGCAAAGGCCCAGGCTGGAGAAGGAGGGGCCCAGGCACAAGCTCCGCCTCTGCCCTTGTGACTAGGGACCACACCACCAAGGCTGCCAGACCTCGGCTCAGCTCAGCCTGGGCTTGTAGCAGCAAGTTGGGCTAGGCCAAGGGCGATCTCTGGAGGCCTGGTTGCCTTTTGAACTCAAGTTGCTGGCTCTTGGGTGAATAGAATGACTATTCCCACACAAACTAGGAATGCCTCCCTGGGGCTCTGTTCTTTGAACCAACTTGTGAAAGAAATCAAGGGATCCCACAAGCTGACCTTGAGGATTTGCTTTCAAAGTAGCACAGCTCTCGACCCTCAGAGCTCTTCCACCAACCCTGCTGCTGCCACCGGGACCTCAAGGAGCTCTCGAAGGTCCCCCAGGCCCTCGCACGCTGGGCGAGATGGCCTTCCATGTGCACAGGCAGCTGCGAGCTCACCGGAGGGCAGTACAGGGAGAGGAGAACTGGGCTGACGCTCACTCACGTTGCTGTGCGCTTCTGTAATGTGGGAATGCTTTTACAAGCGTGGCTCACTCCTGTAATTACAGATGCAAATCTAGTAAAAAGCTCCATCCCTTAGGCCATGGGTTCAGAGGGCAGGGGATGACAAGGAAGCTTGGCGGGCAGGAATGCAGGGAAGCTGGGCTGGACAAGGTGGGCCAGGTGTCCACGGCAGTGAGGAGGGGGCACTTAGCAAATGGCAAGGTGGGAGGGCCTTGTGGGTAGAGGACAAGGAGGACTGGTTCGGGGAGAGAGAGTACAGTACTAGGGGCCCTGATGGCCCACAGAGAAGGCTGTAATAACGAAAGGGCTCTTTCTTTCCTTGTAACACTCTAAAATTGTTATTCACTTAGTTGAATGGAGAGAGAGAGAGAGAGGGAAGGGGAGGGAGGGAGGAAGGGAGGGGGAGAGGGAGAATGAGGGAGAGTGAGGGAGAGGGAGGGAGAGGGAGGAAGGAAAGAAGGGAGGGGCCGTCTTCTGATTCACTCCCCAAATGCTAGGGGCTGTGTAGGGTCCCACGCTGGGAAGGACCTGGGGACTCAATCTAGGACTTCCACATGAGTAAAGAAACCCAATCACTTGAGCCACCACTGCGACTCCCAGGCCCACCCAGCAAGAAACTAGAGTCAGAGGAGCTGGAGCCAGGCACTGAGCCCACGCATTCTGATGGGGGATGTGAGTGTCTTAAGTGGCATCTTAACCAGCAGACCAAATGCCCAACCTGTGTAATGAGAGGCTTTCTGCACCCAGGCCCGAGCTGGGCCTTGCGACTGGAGCTGCCAGAGGTGAGAGGGGGCCAGGACTGCCAGTGAGAAGAGCAAGAACCAGGAGAAGGGGTCCTGGGTGGAGCTGAGCTGTCCAGCCTAGAGACCAAGGGCAGGGCCCCCTCCATCTGCACCTCAAGCTCGCCACAGCCTGTCTGGGTCCCAGCAGCTCTGTGCCTGAAGTTCCTGTTCCAGCTGGAGCTCAAGACACGGAGCCGTCCCAGTATGGCTCTAGGTCTGTCCCACCTGTCACCCTTGCCCCAAAGAAGAGATGGTGGCGGCTGCACCTCTCGGGGCCCATGGTTCCTTCTGCTTGCATAAGACGACTCCAGAGCAGGTGTTTGTTTTGTGCTCAGCTGGCAGTTAATTTGCATCTCACATTTTCCTGAGTCCTGGAGGAAGAGTGGCAAGGGTGAACCAGGTCACTCTTCTACTCTAGCGCCGGCCACAAGAGGCAGAATGGAGGTTTGTGATGCTGGGGGTTCTCACGGGTCCTGAGAAGACCCAGAGACCTTAGGGGCCTGGATGTGACAGCAGGGGCGGGAGAGCCAGGGCGCCCCACCCAGTGAGCCTCCCTCCCTGCCTGCTGCCCCATCACAGGCCACTGGAGATGGTCAGACATGAGGTTCCCTCCCCCCAGGCAACTTGGGGAACCACACACACAGGAAACGGATGCTGCACAGTGCTGTCATTTGATTGTAATTTGTTCCCTCTGAAATTCCCACTGGGGTTGAAGCTCTTGGTGAGGAATTTGGAAGGAAGAAACTTAACCATGATGTTACAGGTGGGCACTTCAGGAGGTGACTAGAGGGGGTAGATGGGGTACCAGGGGTGGGACCCCCAAGACTGAACACTGGCGACTTTATAAGAAGAGGGAGAGACCAGGAGACGCACACATACTCCCTGCCCCTTGCTGTGTGATGCCCTCATCACCCTGGGACTCTTCCAGCAAGAAGGCCGTCACCAGATGCAGCCCCATGACCTTGAACCAGAACTGCGAACCAAAATAAGCTCCTCCCCTCATAACCGACCCAGACTGTGCCATTGTGCTATCAGCAGCAGAAAATGGACTAAGACAGGAAAAGGTTCTCCGAGACTACAGACAGCTCACCTCCTCCCCAGTCACGAACCCAAGACCCAGAGATGAAAGGAAACCCAACAGCCCCTGCAGAGAAGGGGCATCTTCTCTGCTCCTCTGGCCAGCCCAGTGGGAAGAGAAGCCAGGCCTTACCCCAGCCCCAGGAGCCCAGCAACTTCAGAGCACAGAGAACACAGCAGGGAGGGAGATCCCCTTAGCTCCACCCCAGGCAGGGGGACCACTCCGTACTCTGGGGCCTGCTCTTGCCCCTGCCAGGGAAGCCCTTCCTTCTGGCTGAGATCTGTTCCTTCCCCACCTCCTCTGGGAAGCTGCACGCTGCCCTCCACTTATTTCTGGACCTTGCCCTTAACCCCTCACTGCAGACTGCACCCTCTACTGTTTTGCTTTATTTGCCTGTCAGGAGCGATGTCAGAGGAGCCTTCCTCTGCTCTCTGTCCCCAGGGAGTAGCTAGTGCAGCAGGTGCTCAACAGGCATTGGTGCAGCAGAGCCACGAAGCGCAGTCCCAGGTTGTCTGGGTCGATTCCAGGCCCTTCTGGCTGCTTTCCCTCTCCTCCCTGCCCTCTGTCTGCCCAAGGTTGGACCCTGGCCTCAGCTGTGCCTGGAGGTGTCGCTCTTATAAGAGCCTCAAGCTAGGATTCTGCAGGTGTCCTGCAAGGTCTTGCTGGTAAACCTGGGATTCAGGCTGCGGTAGATGGGAGAAGCCTGGGAGCACCAGTGACCCCTCTCTGTGGTACAGCAGCAAGGCACTGAGGACTGACACCACACAAACAGTGAGCAGCATGGGCTACAGCCGGAGCAAGAGCATGCCCACTGCCAGGTAGCCTGACAAGTCCATCTGCAGGTGGCCAGGTGGGGATCCAGGACCCAAGATCACAACCAGCTTGGCCCAGCACCCCAGCCATGGGCAGGGAGTGTTGATCCAGGAAGTGCCCCTGAGTCCCCAGTCCACTCTTGATTCGAGGCAAGGGTCCACTGTCCAGCAGGCTTTGGATGAGAGAAGCAAGCCAGGCCCCACCCCGAAAGCCTGAGCAGTACCTGCTGCCCTCTTGAGTGCCCCAGCCCCAGGCTCCTCATTGCAGACTTTGCATCCCCAGGGTCACAGTGCTCTCTGTCACCAGTCACTCGACCAAGCCAGAACCTCGCCTTCCTTCTGTCAGGGCTGCTTGTCTTCCTGTGGCTTTTCAAGCCTTGGACGTCTCTGGCTGACTGATGGCTCCCGTTCTGCCTGCCAGGCTCTGCTGCTGACCCCACCCTCCATACCCGCCCTGGCTTGAGTCAGCACTCAGCTGGCTGCTCGAGCCCTGGCTCCGGTCTCCAAGAGGTCTCCAGGCAAAGCTGCAGCTCAGCTCAAAGCACTTCTGCATTTGGTCTCTTCGGTTCATTGATCAGGAATCATATGATCTTTTAAAAACACAGCTGGTCGAGCTGCCCATCTGTGCTTCTACACTTGGATCAGTAAATCAGGCAGGCTGGAATTTATTGAGACCTGCAGGTCTGAGAACAGAATGAGGCTGCCCTCACTGAGCCTCCCCGGGATGGTTCTCCTTTCTCTGAATCATCTTCATTTTCAGGGCCACCCTCGGCTAGGCTTCCCACAGTGCCCCTGTCTCTATGTGCATGTCTCCTTCGCGCCTCTAAGGACTGTTTTCTCTGCACACGGAGATTCACTAATTACAGGGTGAAACACTAATCGCACTCTTCCCCCTTCTCTGTCATACATACACACACGCACACACACACACACACACTTACTCCCCAGACAAGGTGAGATGGGTCCCAAGTCCTTAGCCAGGCCAGTAACCCAAGACAGTGAAGTTCTGTCCACTTCTTCCCCTGCCCATCATGGGAGCAGCACTGCTGGGGCAGGGACTGCAACGGCTCCCCAGTGTCTGGTCTCGCAGAGTACTTGGACACCCAGAACAAACACTGTGTTTCTCAGTCTCCTTTGCAGCTAGCCTAACTTCAGCTCTGGAGTTAGAGCAGCCATTTTGGAACACAAGGATGGAGTCACACTTAGGGGCTGGCACATGTGCTGAGAGCTTCCGAAACGGCCCCCAGTGACTCGGAGTGTCCAGTATTTGTGTCCTTGTTTAGTTTTCGCCTACACCGGGTAGGGCCAAGCTCAGGGCGTATGACGTCTGAGCTGACGTCATCATCGTCTTACCCTCTCTCGGATCCCTTGTCTAGCCTCACAGGAGCTGGAGGACGTGTTGTCAGCCACGCAGGCCACCCTGCAGAGGAAGTGAAGTGCAGAGGAAGCCAAGCTTCCTGCCCACAGCCAGAGCCACCTTGCCAGAGATGCTGCAGTCCCCGGCAAACTTCACATCCCCACAGTTCCGTCTGCCATGGCCACTGCAACCTTGCGAGAGCGCTCAGGCCAGAACCAAACAGCTAAGTCACTCTGAACCCTGACACACAAAGTGGGAGATGACATGGGTGCTGGCACAGTGGTTGTGACACCCACGTCCCTTATCATGGTGCCTGGGTTCAAGCCCCGGCTCTGCTCCTTATTCCAGCTTCCTGCTAGTGCACACGCTTGGTGACACCAAGTGATGGCTCAAGTAGCTGGGTCCCTGCCACCCACATAAGACCTGGATGGAGTTCCTGGCTCCTGACTTTGGCCTGGCCCAGCTCTGGCTGTTGTGGACATTCTGGGAATGGACCAGTGGGTGGAAGATCTCTGCCTCTGTGACTTTCAAATAAATAAATAAATAATTTTTTTTAGAAAAAGGCAAGTTTGAGATGCTTATTGTGATAAGCCCCTGAGTTGAAGCAGTTTGTTACTCAGTAACAGTGAAGGCCAACAAAACAGAGGGACTCTCCACCTCTTGAAGCTGTGCAGGCCAAGGCAACCCCACACGCTGACCTGATCTGTTATTTTTATTTTTTGAAAAAGAGAAGTAAGCCTCTCGTTTCAACATCTATTATTTGGAGTTTTCTGTCGCTCAGTCACAAACTCTTGGAAGAACCATTCACTGGAAGTGCCTGGTGGAGGCTGTCACTCATTCCTGCTGCCAGTGGCAGGTTGAAACCTAAACCTTCATAACACATAGTGGTTTGTGTCAAAATGTTTGGAAGAGGAGGCTTATTGTGAGAACCTCAGACCACGGAGCAGGAGGCCCTGACCTCACCTGCGCCTGCACGGCCTCACCTATCCCTCGGGGACCCTACCTGGCACAGGGCTCCCTGGGGTACCCATCACGTTCAGGCTGACTTGTGAATGAAGTGCACTTGGGCACCCCAGGCTGCTTCCCCAGCTGCTGTGGCTGTGGCTAGTTTTGGATGGCAGTGGACACCTCCAAGAGCACAGGTGACCCTTCTACGACCCCGCCTGCCGATGTGTAGCAAACCCTCAGCAGAGACCAGGGGCCCGGCTCAGGTGCCTTCAGCCATGGCAGCTGTCCCGCCAGCCTAGCTCTCCTTCTCTGTGTCCTGCCTGCAGGGCAGCCAACCCCTGGGCAGCCTCCTCTCTACCCCCTGCTTTGTCACGACTCCAGCACCCATGTGGACTCACAACCAGCGCCATTCCTAACCTTCAGCAGCACAATTCCTTAAGGTGAATTTTTTGGCCAGCAGTTGACTTTGCTACATGCCCCTGACGGCCTCCTGCCACATGCTCCCCCCAAGACACCCACCCTGGCACTGCAGGACTGGAGAAAACCCTAGGGCAGCCCCTGCACTTTCCCCTGCCCCCTCCTCTCCCTCTACACGCCCATGTCCAGGCCAGCCTCCCAGCCCACCTGCGTCTCCACTTTCCTGCAGACACTGCCAGCTGGACAGCCCGGCTCATCCATACTCGCCATGGCTCAGACTGGATCTGGTATGACCCAGTCCACCCCTTTCTCATTCTGAAAGAGAACTTGGGGGTCATCGTTGTCACATTTCCCGGGTTCAATTCTGCCCAAAATATTCCTTCAGCTGGTTCCCTGCACTGCACTGCTCAGCTCTGCCCGCTGTCGCTGCCTCCCAGCAGGTCTCTAAGCCCTAGGCTGCTCTAAGTGCAGAGCCACCCAAGGCCCTGGCTTTTAACCCCCGCAACCCACAGGTGAAGTACAGAGTTAGTTCCCTCTGAGGCTCCAGCACCCCATGTGACGCCCCACTGCCTGCCTCCTGCCACACTCAGAAGCCCCAGGGTCATGGGTGGGGCTCCTCCTTAGTGTTGCTGGGACACCCTTTGCTTCTCCAGGTGCTTCCTACACCCCTTGCTGAAGTCTTCACCTACACCACAAGGGCAGGCGCCAACCAGGTTCATCTCACTACTCCAGTACCTGCCATGGAGCCCCTCATTCAGTAGGTGCTCAATAAGTGCTCACTGAATGAATGAGCGTGCTAAGAAAGCAATATTTATGGGGTCAGTGTACAGTGGGTTAAGCCACTGCCTGCAACGCAAGCATCCCATATGGATGCTAGTTCATGTCCTAGCTGCTCCACTTCCGATCCAGCTCTCTGCTGTGGCCTGGGAAAGCAGCAGAAGATGGCCCAAGTCCTTGGGCCCCTGCACCCATGTGGGAGTCCTGGATGAAGCTCCTGGCTTTGGCGTGGCCCAGCACTAGCCATTACAGCCATATGGGGAATGAACCAGCGGATGGAAGATCTCTTTCTCCGTAACTCTTTCAAATAAATAAAATAAATCTTTTTTTTTTTTTTTTTTTTTTTTTTTAAAAAAAAAAGGCCGCCTTAGAAGGACTAGCAGCCTTGATGTAGATGTGCCGCCCTATGCTGAATGAACATTTCCTCCTCAGGAGAGCCACTCCACATAAGTGTATGTAGATAGATGAATAGATCTGTGAAATCTGATCCCTGCATAGGAGCCTGCCATGAATTAATCATGACTGGCCATTTGCACAGAATCCCTCCTCACAGAGCGCTTCTGCAGAGACCTGGAGTTCCCACCTCACGAGTCGCTTGCTGCGCACTCACAGCTGTGGCTCTCACCGGACCCCACAGGGTTCCCCCACCCCCGCCGGGAGGTGAGGCTGAAGGTGTCCTTCTATGCTGAATACAGGAAAACCTGCTTAAGGAAGTGAGGTGACTGTCCGAGGGCACAGAGCAAGTCCTCGTCCTCCAGGGTGGGTGTGAGGCCCTGTGATGCCAGCGAGCACCCTGGGCTCTGGGAGTTTGAGACACCCCCAGCCCCCATCCTTAGATCACCGGATGTCTCTGGCGTCAGCTCTTCTCCTAGGCAGGCAACCACTGGGACAGACAGCCACCAAGCTGACTCGAGCATAAAGGGGACTCTCAATGCAAATGCAGGAACGTCCCAGGACCGGGAAACTCACTGGACAAGCAAATG